>NC_142344.1:53436355-53766355 GCF_054954075.1 Amborella trichopoda | reverse complement strand
CTTTATCATTTCTATGCCGAAAGAAAAATCTTAATAAAAACATAATTCTGGGAAAAGAAAAGGAGGAAGTTGGCTTGGAATATATAAATTCTTGACCATGAGTTTAATGTATCTGATGAAATTAGGGTATGCCACATCCGAGGGATGCTTCTGGATAGGGAGTTCACATGGGATTTCAATGTTTTGAATGAAAAGAGGAGAGAGGAAATCTACAAGACTACAATTGTTTTCTCACTCTCTTCTCTATCTCTCATGCAAAAAAATCCATTGCTGGGATAGGCCTCGTTTGGATGATCGGGTAACTTTATTCAGCAATAGGGCTATTTAGAGATAAGGGAAAAGAGGTTTTGGTTAAGGAGAGTTTTCTGCAAGGAAAGGAAGGGGAAGGGAAGGAAAATTGGGAGTACTTTTCGGAAGTATTTCAAGTGGAGAAACGCAAGTATTTCTAAATAAATGGACCTTCCAAACAAGGGAAAATAGATAGATGGAATTAAAATGGGAGTGTCGGAAAAGAGCCCTGACTGACATCTACCCATGCCTGCCCCTTGCCAAAACTGCTCATCACTTATTGCACCCCTCTCTCTCTCTCTCTCTCTCTCTCTTCTCTTCTTTCTCTCTCTACTGACGCACGGGGACTTTAACGCTCGGGGGGGGGGGGTCTCGGCATTTTGTGGCGGGGTCCTTGGGAAGGAACTCGTTCAGACAAGTGCACGTGTACCTCGACAGCCTTTATGTCCTAAGCATATCTCTCTCAATTTAGACACAATCCCATCTAATAATATCACCCATTCACATCCAACTCTCTCTCTCTCTCTAACGTAAGAGGAGTGAGAAAGTGTTTTAACCGCATGGACTCCTCTGCCAAATTGCATGCAGCTAATTCGCCACCACCAGCCGTTCTCTTTCTCTCTCTCTCTATTGTTAACTTGATACTTATGGTTGAAACCGTCCTCTCTCTCTCTCTAGACTCCTGCAAATTCGACTCTTCTCTCTAAATGTTCAATGGACATAATTATTAGGAAGAGATAGATTGAGATTTTCATCCTTTTGGTGAAAATCAATCTATGGAGTTAGGGTTTCGAGACAGAGTACGTTTGAGGTTTTTGGGTCCATCATCGTTCAAGTTGCAGTCCGTGGAAGAATTTACAGAGGGAAAATTATTTCAAACAAGAGTTTTCCTTCTTACTTTTATCTCAGAATTGGGAAACTTAGAAGCTCCAATGAACAAGAAGTAAGAGAGAGAGAGAGAGAGTTTGAAGGCATAGCCCAAAAACCAGACTGTTTTTAAAGGAAAGAAAAATAAGTCAAGATACAAGAGCTGAAAAGAGTACCCATTTCAATTGACAACTTAAAATCTTTTCCCCTCCATAGTTGCAGCCTTCCGAGTTCTACTCAGCATACCACAAATGAAACTTCCTTCTTCCACTTCCGAGCTCCTCTCTTCTTCCAAGCTTCCAGCTTTCTCTCTCTAACTTGGACGTCCTCTCTTTCTCTCTCTTCAGTCTCTCTAAACTACTGTGAGAATTACCATGGAGCATTTACAGGTCCCGTAATGGAGAAGACAAGGAAAGGAGGGCGCTCGATCCGATGGCAAACTTGTGAATTTTCCTGCAAATCCCACCCTTGAAACTGAATTTCATCCCCATAAAATATCACTTCCACTCCAAATATTCTCCAATTCTTCCTTCTCAGAAAACGAAGCAAGGGTGAGAGAGAAATTCGGGATCAATGGAGAAAAAGAGGGAGAAAGAGAATTGGAAGTGAGTTAGATTGAGAGGGAGAGAATGGGAGGACAATGAGTTAGAGAAAGAAATGGAAGAACTAGAGAGAGAGAAGCTAGGGTTTCAATAAGGAGGGCGGCCGGTGGCCCAACTATACGCGTCAGGTGGCAACTGAACACTGTTCAGAAGGTTGGGCGGAAGTGAATGGAAGAGCGGAGCGTTCGGATCACTCAACAATTGTTGCGGCCCAGACTGTGACTGCGACTGAGATCCCCCACCCGGAGACCCCATCCCACCACCGCCGCCCCCACCCGCCACCTGCAATGCGCCCTCATCCTCATCCAAAGGCAACCTCTCATATGCCGCGTTCCCAAACGATGCTGCCATAATGATGACTGGCCCCGAAGCCACCAACGCTCCTACCACGCTGCCCCCCACCACCTGCCCCTGCCCTCCCGCCAGGTATATTGTCAGCCCAGTGGCCGCCGGTGGTGCGGGCGGTGGCAGGAACGACCCCGACAGCGAAAGTATCTCGAAGCGGCCGTGCAGCGTCACTATGGCACCAGGTGCTGCTGGTTGCCGCAGCGTGACGTTGGTGACGGTGCCACTCCCGCTCAGTATGCAAACCCCACGCTGCCGGCGGCGGGCAAAGTTGGCCACGCTCTCCCCGACATCGCAGCCGCTGGCCACCTCCATCACGTGCGCTCTCAGAGCATTGGCGCTTTCCCGGGTGATGATGATGGGGGGCTTCGGCTTGTTCTTTGAGCCGGCCGGCCGGCCCCTCGGCCTCCTCGATATCTCGCCTTCTCCCCCTGATTGTTGCAGCTCCTTGTTCGAGTCGTTCTGGTTCTCTTCATGGTTATTCGTTGGGGTGTTCGGGTCTTGATCTCGCTTCTTCCCTCTGTTGAGATCGCTACTCCCACTCTGGTCTTCTTCCGAGTTATGGTGGAGGTGCTGGTGCTGGTGGTGGTGATGGCTATGGAAATCTCTGGTGTGGAAGGGAGGCGGGAGCGAGTGGCCATGAGCTGATGCACTTATTGGATCCATTCTCTCTCTTTCTTCTCCTCTTTTGCATGCTACATGCTCTCTCTAGAACCCTACTCTCTCAATCCTGTCAAGAATTACAGGATTGAAAACAATTTTCTCTCTCTCACTCTAACACCTCTCGAATTAGAAAATATCAGAACTCTCTCTATCTCTTTCACCCTTATTTGGGAATTCGAAGATAGGAAACTCTTACTTCTTTCTCTCTCTAACCCCTAACTGGAATTAGAAGATATCCAGTTTCTCTTTCTATAATAAGAAGCTTTCCTTATTCTGAATCATAGAGAGAGAAACAAACCTATGGCAATTTAGAGAGAGAAAGTATTACAATTTTATAGAGAGAGTACTTACAGTGCCTTGCCTAAAATATCAGTCATAAAGGGCCTGGTTTCCTCCTGAAAGAGAGACAAGATTGCCTAGAGTTCTTGAGAGCCGGTGAAACTCTCGAAATCCTAGAGAGAGAAAGACACGGGGTTAAGAGAGAGAAAAGGAAAGTACAGCGCGAAAGCAACGACACGCTCTCTTCTAACTCAGTAGCGTCGCAGCAGCTTTCTTTGTTTCGAAGCCTCAAAATCTTCTTCACCTAAAGTGATTTGATTGAGTAGTGAGGGGTAGGGAGAGAAAGTAGTCAAGGGGTAGAGAGAGAAAGCGTGAGGCGAATTTTTCCGTTCGGGTTAGGGTTCGGGTTAGGGTTAGGGTTAGGATTAGGGTTAGGGTTAGGGTTAGGTTAGGGTTAGAATTGAGTTAGGGGAGGGCTTGGATGATGGGTTTGCTTCGGACGAGATAGCGTGCGCGTGGGCGGTGGGTGGGCCCCTTTCTCTTTCTTCTGTCTCTCTTTCTCTCTCCTCCAAATCCTTCCCCTCTCCCTCCCCCTCTCTCTATTCTCCATACATTCAACAGTGATTTACTTATGGATCTTAAAATTTTAAGTTAAATACCAAATGAAAAGATGGGTCAACCAGTTATTTTTATTTTTTTCAAAATTATTTTTTGATTAACCTGAATTTTATTTTTTTTCATTTTTGTTAGCTTTTTTGTTGAGTGCCATAGAGCTTGGTGAAAAAACTAAAAAAATATAAAAAAATCAAAATTTGAGTTGATAGAAACAATTTTGAAAAAAATAAAAAAACACTGGTTGATTGACTTCTTTTGTAATTTCTGCATATTTTTGGCCTCTCACATTCTCCGCTTCTTACGCTTAATAACCTTCAAATGCCAGTAGTAAAATTTCTCAAGTTAGAGAGAGAAACTATCTATTGTTTTAGAGAGAGAAACTAGGTAAATTTTAACTCATCTAGATTTCATTCTTTTGCCAAGCCAGAAGGATGGGAGGCTTTTCCTCTGCAGTGAGAGATCAGGATGCTTCTCCAAGGTTTCATGAACCAGTGCGAGAACACCATATCCATTTTTTGTTTTTTTTTTTGATCGTCTTTGCAGTTTATATGATCATGGGGATCTCTGATATATCTTGTTTCTCACTCATCCTACGCCTGCTTCTCACATCCCATTTTCTCTCGCCTACCATATAAAAGAAAAGTCTACAAGTTGATTAATTTTTGGAACTTATCCAGGAGGTTTAGAGAGAGAAATTTAGAGAGTTTAGAACTTACCCAGGAGGTTGAGAGAGGGAAAATGATCCAAGTTTAGAGAGAGAAAGTTTGAGAAAGAAAGAGGAGAGATATACAGGGATCATTGAATATAGAGAGAGAGAGAGAGGTGGGTTTTAACTGGGGGAGCAGAGGTAGGTTGCAGGAGGAGCGTGCATGTGGGTCATGGGGAATTGGAGTTAGGGGCACCACCATTACTGCTGCTTCTCTCCTGCTAACAATAATGTTCAGGCATTACACACCCATTCCCATTCCTTTTAATTTTGCTTGTTCATATCGATGGGCCCAATCAACCGGTCAAAGGGCTTCTCTCTCCTCTCTTTCTCTCTCTCTCTCTGAAAGCACCCGCACGCACATTTATAGAATTTCTGTCTCACACGCACCTGCAGGCTCACTCGTCAATAGCTCAATATATTAAGAGTTAGGATACGGTTTTGGTGAGTCAGCCAACTCAAATTTAGACTATTGGTTGAAAACTTGAAATTATCGAACTTTAAAATTTTCGAAAATATATCATTGAGATATACTTTCTAGGGAGACTGCACAAAAATAATGTGATTCAGCGGACGCACCAAACAATTCTCCTGAAGAGTTTAAGACTTAACCCCCCTCTTCCTCCCTATCATGTGTCCTAGCATATGGTAAGACGCTCTCACTCTTGTCTCTCAACATGATGGATGTAGAGAAGGTTTATATGAGGTTCGCAACTGTAGAATAAAAATTAAACTGATGAGGATGAAAATTAAAGTATAAATATAGAGAAGAAAATTTTCATCCCAAAATATAATACATCTTGCAACACATTATTTAGACCGTCGATTTTCAAGATCTTCATGTACTTAAGGCTCATAACTCATGAGGTTTGGATCCGAAATCTGAATTTCGGATCCTACCTAGTTATTAATATAGTATATAGTATGCTTTTGTTATCTATTATTTCATAAATATAAAATAATAAATAAAATATTTTTGGTTGTGATCTGGTCCAGATCCAAATCTGGAACCCACGTAATACTTTTCTGATCGGGATTCAGATGAGGATCTGATTATTTTGGATATGATTGGATCCGGATGCAGATGAGGATCTGATTATTCTGGATATGATTGGATCTAGATCCATATATACTTTTTGGATCCCGACAGATCCAAACCAGATCTGACACATTCTCAGCGTTACATGTATTTATAGTGCTGCTGGATTTGAACCATTTTTAAAATAATTAAAAATAGGTTTTTAAGCCATCTTAAGAAATTTACATCAAACTTATATTGTATGACAAATTTTTAAAGTGCGTCTTATTTTGATAGTTTAAAATTGCAACCTTATACAAACCACAGCGAGACTTTTTTTTTTTTTTTTTTCTCCTCCCTCTCCTCACCCTTTTAAATTGACTTACTTACCCACTACCATATATCAACTTTTCTTTCATTTTTATTCATCCTCAGCATCAAAGCTTTTTCCCTCAGTTCTTATTAAACAGATTATTACTCATAAGCCTGTTTCTCACTTCAATGAAATGGACCGATTTCTCTTTAAATTGACCCACTTACCCACCATAACAACTTTTCCCTCATTCTTTTTACACCGGCTATTGCTCATCCCGCTGTTTCTCTCTCTACGAAAAGCATTCGAGTAGGATTTTTTTCCGGATCAAGTAGCGAGTCAAAAGATTGCATAATCGCATAGGAACATATTTACCATCTACCCCTTCCAGTAGAATCCTCTATTCGAGAACTCGTGGGATATTAAATTATGGGGTTGTTAGTGATGAATTTGAATGAAAAACTTATGGAACGCATTAGACATGCTTGAAAAATATAACATCTTGAAAGAAATAAATTGAAATTGCCCAATTCTTTTAATAGTCAAATTTAAGTATTGAGAAATTTAAAATAAAATCCCCTTTTGAAGATACTTTGGTGCTTGTAATATGGATACCAAAATATGAGACCCAAAAATTGAGAGACTAAATGCACAATGCAATCCTGCAGGAGCATTATATATGATAAAGTCTGGAAGCAGCTGGACACATTCATTTCTCCTTCCATCACCCATCATAACAAGGCCCAAAGAAGAAAGAGAACATCCCCCAACCGTCCAAAATAAGCTTCCAGCAATTATCACAAATCTACAACTTGGTGGGCTCATTAAAAACCATATCCTTCCAAAAAATTAATCCAATTTTACTATTTCAAACCACCCCACCAATCATTAGAGAACCCAAATGGATATCCATCAAAATTTCACTAGCTTAAAACCAAAAAAATAAAAAAGAGACAGAAAAACAAATTTGGGCTCACATAACTAAGGGTGAGGTTTATATAAGGCATCATTTTATGTGGCAGAAGTAAGGCATGCCTCTAAATTTTATTAAGAGAAATAGCTTAAGTATAAAAAATCTTAGGAACGATCGAAAATCTATTTCTATCTTCAATCATAAAATTTTAAAATCTAAAATTCGTCTGGATCAAGCAAATCTATAAACATTGAAAAATCATAAAACTAGATAATTTAGATAACTTATTACAAAATGTACTATCGTTATTACTTGAAACTCCTTCTTTTCTTTTCTTTCTTTTTCTTTTTTTTTTTTTTTTTTTATTATTATTATTGAGATCAAAATGATCAATTAGAGGGAACATCAAAACGAATTTTAAGGTAGACTTTATTTCAATAGTGCAAGGTTGACGTCTTCTATAAAACTTCCCTCTCTAAAATATAGGTTTCTACATAGAAATCCTTTCTCACTCTATAAAAAAAAAAGGTTTGAGTGAGGCGTAGAAATTTGGCAAATGGGAGGCTGGTTTCCCGGTGCGAAGATCGAGTTGAAGGCGCAGGTCAGGTCCCTTGAGGGGCCGGCCGTGGACTTATTCTTGTGCGAGGAAAGGAAGGCGTGGGCCACGAGGGACTAAATTCAGGAAACCCATGAGAGAGAGATGCTCTTTGTCGGACCACGTTGATTTCTTCCCATTTTTATAATGTCCCTTGGTGTGGCCTAGCTCCCCTGGCTTGCACATGTTACAAGGTTTCTCTCTCACTAAAAACTCTCTCTCTCTCTAAAAAATCTCTCCCTTTGCGCAAGCTAACATCTCTCTCCACTTACATAGTGTGTTACAATGCTCTCTCTCTCATCATGTTCGTGGTTGGATTTTCTCTCTCATGTAGTGTCTCTCTCTGGGTTTTCTCTCTCATGTACTCTCTCTCTCATAGTCTGTCTCTCTCTGGGTTTCTCTCTCATGTACTCTTTCTCTCTCATATTATGTCGAGGATACTTTTTCTCTCTCATACACATGCAGACATATCGATGTGGTGCTTCACTCTCTCTCTCTCTAGCTTTAATACTCTTCGATTCCCCCATAGATATAGAGATAATGTATCTAGTGCAGTTTTTTTTTATCCATTCCCACCTCTGGTGCAGTTTTTATATCTCCTTAACGCCCACATAACTGTATGCTCCCTCTCTCTCTTACAATTCTGATTCATTTTCTTCCTCACGCCCCAAAACATTACTCAGTCTGTCTCTCCACTCTCAAAACAACATAGACCTTAAGTATGTGTTCATATCATCATGATCAAAGTTTTTTCTCAATTAATTAGGATTAGCTATACGAAATCTTAATCAGTCATTATGCTCTATTAATCATACTCTTAGTAAGGCCATAAATCTTTATATTTTTTTCTTGTCATCTTCAAATATCTTCATTTGGACTTACCTTTTGTATCATTCCACTCGAACTAACTTACACGTGCTAACCAGTGTTGTACTAGATTTGCACCACACATGACCGGCCCATCTAAACCTACTTTCTCTCATTTTATCGCTGGTGCCACACCTAATTTTCTTAAAATCATCTCTCTCTTACTGTACATAAAACATAATTTTGCACCTTCTCTCTCATGCTTATAAAACATGATCAGGTCTTCTTACTCTCTAACTACTCTTATGCTAACATAGACCTTTTGTATATTGTCATTTCGTCTCACGCTATATAATTTGGTCATCTTTCTTTCTCATGCTATATAAAACATAATTTGGTCCCCTGCTTCTCTCTCTTATGTAACTCTTTCTCTCTCTAAAAATATGTATAAATGGAGATGGGAACGTGAGGGCGTGGTCAAAGGGGATCCCATTCCCACCTCCACCTCCACCTCCACCTCCACCGGCAAAGGAAACCAAGAATTGACGCCCTTTCCAACCTTTTCTTGCTTCACTGTACAACGACATCTACCATGCCTCCTCTTTTCCTTCACACACCACCATCAACCTTTTCCTCTCACTTTCACTCATACCCTTTTTTTCGTTATGGTTTTGTAGCCTTTGTGTGCACAAATATCTTCAATTAGATTCATTCAATAGGGAGATTTTTAGGCATGGCCTTCCAATCCTTCTTACATGACAAAACTGACCTAATTGTTATTTGTTTTTGGAGCCACTGCATTAAAGAAGAAAATAGCGTTATTTTTTACAAAAATACCTTTATATATAAATACTATTCTCTCTCTATAAATTTTGAGACAGTTTTTTTTGTTCAAAAATTTGAAATTTGAGATAGCTTCTCTCTAAATATTTTGAGATAATTTCTCTCTAAAATTTTGAAAATTTTGAAATAGTTCTCTCTCAAAAAGCTTGAAATTTGATACAACTTCTCACTCTAAAATTTTTGAGATAATTTATCTCTCAAAAATTTTAAAATTTTTAGAGGGATTTGTGGGTTTATAAAATGGGCGTTCTTCTAGTACAAAACAAAATTATTTTCTTTCTTGAGGTGTGGCTGTAAAAATAAATAATGATCGGTTTAATTGTGTAGTTTAAAAAGTATTAAGGAAACCATACCTGGAAAGTATGAGCCAAGGGAATTGATGTAATTTTTCCCTATTGAATATCTACTCAAGTAATTGGAGTTTAGGACTTTTATTGGCGTAATTTTTGTACATTTATATATTTGTTGTGAATAACTTAGAGTTAGATAAAGCATAAGGCTTTTATATTCCCTTTGTAGCGGACATTTTTCAAGATACACCTTTTTACAGCTTTTAGAGCCGGTATAGTTAAGAAAAAGTAGAGAATAAGATAATTTACCTTTGATAAAAGGATGTCACAACCATTGTTGGCCATTCAATTTGTAATTTGAATGTTGGGGATGCACCATTGACCAAGCTTAAGTTGAAGTGAAAATTTCTTGATCTTTGCAACATATTTTAAGCTTTACATTTTGAAATTTAATGGTTTAAAGTGATTCTAACCTCTTTGTACCAAAAAAAATTAATTTTATAGTGTACAATTTTGTTAAGTCAAATTATTGATCGTCTTCACTCGAGACATAGTCACGTATATTGGACATAGTCACACATGCGACAAATCATATAAACAGTGGAGCTCTTGTATTTTATTTTTTGTTTGACTATTCAAGTTGTTTTTTCTCTCAACATTGCTCGTCACCTGTGATTAAATATAAACTTTGCTTGTCACCTGGAATTAGCCTTTTCTACAACATTCCTCAACTTCTTAGAAAGTTCCCTTTGAATTTGCAATTATTTGATCCAAATTTTTAGAATTAATTAGCTTGGGCCATTGGTATTAACATGAACTCCTATTAAGGGATATAAACTTGAGTAGAAGCCAAGCAATAAGGCAGGCCACCAGAAAACAGAGGACCACTCTTTCAACCCTAGAAGACCATAACACTGGTTTTTGGCCCAAGGAGAGAGAAAGTGGGATCCCTTTCATTTGTTTATTTTTTATAATGCCAACATGGCTTCCAATCCTAAGATCGAGGTGGCCTGTTCTCTTTCTACTTTCTCTCTCTACTGTCCAGTGCACGCTTTCACTTTTGCTCCCGCATGTTTAGGCCTTCTAGTTTATTGAGATTGAATGCAATAGTAAAATATGGTGTGGCAGCCTTGTGGCAGAAGATGGTTAGAGAGAGAGTTAAACTGGAGTGGAAGAGGGGTTGCAAGGGGTCCGGTCTGGCTGGACCCGAATCCGGATCCAACAAAAAATTATGGGACCTGGAGACGAGCCTGAAGTTATTTGATCAGGACCTGGACCCTACTGGACTTAGATCTAATTGGACCCGACCCAAAAATAAATAAATAAAATATTTAAATATGCACACAATTTTTATAAGTCCATGTCAAAATGAGTCACCTCTTAATAATCTATTTTTAAAATGGATTTTTAGACTTAATTTTTAAGATCGTGTAATCTCTAACATGGAGATCATGAATTTGAAAAAAAAAAATTGAAAATTCAAAACAATTATTTTATTAAGAAAAACATTTGGGCTGTTAGTTTCATTGTTTTTAAATGGGCCGCCTACTTACCTCCATCTTTAAGATGGATGCTTTATACCTCGGGAAACGCAAATGTAGAATAGATACATATATTATTAAAGTATAATAACTAAAATGTATAATTTTATTTATATCATCTAAGTAGTAATACTATTTGGGTGGATCTAGGTCCACATGAAGTCAAACCAAAACCCACATAGTGTTCAAGTCCAATATTTGGGCCCATGCCCAGACCTAAGTAGGGTTCGAACGTCACGTCCCGGATCCATTGCCACCCCAGTGGGCGGCAGAGACCAAAGAGAAAATGGTTCGAGAGAGAGTTAAACTAGAGTGGAAAGTAGAGATACAGAGAGAATGGTGAGAGAGTTAAACTCAAGTAGAAGGTAGATACTAGAGAGAGAATCTTATAGTTAGAGAGATTTTAAATGGAGTGCAATGTAGAGAAAGAGTCATATTGGTCAGAAGGTAGATATTAGAGGGACAATAATATGGTTAGAGACATTTAAAATGGAGTGCAATGTAGAGAGAGAGAGTCAGGACTGCTGGAACCTTTAATTTCCGACCGTCTTTCCAAGGTGTAGAGTTGAAGAGTATCGATTCTAATGGTTTTTGCCTTCTACATGGGAGCGCATAATTCTCTTGCAGGAGCAAACTATACATTTTCTCTCACAGTTAAATGATTTGTTTACAATTATCTTCCTGTTCTAAAATTTTTGGACCCACTCTAGGTAAGTTTTTTTTTTCTTGAGATAGTTGAGTGGAAAAGAGATCATCTCCTCTCAATTGGTAAGAATGAAACTCAAAGCACCATATTGTAGTGCCCCACAACTTTGACCACCTAGCCTTGAGCCTATATCTAAACGCACTTTAGAATCACTATAGATATTTTTAGAAAAAGAAAGCATAGACTCTCCCAATTAACTTATATAAAATTTTCCTTTGGAGAATGTATCCCCACCATATTTTAACATGGCAATTATAGACTGCCATAATTTTATATGGAGTCTGGTTGGTTGTTTGTTTTTTTTTTTTTTGTTTTTGGTCAAATTTGCTCATCGGTTTGCTATTTCTAATATTGCAAAGGTTTTTTCTTTGTTTCTTTTTTTCTTTTTTAAAGCGTTGGGTTCCTTTGTTCGGGCAGAGGGCATATTTGGGATAGTCTGATATTAGCAACATAGAGTGCTCCAATGAATATATATTATCGGATCGATAACCTTAGTTATTGTAATCAGAGATTAGAAATATCGAAAAAGCTGTTTTGATGTGCTAATAGAAACATCGGACAGGTATTTTGCAAGCTTTTTTTTTTCGGCCAATGTTGAAAGTGACATTACTTTCTAAAAATTAGGTGAACTTTTATCCGATCCTTTTAGATTGCTTATGATCTCCTTATATGTGATTAATGGGTCGGTTGAGAAGGTTACATCCCCGAAATCTAGGGCAATTAAACTACTCCAAGGTAGAAATTTCACCCTCTGGAGTATACACCCAAGGGAGCATGTAATCATTCGACATATGCCCTTTTACTTTGTCTCCATGAAGTATTGGGACACATTTCCTACGGCTTCACTATATTGAAGCTAATTTTGTAGTACAAAAGACTTAAACAATGGATGAGTTGGAGGGCATAAAAAACACCCTTGCTTTCATATATTACTAGAAGGGATGGTGACCCTAAATAGCGGGCATAAGACTTAGGTGAAGAAAAAGTAGGCTAGGGACTTGAGACTGAGACTAAGAGCTCCAAACCACTTGTCTATGAAATACAAGGCACAAAAGCGCAGACACTCAAACCTCATGTGATCCTTTTCCATAAGTACCATTTGATTTTTAAGCTACTGAAACAGTTGAAGAACTATGTTTTTAATAACCAAACTATGCCTCAAAATTTTGGCACGTCGGCCTTGGACCCGGTCGAGTCAACATACAGTTTGTGAAACCAAAGGCATGGATCAGCTAAGTCTCTCAAAGACCAAGACCTGATTAGGCTCGAGACCGTAGTGAGTCTTAACTCGAGTCTTGGTTTTTTTAACGAAGGACAAGAGATGTATCATCTCTTGATCTCTTATCCAAGACATTGATCCATGGATCTTAACAAGTCATTGCCTTGAAGTTCACAGTAGGAGCAACATCTCAAAGTTCTAAACCGATCCCAAAAGAAAAGAAAGGAACTTTCAAAGCAAGTGGTAAGGGAAATGATACTTTATTATGTATCCTAAGCACATCTTTGTTAATAAAGAAATCATCATCTTGTTGTTTAGTACAATAAACTAAACTGGGAAGATAACCCATTTTTAATTAAAAAACTTCAACCATGTGACCAGCATTGCCTCCAGCCAAAAGATGCCCTAAGATTCTACCTTCAAAAGTCTATTGCATATGCACACAGTGCAAGATAGTTGTTGCACACCTATTCATCTTCCTGACAAAGCCAATTACAGGAACTTATTAAAAGCTAATCAAAAGATATTAATTAAGCTTCAAAGCTGAGCTGGAGGCTAAACAACCGACCAAATTGAGCGTGCCATGTGATCGAAAGCGACTGGTTTAGAATTATGCTAGTCTTTCCGCACCTGCCGAGGCCATTAGAGTCGAGTTGCGGGCAAACGATTGGATATCATCTTGTCAAATGCTTCCCTTCACACTGATCACCATTGCATACTTTCAAACTACTTTAAATTAATCGTCAAAGTATAGGCAAGAATTTTGTATTAATTTTCTAGGCAACCACTTCTTACAATATATCCCTTTTTCTTTTATTATATAACCTCAACTTGATTTTGGAAATTTGAGAGTCAAAAGGTATTTATATCATCCCCATGACTGATGAACCATTCATTAAATTATCTAATTCTCCTGCATAATTAGCATTAGCAATATATCCAGAAATAAAATTACATAGTAATTCTATGGTTGTGCTTCATTATGCTTCTCATCTTTATAATGAGAATCGTATAAAGAATTAGTTTGGTTCGAGTTAGCTAGGTATGGAACCTGATTTTAATGGTCATAAACATATTATCAAATGTATAGAACCTCTTTTTGGCTTGAATAAGGGGTTCTTTTTAAAAATTAGAATTTAATCAAAATGGAAAAGTTGGTTCAGAAGGTGACTTTTGATATCCTTCACACAATTCAGAATCCAGGTACATGGCATCTTGATCACAATGATAAAAAGATATTAATCAAAATAAGTCTTCAAACAAAAGCTATTAAAATCAAGATAGAAAGCTCATCTAAAGATGGTTATTGTTGAATATTTATGCTTAAAACTAGTTTGATTCCTACAACTGGAACAAAATATTATTCATTCGAAACTTAAAAAGTTGTGCTTCCATTAGTCAAGGTGGACTTCATTACCAACGTAAGTTATTTCAATAATAAGTCAAAAACAAAAAGAGTTATTTCAGTATATTAAATTTTAAACATCATCTAACTAACAAGTGATAAAAATGTCTTGTCTCAAGATTTTAATAATAATAATATTCATTGAGATAAACAAATAAAGAGGAAAAACACTAGAGAGAATTTAAAATGAGACATTGGTTACATGATAATAGATAAATGAGAGAAGATCCAACATGTTCAAGAAATTCAAAAAACTAACCGTTGTGGATATCATGCTTAGAAAAATATGCAAGTTTAATTTTTTATAAAAAACCACATGAAACTTACACCTATGGTGTCTGTTGCAAGTACTTGATAGAGAGTCCACATATAAGTCTGTGCAAAAGAAGATAGCTTTGGAATTTGTAAAGATATGCATAAAATGAGGAAATGTTCCTTAGCCCAAGTAGGGCACATGTCGTAAATAAATGTGATTTGTATAAAAGCCAAGGCTCTAACAGTCAAAGTAAAGCGCACCTTCAAATAGTATCGAGAAATGTGGTTTTAATGCTGAAAATCTTTGTAATAGCCTTAAAATATATTTTCATATCTAATTATAAAATTTCAAGCTTAAAAAATAGTGTAGATCAAGCAGATCTATGAAAAATTGCAAATTTTAAAAATCGACATTCCAAAAATACATTACAAGATGTACTATTTTCAAAACTTGAAATTTATTTTTTTCTCATGTCCATACATCTTGAAGTCGAGATGATCAATTTGAAGATATTTGGGTATCAAAATAACCTCTTCTAGTGAAATTTTTGAGGTGTACCCTAATTTGATTGTTTAGAGCCTCGCACTTATATAAACTTTTTCCTAAAATAAATTAGCTCATCAAAATTCGGTGGTAAATAGCTCCTCTGAATTTTATGGGAGGATGTTCTTTTCTAGAAATCCTTATGATGGTCAGAAAACCCATTTTCACCACTAAATAGAAAACTTAAAACTTCAAAAATATTGTAGATCTAGCGGATTGATAAATTTTTAAAAGTATTGAAAATTGTATAGTCTAAATGATGTGTTACGAGATGTATTATTTTTAAGATTTAAAAATATTTGATTTTACATACATAAATCTCTAGGTTGAGATGATCGCTCAACATTAAAACAACCATTTTCAGTGGATTGATTTTTTAGATGCACATACTTTTGTAGTATATGGTCACACCTTATGTAAACATTTCCCCACACACACACTCTCATACACAATGCTCCCATATGAGCATACTGTACTTCTACTCCTTTAGGCAGGAGACTTATTTGGAAAATTTATTTGACCTTAGTAACCACCAAAAAATCACTAGATGATTATTTTTAAAATAAAAAATTTAGATTTTGAGTTTTTTAATACTTAGAACATACCAAAAATTGAATAATCTCTATTCAATCTTGTGAAATTATTTTTTAAGGAAAAAGTTTATATATAAAATTAAAACTCACCTAAATTTTTTTTGCTAGATATAATACATCTTATAATGCATATTTAGACTATCAATTTTCAAGTTTTTCATAGATCTGCTTGATCTACACCATTTTTCAAGCTTTAAAATTTATAATTAGATATGAAAATATATTTTAATGCTATCACAAAGATTTCTAATATTGAAACTACATTTATCAACACTATTTAAAGGTACACTTTACTTTGATTGTTTAGAGCCTCGACTCCATACAAACGTGCACATTAGAATTTTTTCGCCAAAGTTATCCTATGGGTTGAAAGTGGTACGTCCCCAAATTTAAGGCACACAAAATCCTCCTAAACTGGGTTTTATATGAGGGACTAAATGTATAAAGGTATCACAAATCAAGTGGAGGGGTGCATGGTTCATGCACCTCTATATCAAATTATACGATGACGAGGCCTAGCAATGGGCCAGACCGCCCAGGGCCTGGGCTGCAACATACGGCTTGAGGGTCAGGCCAAGGCTATGATGTAGCCGGCTAGGCTTGGTCTTTTTTGTTTTTTTCACTTTTTTCTTTTTTTTTTTGACTTGTATTTCGTCCAGCCCAGCTCAGCTTTAAAAGTTCCAGGGTCTAGTCGAGGCCAGTGCCTTCAAACCAGCTCTGTTGGGATTAGGCCCGGGCTAGGGCAATACCAACTAGGCCGAGGCCGGGTCCGCTGCCAGCCCTATTGCTGAAATCCACCCACTCTACGCACTCTATAAGTATTCGTAACGCACACTGTTCATGAAGTCAAAGTCGTACATTATTTAGGCCTTGGTTGGATAACTATGGAATATTCGATACATATAAGCACACGAGGAGCGATTTCCTCTCAAAATGAGGAAAAGTAGGTCATAATAACAAAGAGTTAACCTCCTTTTCACAAGATGCATTGCACTATAATTTTTCTTTGGAGGACTATTATTTACGGGACCTGGTTTTGGTGGATGGTGTAGATCTCCATGCCATCATGGTAATAGGTGCGAAATTGGACGTACCACACAATTTTCCTTACTTAATAGAAATAGTTTGGTAAATGTGTTCAGGTTTAGATGTGATCTCTATTCAAAATCTTTCTTAGAGTTGGATTAATCTCAAACACAAAGATCATGAACCTCTAAAGGCAAAACGAACAAAATTTAAAAATGGGTAATCTTAGAAGATTTTAAATGAAAGATCCAAAATTTATCCAAAAAAAAGTTTTGTTTGGTTTGAAAAGGATTAAGAGTTATCTTTTCACCGTGGTAGTCATGATCAATATTATTGATCTGTTAAATTTTAAATTCAGAATTCATCTCTAAAGTGGATTTTGAAAGGAGATTGAACATGAATAGTATGAGTTGGCTGGCACACCATGTCCTCTCTAAACCCATCGATTCAACAAATAGGGTGAGCCCCTGCCACTTATCAACAACAAAAGTTTATATAATAAGGTTGCAACTTTATGCTATAAAAATTAAGGTTTACCTCACAAAATCAAGTAGAAAGGAGTGTTTTTGAAGTTAGAAAACCTTCCAGTTGATCATCTTGACCTCAAGATGCATAGATATTAAGAAAAACAAAAAAATGTCCTAAAAATAGTTCATCTTGTGAAAAGTTATCTAACCATCTATTTTCAAGTGTTTATAGATCGGCTCGATTGGTATTGCTTTACAATTTGAAATTTCATAATTAGAGTTGAACATAAATTTTCAAGCCATCATAAGATTTCCGGCACCAGAACTACATTCTCTATTTAGAGGTGCGCCTTAGTTGCATAACATAACGTATGCATTTATACAAACCTTACCCTTCAACGAAACACTGCCAAGACATCCATAACTTTTTCACCAAAGAGAAAGGTGTTCCACAAATATTTTTCAGCACCACTCTACTTTTTAACATCCAAATAGGGCCTAGATAAATAATATGTGAACCTCTATTTAGCTTCCAACATGCCTTACATGTACATAGATAGAACATAAAAATATTGGAATCGAAGTTCTAGTAGGGGGGGATCTCATCCTGCTTATGTAAAAATATTGTATAATAAAGGCACAGGCATAGTTCTTGCAAGGAATGTAGAGTCAATCATACCAAAACCAAAAAAAATATGATCAGAAAGTGATTATCTTTTGCACTTATGAAATGTATTGATCACTATTGTACTTTAGTCAATCAAATACTTTATTTAATCAATCACATGGATGCAAGTAATTGGACATTGATAAGTTATTGAAGAGAACAAACCTTCAAATATATTATTTATAGTTCCAACAAGATATTGCTATGGAACTATTTCAAACGTACAAAAATTAATTATGAATCTATGCCTAAGTTGTTTGAAGTTGTACCAAGAGAAGTAGACCTTTTGGTTTTCGGAAAATGGTTTGATAGGGCTGCGACCCTATTAAAATAACTAAATCCTCACTTCATAACTCATCGAAAATTGCAAGTCAAGCATTGGAAAATATTTACATCGATCATTGACTTGAATATTATGGTTGTGAAAAAAATTAGGATTTCAAGTCATAAAGTAAGTGTATATTCTAACAAATTATTTAGACCATATATTTTGCTTTAAAAACAAGTGTTCACAGATCCGCAAGATCTGTACCATTTTTTGAGTTTCAAATTTTATCATCATTGTTGGAAATTAATTTTAGAGCCATCATAGCAATTTCCATCGTACTTTTTGAACAACAATTTGAGGTGAAGCATTATTTTGTTTTCATAAAGCCTATGCCATATAGAAACCTCATCATTTTTTTCTTGAAATAGGAATTTCGAGTTTGGGAGAGAGAGAAAGAGAAAGAGATGCAAAACTTGTCCAACAAATAAGTCAAATGAGGCTTGTCCTGCAAAATGTGAGCGATACGAGTTTTTTTTTTTTTGTTTTTTGTGTTTTTTTTTTTTTACAAATCCAAACCACTGAAAATTTTAGGTGTGTGTTCTACTCATAAAGGCACACCTAATAAAAAATATAAAAAAAATTATTCACAAAAAAAAATGATCAAAATACCCGCTAAATCATTTTGGGGGTATTTTGATTAATTTATTTATGTAAAATATGTTTTTGATATTTTTAGAAGATTCACTTATTTTTTATGAAAACACGTCTAAAATTTCAAGTGATTTGGATTTGTAGAAGAAAAACTAAAATTCAAATACTACCAGACATCAGTGATCATCAGATAGGCCCAGATTCAATCTGAGTCGTTGGACTCATATGTTCATATGAGCTAGTGGGCTAATCCCGTCTTTTCTATATATATATATATATATATATATATATATAAACAAAAAAAGCATGAACCTTGCACTTCTAGAAACAGCCTAACGAATGATTTGTGTTTAATAAAGAATGCTTCCATTTTGTAAAATATTTCATATGTCATCATGTAAAACGTCTTGGGAGTATATTATTGAAAGGAAAAAGTTTTGAAATCTTAAAATATAGAATTAAGGTGCTCCTTGAAAATCATTTAAAAATTTTGTTTTGAAAGTTGAAAATAATATCTAATTGATTATCTTAACATCAAGATGCATAAATATAGAAAAAAAAAATAGCCTAAAATTAGCGCAAAATAGTTCATCTAGCAGTACATTATCTAGACCGTCCACTTTCAAGATTTTCATGCAGCTTGATTTTGATCTTTCTGGAGTTTAAACTTTTATAATTAGAAATAAAAATAGATTCTCGCACTATCCTAAAAAATTGTAACACTAAAATTCCATCTCTTGACAAAATTTGGAGGTTAACCTTACTTTGATTGTTTACAGTTGCAACTTTATGCAAACCGTACCCTTTTTAGAATTAAAGTGAAGACGTTCATTAAACTAGATAAATTTATGAGGAAAAAAATTCAATAATTTGGTTGCAATGTTTAAGACGGGAATATTCATTTCGATTATTGAAAATTGTGAGAGTTTTTAAAGTTTTGAGAAAATAGCTGCATATTAAGACAGAGGGAGATGGATTATTAAAGGATAAGGATGATGTAACTTAAAACCTAAGTTTAATCAGGTTAACTATAGCCCATTTGGAATGGGTAAACAACTCCAACAAGCAAGGAATTAATTGATAAATTCGGGAAAACTTGTTTTTTTATTGATTATTCTTTGACAAAAAAAAGACCAAAAATGATTTTTATGGGTTGTTGTTTTAACAAGGTCATTGTTGAGGAAAAACAATGATGAATATTGAAAGCAACCATGAAAGAAAGTAAAAAGAAAGCATTTAACTATCACAAAATGTGATATTTTAACGGGCTTAAGTCATATCTTATGACTTATATCCACGGAAGAATAATGTAGAGCTCTACTTATTTGTTCTCTAGAGATTACAATACTTATTTGTCCACCAGATCTTACAATGAGAAACAAAGCCCAAAAGCTTTCAAATAATTGTCCCTCTCTACAAAACCCCTTTTACATCAAGAGTAGCAACACTCAATCTAATGGGTTCTTTTTTCACACTTCTCACTCTAAAAGAGGGTGGATGATACCTAAGAAGAGTATACCACATTTTCTCTTCTAAAACAAGAGAGGCTTTCAACCCCTTTTACGAGAAAGGCTGCTCAAGGTTTGCAAGATGTTTTGTCTTAGAGTGATATGCTGTATTGTTTGCAAGATGAATCGCACTCTGATTATCACAATTCAGAACATACTTCTTTTGTCTTACCATAAACTGATCAGGCAACCTCCTCAACCAAATTATTTACTTTGCTCTCTATTAATGCAACAAACTCATCTACAATTGATGACAAGAAACCAATATTATGTAACCTTCACATCCAACTAACTACACACTCACCAACTATGAAAATACAACCTGCAGTGGGCTTTGTAGTCTCACTATAGCCTCGATAATCTGCATCCATAAAACCAATAACTTTAAGTGGCAAACTTGTTTAAACTTAAAATTTCAGTAGCGAAAACACACTCTCGATATGATTTCCGGTGTAAGCTCCATTAATCGGAGGTAGATTATTGGCATTCTATCCAATTATGGATACACAGAAAATCGAACAAAAATAGCCTCTCTTTTGTGGAGCACCGGCTACACTGGCTAATATTTGCCTCAAAACCAGATAAAGAAAATACTAAGGAAAACAAGGGATGTTTTGGAAATGAATTTGGAAATAGCTAGCATAAACTATGAGTAAATTTGTGCTACTTAGAGTTTGGGTTGAGGGATCAAAATGTTGGTTGAGCTAACTGTAGTTGCAGAGGGACTCAGGAAAATAAGGCTAGGGTTTGATTGAATTAGGGTGTGAGGGAGGCTCGGGTGAGCCAGAGTTTTGGCACAGGTGAAATCGGGGTCGGGCCCAAAACAAGTCCAAAAAGGAGCAAGTTATAAGAAAAAGATGGGCGCCACCAATCCTCCACATCCCAATCGACCGTTGGGAGCCCTTTTAGGGAAAAACGAGTTGGGATATTTAGGAGGCTTAACGCCCCCCTTTAAAATATTTTGATTTTGATTTTGATTTTGATTTTGATGTTTATAATTTGTGGTTTAGACTAAGGTTTGATTAATTTAGGTTAGTCAAGGTTGATTGAGTGGGCTAATCTAGGTTAGGAGTTTTCAATCCATGGTCTTACGCGGGAATAGAAGGTGTCATGTCTGGCTCTAGCCTGGGTAGGCTAGTTCTAACCTAACCAAGCAGGTTTAAGGGAGGGATCAAGCCTATTTAGGAAGGTTTCAAGTGTTACTAACTTAGCTCAGGCTTTAACTAAATGGCTTCAAGTGCAATTACTTATGGTGTATTAGAGGTGGAGGGGGTGCAGGGGTTATGGTGTATGGGTGTACAAGTGTAATATGGTACCTAGTGTGGTTTAAGCTAGGAAATTGGGCGAAAAGTTTAGAAAAGCTTTAGCCAGGTTCTTATGGTTTCCATGGTTTTTTTTATTTCTTGGAATTTCCTCAATTAAAAAAAATTGGTTGTCTACACAACTTCTAAATTAGAGACATACACTCGATGTGCTCTTCAAATACAGAAGAATCGACTTCTTTGTTTGCCAATGCTCCATCCTAGGCCATACATAACATGAAACAACTCCGACTACATGGGCAATATTTGGCTTACTATAAGCCATTGCATACATTAACCTACCCATGGAGAAAGACTAAAAAACATTTTTCATTTTGCTTTTTTTGCCTTATTCATTAGAGAGTCATTTTTCGACAATTCAAACTCTACATCGAATAGTATGGTAATAGTTTCACAATCGATTATATTAAAATATTCAAGAACATTAGAAATGTATTCATATTGACTTAACCTATGCTCACCTTGCTCTCTGTGAATGTGCATGCCAATATTTTCCTATTCATCCAAGGATCTTTGGTGGTAAAATGTTTAGACATATCAAGCATTTGACGTTTGATTTTTTTTGGATCATTGTCGGCTACCAACATATCATTAACATAAAACAATAAAGCAGTAAAAAAAACTGCATTTTGATCCCTTAAAATAGGCACAATAATCAAATCCGCACATAGAATACTATTCTTATTGCATAAAACTTTCACTTTTCTTTTATTATTGCATGGATGCTTGTTTCAAGCCATTCAAATCTTTTTTCAACTTACAAACTAAGTTAGGATTAGTTTTGTTCTCAAAACCCTACGCTTGGCACATTTAGATCTCTTCTTTCAAATCACCATGTAAAAAGGCAATTTCAATGTCAATCTCTTCTAGCCCAAAATTCAAATATGCAAAAAAAAAAAAGAAAAAATCTAATAGAGCGACTTTTTATAACAAGAGAAAAAAATTCATGAAAATCAACATTACCTTTTACCACAAGATTGCCTTTACATCACAAGAAGCCATCAACGTCCCACCTAACTACATACATCCATCTATTTTTTAATGCTTTCTTCTTATGTGGATCTCATACCAATTCCAATGTACTATTTAATGCAAGGTATCAATCTCATCTTCCATTGTCTTTTATCATTTATCAACATTAGGACAATTTTGAGTCTATTGAAAAGACTCAAGTTCACCACCATCAGTGAGTTCAACTTCAACTTAACATAAAGAAAGAGAATACCCTTGTGTGGGGTTGTAGGGCCTTGTCATGCTGAGTCGCTCAACACAATGGAAAAATTCACGCTCATAACAAGCACGCCATGTACAATCGGACGCCTCTTCTTTACAAGTTCTCGCTCTCTCTCTCTCTGCAACAACTCACAATATACTTCTCTCTACGGGGCCCTCTCCAAAGACTCCCGATAACCTTTATAACCTCACCTTTAATGCCCACTGTAAGGCCTAATTGACCACCCTCAATTGCCCTTCCCATATGCAATGCTTCAAGATAAACTCCTACCCCTATCTAAACCTTATAAAAAAAATAGCAGATTCGTATTTTATTGCCCATATAAATATTTGATTGGTCTGGGAAATGAGGCAACAAATATTCCAACCTTATCTTGCTAAAAATTAACTCAAATCAAAACATTCTCCTACCAAATTAAAGCTAGAACAAGATTCTAACAACCTTATTATTTCTATGTTGGTCCAGGGGACCAAAATTGTCTAGTCCTTCTATACGGCTTTCGCCACTCGCGCCGGCACGGCCCCGCCGGTGTGTGCGAGAGTCGTTGATGACTCTCAACGTGTTGACCTTCTCAATTGTTGTTCAAGTGTAACTGATTACCTTTTTAATTTTCCATGGAACTATCATTATGAATCCTCATTAATCGTATATCATCTCTATTACTAATATCACACCCATCAACATTATCTTAAATATGAAACTCTTACACTTGCCAAGGTAAGATATTAGAATTTTGGACTTATATATCCACAATAAGTCATTCTTGCTTTTTATCTACTTGTTTCTTTTCAAGAGACATCACATCCTCATTAAAGAGAACATACTAGCTCAAATGATTACAAGCAAACAACACATCCTCATTAAGGTTCTCTTTGATGCAGATTGACTTGAATAATTGGATTCTAATTTTAAGAATCACCTTAAAGTCATGGGATGAATAATTTCCAACAAAGAAACATAATTTTTGAGTTCATAAACCTTCATCCGACTCTTTGGGGACTGATTCTTTTAGGCACCTTTTCGAGTGTCTTCAAAACTGTGGTTTCACGTTGGTAACTAGGATAAGTGGACTACATCCCAACAAATAGAAATCCAAGGAGTCCGAAATATTTTAAGTAAACATACATTTTCCTCTCACTCGAGCATATAATCTTTTTGAAACTTGAAGTTATACTAAGTTGTTTACTTCTCTTTCCTTGTGTTATTTTTTCGCATCTGACGATTAACAATATCTAAGTTATTTGCTCGATGTCAATTAGAAATACCACTCATCTTTCTATACATTGTTTCATTTTTTGGAGTGGTTTTCAGACCATCATAAATATTTCTAATGATGAAACAATATATTTCGTTACTATTTGAAGGTGACCTTACTTTGATTGTTTAGAGCCGCAGCCTTATACAAACCACACAAATTTTATTCAACATATCTTGAAAAAAACATTCCTAAGATTGATCAGAAACCACCCAAATTTTGGATGGCCGTTTCCAAGTGTTTTAAAAACTCAAAATCCACTCTTTGGAAATAGACATTTAGTTAGTTTTAGTTCGATCCTAAAATTATAGATCAATTAAACCCTCTTAAGTAGCTCTTTTGCCCAAGGGAGAAAATATGCTTAAAATAGAGAGGAGTACATTTAAAAAAGAGAAAACACTGACAATAAAGAAAGAAAGTTTCGCGAGTTAAAGAGGATAAAGGAATTTAGTTAGTAAAAGAGAATGAATTACTGATAATAGAGAGGAGTACATAGAGTTGAAGAGGAATAGGGATAATATGAAGGGAGGGTCGAGGGTTTATATAGAGGAGTTCAAGAGTTGCATAAGCCTAAACGACTTCATAGTTTGAGTTAAGACCACGCTATATTTAGCCTATTTCGTTTCATAATTGGTAATAAATCGCTTTAGAGATTCTCAGGCTCCTAGGACTCCATATTTCTATGTCTCATAAATCTAGTGATGGCAATGGACCAGGACCTGGGACCCGACAGGTAGGGTCAAATTGGACTCAGAGGATCGGGTCCAGGCTCAAATCTTGGACCCAAACATTATTTTCAGGTTCGGGTGTCACATTTTCCAATTTACAAAAATATATTAAAATACAATTAAATACATAGATATTTTATTTTTTGGGTCAGATCCAGTTAGATTCAGTCAGGTCCGGGTCTGGATCCGGCCCATATTATATTTTCAGGTCCGGTCCCATAGTAGTTTTTCAGGTC
Source organism: Amborella trichopoda (assembly GCF_054954075.1). NCBI lineage: Eukaryota > Viridiplantae > Streptophyta > Magnoliopsida > Amborellales > Amborellaceae > Amborella > Amborella trichopoda. The sequence goes on along the minus strand of NC_142344.1, from coordinate 53,741,586 downwards.
CGGGTTCGGCCAGCCACCCCTACATAAATCTAGCCCCTGATATTTCTCTCTTATACTTTAAAGCCTTGAAATCTGTGCTTACCTAGAAAATATTCTCATAAATCCAGGCTTAATGTGATTTTCCTCTGAAGTCTATGAATTGGGTACTTACCTAAATAATCCTCTCTTTTTGCCTTTCAAAGAATTTACCGAAAGTTATAAAAATAAATTAAAATAGCAAACCTTTTTTATTGCTAGTTTTTTTAATATGAAAACTAATGAAAATATTGGAATGTTATGTTAGATTTTTCTTTGGTATTTCTAAAAACAGTAGTGTTCATGATCCTGAGGACACCAAACAAGCCCATGTTTGACATGGCAGCCGCCACTTGACATTCCAGCCTCTGTAAAAATACCCATCACTCCATTCGTTCATTGTCAAATTCAAAGCACCCTTATGCACACAAAAAAAAAAAATAACTGTAAAAAGAATAAAAAATGAAAAAGTTAAGGATTATACCACTGTGAAGCACAGATGTACCTACAAGATCCAAGCTCCTTTCAGTAAATTTAAAGTTTTTCTCAAAAATATAAAAAATGCAAGCTTTTTTCTCAAAAAATCATGCATGTAGATTTTTACACCCAAAAATCAAAAGAAAAATACATACCTCATTTATCAGATTTAGGAATTGAAACATTATGTAGGATTTGGGGTTCAACAAGCTGTGCCCTGCGCAATAGCAAAGGTACAGGAAGATCCGTTTTCCAACACAAATGAGCACAGGAATAAGCCAATTGATCACAGACGCCCAAGCTCTTGAAGGAATGATTTGAAGGTATGATCTCTCTTCCGCATGAAGGGGGAAGAGAAGAAAGGAGCCTAATTTTAGATGTGAGAGAGAGAGGGTTGAAGGTATGATTCTCTTTTGCATGAAGGGGGAAGACAATAAAGGAGGCTAATTTTAGATCCGAGAGAGATGGGCCCCAACATAAAAGAATTGCTTGTTTTTAGTTTCAGGCCAAAACCTTAAAATTTTTACACCCACCAAGACAGAAACTGTTGGGTTCATGTGGCCTTTAAAGGCCAGTGCTTGTAAAATGAAATGATATAGTGGAACATGAACTCAGTGGGAGTGTAGTCCCTCGTTGACCATGCTAAGCAAACGATAGTTTGCTACTACTGATCTGTGCTTAATGATCTAGGCCAGTCGGTTGGAAAAAACCCATATTACGTGAGCATGAAGAACAAACCAATGAGGGTTTAGCCCTTGATGAAGTCGAAAACATGCCCGGATGAGTGAGTCAAGGGATTGTGTGACCCCTGTGTGTGATGGTGGCCTACAGAAACGGGGCCAAAGCCTCATCCATGTGCCATCACATGGCATGCATATCGATAGATCGTTAGAAAAAGCTAGAAATCCACCTTTTAGGGTAAAGCGTATGGATGTGCGAGAGATACTCCTATGCACCATAGGAGTTGTGGTCGCATCAAGTCCAGGTGACCTTGACTCGTCTCTAGGGGAGGACTTGAAATCCACAGACTGAGATTGCAATCTCTTGGCTCATCGGCCGGACTTTGGTGACCCGCTAATGAGCCCCTGCTTGGACTGTGAGCCATGAGAAACACTGGGTCGGTCTGATAAAGTAAGTGTGGTCTGTAGTCCACAATTGAAGGTGGAGTGCCCCATGATTGTTGATTCCTAAACCATATGGATCTTTTTCCCATCAAATTAATTTAATTGTATTTGTTTTATGATGGAATTATTTTAATATTACTATTTGAATTTTTCTGAACCCCTGGATATTTTATTTATAATTTTGGATTTATAAAATTAAAGATATTGATTTTACAATTATTTAAATATTCAAATAATATTCTAAAATCTTGTTATTAATTTTAAATATATAAAAATATCATGGGGGCCCATTGTACATATGGGCCCGCTATATTTTTAAAAAGTGGGGCCATGAGTGCCTCCCTTGGGTGGCACGCCCCACCCTTATCCTCTTTTCTATTTTGTGGTGATATGACATGTGGCCATATGGTTGAAAGATATTGACTTGATATATCTTTGAAATATTTTGTGGAAAGATTGAGTAGACTTCTGCTATTTTATGGTATGCACAATATTTTGATTAGATTTAATTTATTTAATTTCTATTGATGAGAAAATAGTTTAGGAAAGGGGGATAATGGTTCATGTACCTTCCATAATGTTGATGGCCCATCTATGAAATGGATGGCTCAGATCTCTCACCTCACAAGTCACCATTGATCGACGGTCTATGTTCAATCTCACAAGGAGATGCAAGCCAAAGAAAACCCTAAGAAACCATAATCTTATTCAAAGCTTATAAAAAGGGATTGTCTCTACCAAAAAATCTATACACCCTATTTTTCTATCTCTCTCTTAGGAAAGTTTATCTCTCTTATGTTTGATCTCTCTCTCCCACATTGTGATTTTTCTATCTCTCTCTTAAGAAAGTTTATCTCTCTTATGTTTGATCTCTCTCCCACATTGTGAAAGAACCTAACGGTTTAGATTATGGAATTCTTTTCTTCTATCTCTCAAATATGGATTTATGGCTAAGGGTTTTAGGGTTTAGCAAAAAGATAATCCATCTCTCTCAAACTAGGTTGCCAAAAGAATTCACCTAGGGTTTGCGTTTGTGATCAAAGGGGTTCATGTTCTATTCGTATGGCTTGGGCAAAATTTGCTTTCTAGGTTCAATATTGAAGCCAGATCATTGATCCTGCGCCATCGGATGGTGGTGACTCAGTATGGGGTATAATAAGTCTGGTTGAGGTAATCTCCTACACTCTTCATTTTGTTTCTTGCAATCTTATCTTTTATTTTCAAGCATAGGGCATAGTTGTTTCAATGGCATCAAGTTGTTAAGATCTTGGTTTTATTGTTATGTTGATTTTATTTTGAAATTTATCTTATTATAATAAAGACCACATGTAAGTGATCTTTTGCCAAAAAAAAAAAAGGTGAAAAAAAAATAATATTAATAATAATAAATAAATGAAAAGATATATTCTCCAGTAAATAATCACATAGGTCTTTCTTTCATAAGCCAACTACTGACTTCCAATTTCACACAAAAGCTCAAAAAAGTCTACACACAATAATGGAATCAACTACTAGCCTCCAATTTCAGGCCAAAACTTTAAAAATCTTAAACCCAGAAACACAAAAGGAAGCTACCAATCCTCAACTTCTAGCCAAAAACAGAACAATTTCGGCTATAGACTAGTCTAATTTGGATCGAAGAAGGAGAGAGCATGTTGCAAGGTTGCAGGGGTGGTTGGATGGCTAAACAAAAGGGAATTACTAGGAGATGTTTATTTTTTCTTTTTTCTATTAATCATTCATTCTCATCCGGATGGAATTATCATTACTCGTCAATTAAGTGCCTCGTGAATGAGCTTGTTCCATTATACTAGTTAATTTTTCTCGGTAATCGAAAGATGAAAGATATGGGTCAAAATATCTCTTGAGATAGAGAGTATTTTATTGATAGGGACTCCCCGCTCCGCACAACACTGCCCAAACCAAACTTAAAAGTTGGCTTACGAGCAGGAGCACGCCGTTAAAGAGATCTCTAATAGAAGCCAACCTGTCTCCAATACATGGATACCATAAAGTTTAAAGTGCCATTGAACTAGGAAATTAAATCTGGTGAACAATTAACGTCTTCAGTAGCATTGATCTTAGGAGGAGGAGCATAGAGTATTGGCTTGAACGCAAAAACGCCATTGAAAACATCGAAGTCGGGATGGTTTTTCCTAAGAAATTTAAATTTCTTTATCCTATTATTTCTGCTTCTTAAATTGTATAGCTCCACTGTAAATTTTAAGTGGTTGAAAAGGAGGAGATAATAACCATGCAGAGCAATGTTAAGGCGGCTATACACGACCTCATCCTCAGTAATGCTCAATGTGGCCACCTCCTTGTGTGGCCCCAATTCCCATATTGCTAGCTTGCCCGCCGCGTTGCTCGATTCTGAGTATGATCTATAAGCCAGACACGCACGCCTTCTCACTGGAGGAGAAAAATTGGAATTGGAACGAGTCATCCCAATATACCGAGTCAGGTAATGGTAAAGCAATATCTTCCCACTCTTGCAGTCCCCTATTAAAACTTGGCTTGGTGAACTTATCATAAAGACCATAACATACCCCTGAAGGGCATATCTTCAAACCACTCCCCCCATCATACCAACCTACTGTGAATTCATTGTAGGCACAGTTCCCTCTCTCCACCCTTTTCCAACTTCCGATCGACGAGTTAAACATCCAATATTTAGGATACACATTGCCTCCACATATCCCAGCCAGTTTGCAAAATAAAAATATCTTAAATATTTGGTTAAGTGGGTCGAACACGTTGCCTCCACATATCCCAGCCTGTTCGCAAAATAACAATTTCTTAAATATTTGGTTAACTGGGTCCAAATAGAACCTATAAGTAGATTGTCTCTCTTCAGAATCGACCCATAAATCGGCTCAGTGTGGAGCTCAGGGATGAAGAGTCGAAATGGAACCCATAAATCGGCTCGGTGTGGAGCTCAGGATAGCAACGTAATCTTGAGTTATCGGATTGCACATGTAGAACTGCCTGGGTTCCCAAGAGTATCTCCCACGATAGTTCATTGTTCGGTCATAGCAAACCAGGCCATAGTTCATTGTTCCGTCTTAGCAAATCTGGCCTTGGCATGCCGCCCCTCTGAACGAGTTATAACCTCTTATTTTAAATGTCTCACTTTTCAAGATGCTAGACCTACTGATAGGGAGGATATCTTTTTTCCAGCAATAATAGCAAACGGATCTGAAAATGGGTACTGATAGGGAAGATACCTTTTCTTCCTGTAATAATAGCAAACGGAGCTGAAAATGGATGGGAAGGTACGAGAAATTGGATTTGGGTGAAGTAGAGAGAAGACAAAGGTTGTTGCCATGATTTGCACACGCAACTCGGCCAATAATAGCAAACGGATCTGAAAATGGATCGGAAATGGCCAGGAATTGGATTTGGATGACATAAACGGCCGCAAATGGATCTGAAAATGGATCGAAAAGGGCCAGGAATTGGATTTGAATGAAATAGAGAGAAAACGAAAGTTGTTATCATGATTTCCACACGCACCTCAACCGGCCAATTGATTTTATCGGGCGTACTGAAAAGATTATAACAAGAACCTCACACTGAAGATGAATATGAGTTGAAGATGAATATGGAAGGAGATAAATATGAAGGGAGGGTCGATGAGCAATTGAGCATAGAAAGTTAGAAGATGAATAAGATGAATATGGAGGGCCGATAGAGAGTTGAAGATAAATATGAAGGGAGGGTCGAGGGTTTACATGGAGGAATTTAAGAGATACAAGAAAAAAAAAATACTTTGTTTTTTTAATTTGACTCGTACTAATATTAGGACACCTTTATTTTTGGGTAGAAATTCCTTGTAACTGTATGAGGACTACTGTATTTTGAGTGAACACCATATGCCATCTTTAAGCTATTTCGATTCAAGATCGGTAACAAAATCTCTTGAGAAATTATTACTCTCCTAGGACTCCTTATCTCCATCACTCATAAATCCACAGCCCCCAATATTTCTCTCCGAGAAGGCCTTGAATTTGGTATCTAGGAATAATATCGGTTCTTATAAATTTATCTCTTAGAAGTCCTTCACTCGCTGCTTACTAAGAAATATCTTCTCATAAATCTAGCCCCTCTGAGGTTTCCCTCTATCTCAAGTCCATGAATTGGTTACTTAACTAAAATAAATATTATCTTCTTGAACAACTTTCAAAGAATTTACCAAAAATTTTAAAAATAAATTAAAATAGATAACCTTTTTCAATTCCAGCTTTTTTTAATATGGAAAATTACAAAAACATGTTATTAATAAATTTTCATTTGCTATATTTTAAAAAAGTGGTGTTCTTGAATCCTGATGACACTTCATAAAAAAATCTATGATTCTATACCACTAAACCGGAGCTTTTCAACTTTTGATACAGTTTTTTGGATCCATATGTGTTTTAGAATTTGTATTATGTTTTGTTGAATAATTTTTTGAGTCGTTGCTCTTTATTAAAACTCATCAGAATTAAAGGGGAATTTAAATTAGGGATTTTATAATGGGTAATATTAGGGTGCTCACAACTATTTTATAATTCTATTCAACAAATTTTGACATTTATATATAAACTTGTTTTGTATATGAAGTAATTTTTTAGTAAGGGTATTTTTGATCGGGTGTGACATCGCCCACATGAGCATTAATACCACTAGTGATGGGTGTGACATCACCCACATGAGCATTAATCCCACTAGTACTCCATGTAGGTGATGTATGATGTCACACTCTTCCTAATAACTAAAAATGTCTTGCATTCTTCCTAATAATAAAAAATTGACCAAAAATATATGTTTTATGCTCCATTTACAAAATAAGGATATAGAAATATCCAAATTTTGTTGAGTAAAATGATAAATTACTCTATAGAGCACCATTAGAGCTCCCTCTATACCACTATACCACTAGAGAAATGTCACACCAAAGGCATATCACACTGACACCCTCTTAATGACCAAAAATACCCTGGTTAAAAAAATGCTCCATATATAAAATAAACATATAGAAGTGTCCAAAATTTATTGAGTAAAATGATAAATTATTCTATAGTGTGGGCAGCCTAACATAACCCTATATATATATATATATATATATATATATATATATATATATATATATATATATATAGGATAATATAAAGTTCACAACCCTTCAAATTACAAAAGTTATTGATAGAATGATTTGTGAATGGTGGATTTACTAACTTTGTGGTTCATTTTATAAAAAAAAATTACTTTTTGTGATATCTTCATCAATAATAATAGTAATTTTGTAAATATCACTACAAGACAATGGGGTACTTTTGTTATCTCCATCAGGGAAAACACTGGAATTTTTACTAAAGGATAAAGGCACTCTAACAAATAAAGTTTCAGGACAACTTCCAAAATGTCAATGTACTTTTGTGAAAAATTCAAATTGGCTTTGCTTAATGGTAAAGTTACCTATTTAAATAATGTTTTAATAAAAAATTAATCATTGTTTTGATAAATGCACCCATCACAACCTCTTCTAAGTTTGTATTTTGAAGGGTTGTTAACTCTATATATATATATATATATATATATATATATATATATATATATATATATATATATATATATATATATATATATATATATATATATATATATATATATATATATATATATATATATATATATATATATATATATATAGGAACCCAGTACGCAATGCCTATAGGCAAAAATAAATAGTAATTTCATATACCCCCATCACCGTCCAAAGTTCATCGCACGGTCACGATTGTCCAGTAGTGTTTTATTTTTCATTTTTTTTATACAAATCGGAATGATCTGAATTTTAGAACGTGTATTCATCAAATTATAGAGGGATCGTAGAAAATTATAAAAAAAAATTTTATATTAAAAAAATTGACCAAAATACCCCCAAAATGTTTTGAGGTATTTTAGTCAATTTATTTTTTACGGATAATTTTTTTTATATTTTTATTAGATGCGCTTCAGTAAGATGTACATACCCTCTAAATTTCAAGTCATTCTGATTTATAGAAAAAATAAATAAAAAATAAAATACTATCGGACAAACATGATCGCGTGATGAAATTTGAAATGTGATGAGAGTAGACGAAATCACTATTCATTTTCTCCTACAAACGTTGGAAAGACTTTTTCATATATATATATATATATATATATATATATTATGTAGGATTCTAGCTCAGGTGCTTGTCCATTGCCACCCCTAGATTTATGAGAGATAGAGATAAAGAGTCCTAGGGGAGTCCGAATTCCTAAAGCTATTTATTACCAATTTTGAAACGAAATAGGCTAAATGTAGCATGGTCTTAACTCAAAATAAAAAGTCGTTTACGCTTTATACAACTCTTCAACTCCTCTATATAAACCCTCGACCCTCCCTTCATATTATTCCTATTCCTCTTCAAACTCGTGTATTTCTCTCTACTTTGAGTTATTCATCCTCTTCAACTAAGTAAAGTCTTCACCTTCTTTTACTTCCGAAACTTTTTTTATTTACAGCGTTTTTTCTTTTTAAATAAACCATGTCCCGATTTTTCTCTGGGTTCGTGTTTCATCTATATATCTATTTATATCTATATTACATAACAAAACCAAATTTAAGAGATAGACGCATGTAGCAAAAATAAAAAAATGAACCTCTTTGGAGAGGATGTAGGGCGTGTAACCTTAAAATAGATAGACTTCATGGTATACTTCCATCATTTGGAAAAAAAAATCTTTGAGATAAAGACTCTCTTGCGGTAGGTAACCCTAGGTAGTAGACCCTAAAAAAGAAAAATGAAGATGGGTGAGAAAAATTCTAATTAGGAGAGGAAGGCATGTGTATCCATATATTGGGACATAAAATTACCGTGGGTAATAGATCCTAAAAAAGAAAAATAGAGTTAATTGGAAGATAAATATTACTTTGAACAAATGGGTAGAGAGTGGAGGGAAGATACAATTGTGGGAGATAAAGGAAAGACGGCAAGATAAGGAAAAGATCCCAAAAATATGTGCGTGAGGGATGGAGAGGGAGAGGCCTAATTTCTAATATTATACATTATTATTATTTTAAAATTAATGGAAACAATACATGTAAAAATTATTACATTCCATCTCCAAAAATAAAACACTAAAAAATATTCAAAAGATTTAGTATCACGAGTTGCAACTAAAATAAACCCTAAAATCCGTCTCTAAAAAAATCTCTCAAAAATATTAGCAAAGGTTTAATATTAAGGTTTAGAATATCTCTAACCTCCTAAAATATATCTTTGTACGAGGAAAAAAGATATTTTATGCCCCTTGTGGTTTTGAACGAGGAAAAAGCGGCTTTATTTAGTCTTCCTATATATGGATCCAAAATATCTATAAACATATGAAAATCTTGGAAATGGACAGTATAGAAAATATATTGCAAAATGCACTATTTTGGAGACTTAAATTGTTTTAATTTTTCATGGTTATATATATATCGATGTCGAGATAATCAATCAAAGGGTTTTTCAACATTAAAACTACCTTTTCCGATGGAATTTTGAGATGCATCGGTAGTTTTATATTATAAGGTAGCATCCTTATGTAAACCTTTTCCTTAATCTAATGATTATAACACTATATAAAACATTTGGGGATAAAAAAGTGCTTTTGAGACCTTTATCTAACCATCTCAATAAAATGGATGGCTTATATTAATTGGGCTAGAATGAAAACTTTCTAGAGCATTTTTTCAAAAAAAAAATTTTGTGATTGTTCTTCAGAATGAAAAGAGTGTACATTTAAAAATTCGTGTCAAACAAATGTCTCTAACATGGTTTTTGAAGACAGCTACATTATACTACTATACAATCGTTGCATGAAATAATTTCCCTATATATATATATATATATATATATAGCTAAATCTAAAAATAAGCCCGCTCCTTTAATAAAACCACTAAACGATTATAGCTTTTCAAAAATACTCAAAAGAATAAATAAAAGAGAAACTAGTCAGAGAGAACCTACTATACCAGAGTTAAAACAAGAGATTAATGAGATAAAAACAGAAGTTAAACAACTTAAAAATAGAATTAGAATACTAGAACTCAATACCAAATTCTCTGAAAATGTTTCAGACGAAGACGAATTAGAATTTGATTAATTAATAAAAAATAATAAACCTCTTATAATCAATGAAAAACCTGAATCTTCTGAAAAGACAGAAAATAATACTCTAAATCTTATAAATAAAGTTATTATGCAAAATTGGTTTACATTAGCAAAAATTATTGTAAATAATGACTACAATTTTCAGTCCTTAGCTTTAATTGATTCAGGTGCAGACTTAAATTGTATCAATAAAGGATTAGTTCCCAGTAAATACTTCGATAAAACCACTCAAATTCTTAATACCGTTGATGGTAGTAGACTTATTATTAATTATAAACTGTCTAAAGCTACTGTTTGTAACAATGGACATTGTTTTCCAACACTTTTTATCATGGTTAAAGGATTAAGTCAATCAAAAATCTTAGGAATATCATTTCTAAGTCTGTTTTATCCTCTAACAATAGACAATACTGGAATAGAATCTATTATAGTTGGACAAAAGGTTAAGTTTGAATTTATTGATAAACCAAAAATAAAAGAACTTAATAACATGAAACAAAAAATAGATAACAAATACAAATTTTTATGTTCTTTAAAAATAGAAGTAAAATATAAACTAATAGAAAAACAGTTAGCACTTCCAGAAAATAAACAAAGAATTGAAAATCTTCGAAGCCACATAGAAATAGAAGTTTGTAATGATTTACCTAATGCTTTCTGGGAAAGGAAAAAGCATATGGTTAGCTTACCATATGAAAAAGGATTTGATAAAAGCAAAATACCTACTAAGGCAAGGCCTATTCAAATGAATACCAAACTTCTAGAAATGTAAAAAAGAAATAGACGACTTATTAAATAAAGGATTAATTAGAAAAAGTGCTTCCCCATGAAGCTGTGCTGCATTCTATGTAAATAATGCAGCAGAAAAAGAACAAGAAGTTCCAAGACTTGTAATCAATGATAAGCCTTTAAATAAAGTCCTGAAATCGATAAGATATCTCATACCAAATAAAAAAGATTTACTAGATAGATTAGTGAATGCATGTATCTTTTCTAAATTCGACTTAAAATCTGGATATTAGCAAATCCAGATAAATGAAAAGGATAAATATAAAACAGCCTTTAATGTGCCTTTTAGCCAATATGAGTGGAATGATAGTTCATTAATGCTAGGACCTATTTAACAAACCTATTTAACACTTAAAACTTATCTTATTTAAACAACCATTCTTAGATATCCAAAATATATAAAAAAGAGAATTATCAGAATTAGAGAAAAAGGAGCTACATCTAATAGAATCCAACTAGTATAAGTATTTGCGAATATTTTAACACTGAATATAAATTTCAATTGCATCTATATAAAACAAGGTTAAACAAACTTTTATTACATATAGTAAGAAACTATTACAGACTAAGCAACTATTGAAAACAACATATTATAAACAAAGTACAAGAAACTTATTGTACACATGCAGAAGCTGGTAAACAACTTCCATTCATCAGAACAGTATGAAGGTAGAGAATTATAATTACAGACACCCATGGAAACATGATACAGAGAATTACAGAATAGAGGTTACCCGGGAAGCACAACTTAGTATTAAGATGAAGCAAACTTCCGGTAGTAGCTTGTAGAGACTTAGGCTATTTCTAAAAGAAGAAGAGGGAAGAAAAGAGCTGAGAGTAAAAAAGGTAGGGAAAAGCTAAGAGTAGAGAGAGAGCTCTAAGAAGCCTTTGAAATTTTTCGATGCCTTCCTTCTTTGACTTCTCTCTCTATATAGAGGTTCGACAGCGGATGGATGGCTTTAGATGGAAGTCGTCTTTACAGGTGGACGGCTGGATAGCATGCTGACAGCGGGTGGTAGACAGGATTTGGATGGATGTGTTAGTGGAGATAGACTTGTTTGGACTGAAGCGTCAGCAGAACTGGACCCCTTTTGGACTGGAGCGTCGGTGGAGCGAGACCTTTTGGACGAACGTGTCGGTGGAGAGATTCCTTTTGGACAGACGCGTCAGTGGAGAGGGACAGGTGAGGAGTCTCTACTGTAGTCGTCGGGACAGGTGGAGAATCTCTACTGTAGCTGTTGGGACATGCAGGAAATCTTTCATGTATTTAATATTTTATTTGTATTTCTGGCTTTTTCCGGGTCTTCAGGCTACTCGGGTTTCTGAGAAAACTCGAACATGTTCTAGCTTTCGTATTCTTCAGTATCTTGGTGTTCTTCTTCTATGTCTTCATTTTGTTGAGAAGATTCTTTTTCAGCTTCTTCTTCAAAGATTTGTAAGAGCTGTTTCTCCAACTCTTCTTTAGTGCCTGAGGGTTGCGTTTTTTCATTTGACGGATATATTCATAAATATTATATGGGTTTCCATATGGTGATGAGGATGGTTCAGATATTTTTTGTAATGCTATTTTGCCTGGGTTCAGACTATTATTCTTGAACACATCCCACCATTTGATAAAAATCTTCCTTCCCAATCGAGGTATATATTCAAAATTATTTGTAGTATTTTCAGATATTTCATATTTTCATTTCATAATCCATGGTATTTGGTAGATAGCCATGAAATATAAATGGTAATCTATGTTGGGATCTTTCCCATTAGATTCAACAAACCTTGCTTGAGATACCTGCAAGTTTTCTGGTAAGATTTGGGATCCTGATCCCCAAATCATAAACCAATTACGGAACCAATTTAGGAATATTTCAGTGATTGACATTTTGAACTGTAGAAACCATGTATGGGAATTATTGGGATTTTGTATAGCAAATATCTTATGGCAGGCATCGATGTATTCAACATATCGAAAATATTTATTAGAGAATTCTCTTGCCTGGAGTTTCTTTGCTCGAGAAGGGTCTGTTCCCCATTCATTCTATGATATAATATTTCTAATTTGCATTTTGGAGTATGCCACTATATTTGTATTCTTATGATAATAATGAACCAGGGAGATCGAGCATGTTTCTAGTAAAACAACCTCGTACAGGGTTTTATTCCCGTTAGAGGGATTGAGGTTTTTACATAAATATAGGCTGGCTATTTTATTTGGGTCAAGCATAGCATGTTCACATTCTATTATGGAGTCAATTAAGAAGGTAGTTTCCTCAAACTGGGATTTTCCCGTAGAGGACATTTTCTTAGGAATGGGTGACTAAATGAAAACTGGAGTTTGGGAATATGTAGGTTGGCTTGAGTATTCAGGGTAATTTATTGTAGGACTAGATGGTGATAAAGGTGGATATTGAGCTAATGGTGATCCAGAAGAAGTTGGTATTATGTCCATACGAGCTTTGCACTTTGGGCTAGTCATATTTGTATTTGTATTAGTATTATTTATTGCTTGCTCTTGCTCTTGGCTAGTTGGCTGCTCTCTGCCCCCTTACAAAAATTCACGAGTCAAAAAGTCAAGAAGGTGATCAGTAGAGCCTTTTAAGTATTTGATAGTAAAATCGAAAGAGGAGAGAATAGCTTGCCAACGGGCAAAGATTTGTTTGGAAACAAGGTTTTGAACATATTTAAGAAGAACATCACGGGCTGCTTTGCAGTCGCTTCTTATTAAATCGGCAATGTAGTTTAAACATCTTAAAAATCATTGTAATTCAGTTTTATTAAGAATAACATCAGGAAATTTATCATCAAATTAAATTGCTCTATCTATTGGAATGATAGTTCCTTGATGAATATTATGGCCAAGAAATCTAATTTTGGTTTGACATAAATTTATCTTTCTAACAGATACTATCAAACTTGCACTCTTGATGGCATTCAGGAAAGTGTTAAGGTGCTTGAAGTGCTGTTGCAAGCCTTCAGAAAAGATTAACACATGATCAATATAGACAAGCATAAATTTCATATATGGGTTAAAAACCTCATTCAATATATTTTGAAATTCTGAAGGGGCATTTTTAAGTCCGAAAAGCATAACATTCCACTCATATTGGCCAAAAGGCACATTAAAGGCTGTTTTATATTTATCCTTTTTATTTATCTGGATTTGCCAATATCTAAATTTTAAGTCGAATTTAAAAAAGATACATGCATTCACTAATCTATCTAGTAAATCTTTTTTATTTGGTATGGGATATCTTATTTATTTCAGGACTTTATTTAAAGGTTTATAATTGATTACAAGTCTTGGAACTCCTCATTCTTTTTCTGCTGCGTTATTTACATAGAATGTATCACAGCTCCATGGGGAAGCACTTTTTCTAATTAATCCTTTATTTAATAGGTCATCGATTTCTTTTTTACATATTTCTAGAAGTTTGGTCTTCATTTGAATAGGCCTTGCCTTAGTAGGTATTTTGCTTTCATCAAATCCTTCTTCATATGGTAGGCTAACCATATGGTTTTTCCTTTCCCAGAAAGCATTAGGTAAATCATTACAAACTTCTTTTTCTATTTGGCTTCGAAGATTTTCAATTCTTTGTTTATTTTCTAGAAGTGCTAACTGTTCTTCTATTAGTTTATATTTTACTTCTATTTTTAAAGAACATAAAAAAAAAATTTATTATCTATTTTTTGTTTCATGTTATTAAGTTCTTTCATTTTTGGTTTATCAATAAATTCAAACTTAACCTTTTGTCCAACTATAGTAAATTCTATTCCAGTATTGTCTATTGTTAGAGGATAAAGTAGACTCAGAAATGGTGTTCCTAAGATTATTGATTGACTTAATCCTTTAACCATGATAAAAGGTGTTGGAAAACAATGTCCATTGTTACAAACAGCAGCTTTAGACAGTTTATAATTAGTAATAAGTTTACTACCATCAGCGGTATTAAGAATTTGAGTGGTTTTATCAAAGTATTTACTGAGAACTAATCCTTCATTGATACAATTTAAGTCTGCACCTGAATCAATTAAAGCTAAGGACTGAAAATTGTAGTCATTATTTACAATAATTTTTACTAATGTAAACCATTTTTGCGTAATAACTTTATTTATAAGATTTAGAGTATTATTTTCTGTCTTTTCAGAAGATTCAGGTTTTTCATTGATTATAAGAGGTTTATTATTTTTTATTAATTGATCAAATTCTAAATCGTCTTCGTCTGAAACATTTTCAGAGAATTCGGTATTGAGTTCTAGTATTCTAATTCTATTTTTAAGTTGTTTAACTTCTGTTTTTATCTCATTAATCTCTTCTTTTAACTCTGTGTAGTAGGTTCTCTCTGACCGGTTTCCCTTTTATTTATTCTTTTGACTATTTCTGAAAAGCTATAATCGTCTGGTGGTTTTATTAAAGGAGCGGGCTTATTTTTAAATTTAGCTAATTTTATTTATTGAGATATTATTTCTCATTTTTCATCGGGGTCAGAAATTTTATCTATTAAATCTAATATTAAATTTGCTTCATTAGTTAGGGTATTACAAAAACATTCTTTCATACGTTCATCGGTACTAGTACTATCTTCTGAATTTTCTTCTGAACTGCTCCATATTAGGTTTTCATCACTATTTATTTGAGCTATAAACTCAGTATCATCAGTTGAGGATGACTCAGACGAATCTTCTCTTATTTGGAGAATATTATATATTTGTTTTCTCAATTCCTCATCTAATATATTAGAGTTTAATTGTTTTTTAACTTTACAGTTATTTTTATAGTGTCTTATTTTACCACATTTATAACAAACTAGTAATTTTCTTTTCTTCTTTTTATTTTTTGGGGAGAGATTTTTTACGAATTTTTCTTTTTGAATTCTTTTCCCCTTATGTTTTTGTTCTAATTTGGGGTTTTATATAATTTTCTTTTCTTATAAATTTTATTTGAGAAATGATAGATACTATATCCAAACTATGCGCAAAAGTCTCCTAATTCTTTTTTCCTTGTCATTTTATGTTTATTTAATTGTTTTTTAAGTTTTAAATCTGTACATATGGCAAGCCCTTCTGCACATATTTCAGCAGAAAGTTCTCCTAGGGTATATGAAGAATATAGTATAATCCCCCCATGTTTATTTTTTATTCTGGTACGAACTTTTTTGCAAACAAATGAGGTAGACCGGCTATAAATTTTTCTTTCCAGTGGTCGGCGCTACTATCTTCTCGAGTAAGTAATCAAGAGAAAAATACATCTTTGTACCACTTATAGTGTGATAAGGTAGGGCATTTTAAATTTGACAGTAGATCTTCGGATCTAGCATTTAAAAGTTAAGTACTTCCTACGAAGTGTAAAGTTATTATATATATGAGAGTATTAACAGCGTCACTTTCGCTGTAAGGTATATCTTGATTTTGTTCATTTTTAACAATCCATTGTCTTGTAGCATTAAGTATTTGATTTTTTGAGATTTCATCCATGTGAAAGTCGCACCAACCTCTAAGCCATCATGTAAATCCGTAGACAATGGCTTTGGCAACCTCCTGATCATGATTTCCTGCTATTTTACATGTTGAAGCATACATAGTAATATGTTTCATGGTATCTAATATTTGATGGTCGGACATACTATCAATATTCCAATTAACTATAGTTCTTCCAGAATATGATACTGTATGAGATATAAAGTCTTCTTCAAATTGTATGTCTACTGGGGTAGGCCTG
Source organism: Amborella trichopoda (assembly GCF_054954075.1). Taxonomy (NCBI): domain Eukaryota; kingdom Viridiplantae; phylum Streptophyta; class Magnoliopsida; order Amborellales; family Amborellaceae; genus Amborella; species Amborella trichopoda. The sequence goes on along the minus strand of NC_142344.1, from coordinate 53,725,300 downwards.
GTATGGTACATTCTGATCTGAGCAGTAGGTACCCATCTTTTACCCTAATCTATACTATTAAGATCCAGGGTTTCTTTAAAAGCACCTTCCATATTTTCAATGGTATTATTAATTATTGGTTTTTCTTCTTCTTCAGGAGTTAAGGCTTTTGATTCTAAAAGTATTCCTTTTCCTTTTTTATCTTTTATTTCTAACTGGGATAGTTTTGAAACTAACTGGTCTATTAATTCTTTATTTTCTGATTTATCTTTTAATGTAAATCTCTTCTTATTTATTTCAGAAGCAGGTTTAAATAACACTGCTTTCTTTGAGGGTTTCGACTAACCAGTCAAAGAAACCTATAGTTTGCTTATTTTTCTTTAGAAACCTTTTGTATTTTCTATGAATTATAACTAGTAGATTTTGTGGGAATTCTTTTAAATACCAATTCCTGATTTCAGTATTATGATCTGATAAATAATCATTTCTTAAGAATTCATAATCTACTTTTTCTAATGTTTGTAGGGTTAGTACTTCAAAATCTAAGTCAGAAAAAGGCTGATTATTTGAGGAACTAGCTTCAATAGGCTTATACTCAGGGATATGAATATTACTTCTGGTACGTAATCTTTGAATTATGGGTTCTTCTTATATCGTAGAAGTGGAATTTCTAGATGGTATAATATTCTTCTTTTCTGGTCTTACCATCATCTCATCTTTAATATTTTTTATTTTTTTTCGTCTATTATTACTAAATCTTAATTCTATCTCTCCATGAGGATGTTCGATTATCTGTTTAGGGGTTTTGTTAATAGGGATTCTATATTTTTTATTCTCATTTTGAAGAGACCATGATTTAGGTAACACTACTTGGGACCAATTTATGGATTTTGGTATTATAGTATTTGACTTTTCTATATTAGTATGGAAAAATACTGTATTTCTTTTGGTATCAATATGTAATACATTTGGATTTAAAGTATTCATAACTTTGTAGCAAATTCTATATATTAAAGCTAGATTTTTTTATCATGGGTTCATATCGAATCCTTAGGTTTTCCGGTTAAGGGTTAATACTTTAAAAATATTAGGATCACTTAAAGACACTGAATAGTTGTGAAAGCAATTAAAATAAACCGATCCACTACACAAGCTTGATTCTACTATTCCTAGTAATGAATCTGAAAACTGATTATGCCTATTGTCTCTTAGACATAGAAGTATTGAATTGTTTAATCCTAGCCTTGTAAGTGGCTTTATAGCTATCTGAATTAAACTTATATGTAGATATTTATATTCTTTCTTGATATAAGATTGAATTATTTTCTCTGGTAGTAATTGAAAATTTTCTTGTTCACTATGAACAGATAAACTTTGTTTAACAGTTTTTATAGCATAACCTGTTTTTAATTCAAAAGTTCCTTTTCTATAAACGTCAGTTACAGGGACTTTCGGTATATTCCAATTTTGAATTTGATTTTCTGTATTATCAATCATTATTTCTTCTTTATTCTTTATTCTTAGAGTGCTACTAGATGGCGCTAATACCTTATTAGATAGGTTCCTAATAAAATTTTCCATAGAAGTTACGGATGAATACTCTTTAGTCAACCTCTTACATCATTTGACCTACACGGCTCTCCCTAGCCTAAACGGTCCTTGACTGGGCGACAACAAGTTTCAACTCTCGGACTAACTTTCGTATGGAAGAATTTTATTTTATATATATATATATATATATATATATATATATATATATGTTGGTGCATTTGGCATACGAATGCCTAGAGGTAAGGTGCCCCTTCAAATTTTATTATGGTATATAATATTGATGTAAAATGTTATTAGAATTATCTCAAAATCTATTTTTATATCTAATTATAAATTTTAAATTTAAAAAATGGTTAAAATCAAGTAGATTTGTAAACATATGAAAAACTTGAAAAATGGACGATGTAGATAATATGTTGTAAAATGTACAATATATTAGACTTAAAATCTTTTTATTTTTCATAATCATACATCTCGATGTTGATATGATCAATCAAAGGGTTTTTCAACATTAAAACTACTTTTTCCAATGGATTTTTGAGGGGTATATGTAGTTCTACATTATAAGGTTGCATAATTATATAAACTCTTTCCTATATATATATATATATATATATATATATATATATATATATATATATATATATATATATATATATATATATATATATATATATAGGAAAATGATCATGTGAGCTAGTGGACTCACAAGTAAAAATGAGTCCAACGGCTCAGATCGAATCTGGGTCGATCTGATGCTCACGGATGTCCAATAGTGTTTGAATTTTAATATTTTCTCTACAAATCCAATTCATTTTAAATTTTTAGTGTGTGTTTAAAAAAAATTGGTGAATCTTAGAAAAATATCAAAAAAATTATTTTATATGAAAAAAATTGGCTAAAATACCCCCATAAAGCTTTGGGAGTATTTTTATCAATTATGTTTTTCTGATTATTTATTTTATATTTTTATTAAGTGCGGCTTAATGAGAAAAACACATGCCTAAAATTTTAAAATATTTGAATTTGTAAAAAAAAATTCAAATTCAAACATTACCAGACATATGTGATCGTCAGATCGGCTCAGATTCAATTTGGGTTGTTGGGCTCATTTTTTCTTGTAAGCCCAATGGCTCACAGATAAAAATTTGGAGCGTGTGTACATCTTAGTGAGGCGCACATAATAAAAAATATGAAAAAATTAATTTGCAAAATGTAAAGTGACCAACATACCTCCGATAATTTATGAGGGGCATTTTGATAGATATATATTTTGTGAATTATTTTTTTATATTTTTATTAGGTGCACCTCACTAAAACGTACACACGCTCCAAATTTCAGATCATTCTAATTAATAAAAAAAATAAAAATTGAAATACTACTGGACAAATGTAACCGTGCGATGAAGTTTGGACGATGATGAAGGTAGGCAAAATCACTGTTCATTTTCGCATATAGGCATTTTATAGTATATATATATATATATATAACAGGCCAACAATAATGAATAGTAATATAGGTGAATCAAATCTTCATCATGTGGTTCAGAATTCATATTACTATATGAATTTTAATATATTTTTTAAAAATCGGATCATAATAAAATTTTATACATGTATACTAAAAGATAGGGGACACAATTGAAAAATATATAAAACATATTTCCCAATTATAAAATGATTGAAACACCCCTGAAAAATTATGGGGTTAAGTTGGTCATTTTAAATTATTGAAAATAATGTTTTTATATTTTTTTTGTGGTGCACAATAGTGTTAAGTATATATATCCAAAATTTCATATTAATCAGATATATAAAAAAAATTAAAATTAGAATAGTGATATGTATTTTGAACCACTCAATGAAGATCTGACAACTGGAATTCGACCTTTATTACTATTCATTATAACTATCCAGCTATTGCAAGGTTTACTATTCATTATAACTGACCATATATATATATATAAGTGGAACCTAAAAAAAGATAGGGATACGGATAATTTAAAGAAGAGAAAACACTAAAAATAAAGAAAATTTCGGGAGTTGAAGAGAATGAAGAAATTTAGTTAGTTAAACAGGATGACTTACTGAAAATAATGAGTACATAGAGTTCAAGAGGAATAGAGATAATATGAAGGAAGGTTCCAGGGTTTATATAGAGGAGTTCAAGAGTTGCATTAGTCTAAACGACTTCATATTTTGAGTTAAAGACCATGCTATATTTAGCTTATGTCTTTTCAAAATTGATAATAAATCTCGTTGTACTTCATATATAGGGGTGGTAATGGACCACGACCCACTCGAGACCTGACAGGTAAACCCGACTGGGGTCCAGATTTGATCCAAAAATTAGACCCGGTGGATTGCCTCTGAGTTCAAATCTTGGACCCGAACACTATTGGGGTTCAGGTCTGGATCTCACATTTCTCAACTTTTTACAAAACTATACTAAAATGCATAGATATTTTAGGTTTTAGGTTTGGTACAATCAGGTTCGACCGGGTCCAAGTCCGGATCCAGGTCCCACATTATATTTTCAGGTCAAGGTCCGATGACTTCAGGTCCGGGTCCCATAGTAGTTTTTCAGGTCCCGATCCAGCCGGCCACCCCTACATAAATCTAGCCCATGATATTTCTTAGTCTTGAAATCGGTGCTTACTCAAAAAACATCTCCTCATAAATCTAAACCTAATGTGATTTTATCTTCCTTAATATACCAAAAGTTAAAAAAATAAATTAAAACTGAAAGCCTTTTTTATTACTAGTTTTCTTACTATGGAAAATAATGAAAATATTCGAATGTTAGATTTTTCTGAGTATATATTTCGTTCGTATGATTTAACATTTACTCACATTAATTGCATTTCATACATTTGTTTGATACGTAATGCATGTGCAAATAAATCTCATGGTAAAAAAATTTACAGGTCTAATTCGTGGTAAAACAAAAACCCATCTCTTGAGTGGGGAAACACTTCCCATGCTTTTACTTTGAAATGCCAACCCACTATTCACTATTTATACTATAATATATATTAATTAATATTTTTATTTATATATTAATTACTATATTTAATATATAAATTGTATTTCAATAATATTTAACATATAATACATAAATAGCATTTGCTATAAATAATTTATTATTTTATTTTGGGGTAAATAGTATATAATATTACTTTAATATATAATAATTTATTGTTTTATATTATATAACATTGAATAATACTTATTAGTTTAATGTACTATTAGTTTAATATAATATTACACGATAATACATAATATTAGTATAATTAGTATAACATAATTTATATAATATTAGTTTAATATAATATTATAAGATAATACATAATATTAGTTTTATTATTATAATATAATATAATATATAATATAATATATAATATTACTATCATATGATATTATATTATATTATATTATATTATATTATATTATATTATATTATATATTAGTTTATAATATAATATATAATACTACTATAATATCATATTATATTATATAACTTTTATACTCTATATTGGCTTATATATTACCCTATATTATTTTATATAATATTGTACTATATTAGATATAGTATATCCTATTAATATATATTTATGTAATATATATTATTAATATATATTTACATAAAATATTATATTATATATTTATATCTATATGATTAATTTATATCTGTATTATATTATATATTATATATTATATATTATATATTATATATTTATTTTATTTATTTATATATTCTATAATAAATATAAAAATACAATATATAAATAAATTAAATAAATATAAAAAAAACCAATATTATATATTATATTATGTTATTTTTATTATATATGGAAAATTTTATATAAATTTTGCAACCTTAAAATGTAGAATTAAAGGTTATGCAAACAACACCCATAATATATTTATATTTATGTTATTAAAATATATTTGTATTACATATTTATGTAAAATGTTTTTATAGTTATATAATTAATATATATTTGTATTATATATAGTATAAAATATTTATATTGTAATATAATATATATATATATATATATATATATATATATATATATATATATATATTTATGCAATATAACATATTTATATAATATATCTTATTAAGTAAGATATTTTATTAATATAATAGATATTTATAATATTTTATATTAAATATAAAAGTATTATTTAAATAATATTTATATTTAAATATTACATGTATAAAGTTAATATATTTATGAAATATAATTAAATACCAAGCATATCTAATTCATTGCTGCTTTTCAAACATGTTAATAAACATGGTGAAAAGAAGGTTTGCATAATTTTTCCCTATCAAAGTATTTACATATGTAAATATTTTTTTTGGAAAAATATTTCCACACCAACCAAATGTGTCTTAAGAAAAAAAAAAAAAAAAACTATGATTCTATACCACCAAGCATGGGCTTCTCAAATTTTCGATACACTGCATTTTCGATTTCAGATTTTGTATTATGTACTTTTTAATAAATTCTTTGAGATGGGGATCTTTATTAAAACTCATCTGTTCAGTTAGGGAATTTATCAAAGGGATTGTTTAAAAGTAGATCATTTACCTTTGATACAAGGTGGTCTCAATTTCTTACAAGAAATTTGATTCGAGAAAATTTATTTTGAAGTTTGAGCTTGGTCAATGGAATTAATGTAGCCACTCAATTTGACATCCAATGGTCAAAATTAATTGTGGCCACCTTGAACCAAAGGTAAATGGTCTCACTCTATAAATTTCTTTTATCAAAATAGACCTAACTTTTTAGGAATTTAAAATTGTACCTTTCTTCAACTATTCCAATTCATAGTCGTATTTCGGGGGAACTTTAAAATTAAATTAAAAAATTTGGTAATATATTGATAGTTATATCTTATGTGTATTTTCATTAGCGGTGGCAATGAACCCGAACCCGACCTGGGACCTATCAGGCATACCTAACATGGGTCCAGGCATGGGTCCAACATTTGGAACCGGCAGGACGGGTCTGGGTCTAAAACTTGGACCCAAAACACTATTTGGGTGTCGGTTCCGGACCGGTACCCAGAAACTGTTGGAAATAAAATACTTCAAGCCCCATGCATTTGGGTGTATTAAGAATTGTATTCAATAAGAGCTATTAAACGACAAGTTTGAAATTTAATGGCGGGTGACTTTGTTGCCAATAATACGGGTATATGATGGTAAAAAAAATGCAAGAAAAACAAAAAAGAAACTCATAGTGTGGGTGGCAATGGACCCAACCAGACTTGAGACTTAACAAGATAGACATAGGACCCGATGGGTATGGGTATGAGTCCAACTTTTGGACCCGATGGGTCGAGAACGATTTTAGACCCGAATACTACTGGGGTTTGGGTCCAGGTCCAGTAGGCCCCGACCCATTGTGACCCCTAATTTTCAAAATTTTCCATTAAAATATACCTTAGGCATTCTCCCATTCACGTAATTTATCTACCTAGAATTTGTGACCCAAATGATTTGAAAAAGGCTTACCTAGTCATCTTTAGAACATCTTCACACCATGACCACAGCTTACCCGAAGAGCCACAATATACAATTGGCTCCCTACTTCTTAAAAAACGAGCTCTCCCTGCTTGTTCATGAACGTTTCTCAAAGCAATCAAGGTTTTGCATTTCGATGGCCATTTCACGAATTGCTTTGATCATTTCTATGCAACAACTATTCGCCAATATTTTAAAAATTGCCAACTCGGATCAGAATCGGCCGTTTTAAAGGGGTTTTAAAGGGACCGTCCTGGTTCCCAGTATGTATTGGGATCGGGCGATCCCTAAAAGAATTGGTCGGTTCTTTAAGGGGTTCTCTTTTTGTGCATGTAGCAGCTGAAATTTAATTAATAAAACTTAAAATAAATTTAAGAAAATCACTAGTAGACCAATATGTTTCCAACACATGCATACACTAAAGAATAAAAAACTATATTTTGAATTTGAACAAGGAAATAAAATCTGGTGAACAATTAACAAAAGTAGCAGCAATCTTAGGAGCATAGAATACTGGCTTGAATGAGAAAATGGGCACATATTTGTAGTCGGGATGGTTTTTCCTAAAAAATTTGCACTTCTTTATCTTCTTTCTGCTTCTTAAATTGTATAAAGAGAGCTCTATTGTACATAGCATCTCTATAGAGTCGAAGTATTTTGAAGCAACAAGGACATAATAATGATGCAGAACAATGTTAAGGCAACTATATTTCTCCTCAGTAATGCTCGATGTGACCACCTCCTCCCAAATCTTGTGTGGCCCCAATTCTCATATTATTAGCTTCAACATTTTGGGCCCTTTTGAGTATGATCTAGCCACGCACACCTTCTCGCTGGAGTGGCACAGGTATAATTTATCATCGTCGTCGTCATCATCATCATCCCCATTATTATCAAGTTTTATCATCCCTATTGTCATCATCGTCGTCATCATCCCCATTATCATCAAGTTTCATCATCCATTATACCTGCGTCTATATATTCCCATAAGTGTCTATATCAAAACTTTCCATCATCATCCCCATTATCATCAAGTTTTACGGTTGAAGGTAAAGCTATATATTCCCATTTTTCAGTATCCATATCAAAACTCTCTAATATCTCACTATGACAAAGACTATAACATACTCCTTTCAGACATAGGAAGGGCATTCCCATTAGATCAAGTTTCCTCATCCCCATTACCATCAAGTTTTACGGTTGAAGGTAAAGCAATATATTCTCATTTTTCAGTATCCATATCAAAACGTTCTAATATCTCACCATGACAGAGACCATAACAGACTCCTTTCTAATATCTCACCATGACAGAGACCATAACATACTTCTGTCATACATAGGAAGGGCATATCATTATACCAATTCCAATTATACTCATTAGTGGATGCATTGTTCCCTCTCTCCACCCTTTTCCAACTTCTCATAACGAGCTAAATATCCAATATTTCTAACTTCCCATAGACGAGTTAAACCTTCAATATTTAATAGTAGATATTTTGGAAAATAAAAATATCTTAAATATTTGGTTAAGTGGTTCATCACTCCACCCTTTTCCAACTTCTCATGGACAAGTTAAACATCCAATATTTCCAAGTTCCTATAGACGAGTTTAACCTCCAATATTTAGTAGTAGATATTTTGGAAAATAAAAATATCTTAACTATTTGGTTAAGTGGTTCATCTCTCCACTCTTTTCCAACTTCTCATGGACGAGTTAAACCTCCAATATTTCCAACTTCCCATAGACGAGTTAAACCTCCAATATTTAGTAGTAGATATTTTGGAAAATAAAAATACCTTAAATATTTGGTTAAGTGGTTCAAAATGGAAACCATAATTGGATGGTTTGGATAGTTGCCCTCCAGAGTGGAAGGCAGGGATAGCAATGTAATCTTGAGTTACTAATTGAAAATGTAATCTTGAGTTATTGGATTGAAGACGTAGAACTGCCAGAGGCAACGGAGCCTAGGCCTTGGCTGAAGACCGCCACACTCAACAAGTCATATATCTCTGGAAGAGTAATAACTATCTGGATTGAACACATAGAACTGCAAGGGGCAACGAGTCAGATATATCTGGAAACTTCAAATGTCTCTTGTACACTCTATCAGACGAGTCAGATATCTCTGGAAACTTCAAATGTCTCTTGTACACTCTATCAGATTTCAAGATGCTAGATATACTGGTAGGGGATCTGAAGATGGGTTGGAAGGGACAAGGAATTGGATATGGATTTCAAGATGCTAGATATACTGATAGGGGATCTGAAGATGGGTTGGAAGGGACAAGGAATTGGATATGGATTTCAAGATACTAGATATACTAATAGGGGATCTGAAGATGGGTTGGAAGGGGCAAGGAATTGGATATAGATGAAGTAGAGAGAAGGGCAATATCTTTAGAAACTTCAAATGTGTCTTGTACACATATTTCAAGATGTTGAATATACTGATAGGAAAGAAACCAGTAGCAAATGGATCTGAAGATGGGTTGGAAGGGGCAAGGAATTGGATATGGATACAACGAGTCAGATATCGCTGGAAACTTCAAATGTCTCTTGTACACTCTATCAGATTTCAAGATGCTAGATATACTGATAGGGAAGAAACCGGTAGCAAACGGTCTTGTACACTCTATCAGATTTCAAGATGCCAAGATGCTAGATATAATATCTGATTTCAAGATGCCAAGATGCTAGATATACTGATAGGGAAGAAATTGGTAGCAAACTGATCTGAAGATGGGTTGGAAGGGGCAAGGAATTGGATATAAATGAAGTATGGTTGAAGACGCTAAATATACTGATAGAGAAGAATTCATGAATTATAGCAAATGGGGATGAATTCATGAATAATAGCAAACGGATCTGAAAATGGGTGGGAAGGGGCAAGGAATTGGATATGGATGAAGTATCTCTTCTACACTCTACCAGATTTAAAGATGTTAGATATACTGATAGGGAAAAAACCGTAGGAAAGAAAGGAGTTCTTTCATGAATAATAGCAAATGAATCTGAAAATTGCTTGGAAGGAGCAAGGAATTGGATATGGATGAAGTAGAGAGAAGATAAAAGTTGTTGCCATGATTTCCTTCTGAACTGGCCAATAGATTTTATCGAAGTGCTGAAAAGACTCGGACCAGAACATCTGGGACTTCATCGATTCTCTTATTTTTACTTCCTCCGGTTGTTGTGGATGGGGAGAATTCATCCAAGCTTTCTTCTATTCTTTGTTTTTATTCTTTTTTCTTGGCCTCCGGTTGTTGTGGTTTATTCGGTTGTTGTGAATGCGGAGAATTCATCCAAGCTCAAGCTCTTCTTTTTTTTTTTTTTTTGGCTTCCTTCTATTCTTTTTTTTTGGCCTCCGGTTGTTGTGGTTTGTCCGGTTGTTGTGAATGGGGAGAATTCATCCAAGCTTGAGCTCTTCTTTTTTCCAAGCTTCCTTATATTCTTTTTTCTTGGCTTGCAACAGCTTCCTCTGAACTTCTTTTTTGCTGTTTTTTCCAGTTATTGTGGTTTGTCCGGTTGTTGTGAACGGAGAGAATTCATCCAAGCTCAAGCTCTTCTTTTTTTCTGGCTTCCTTCTATTTTATTTTTTTTTTGGCTTTTCTGCAACATCTTCCTCTGACCTCATTTTTTGCTTTTTTCCGGTGATTGTGGTTTGTCTGATTGTTGTGAATGGGGAGAATTCATCCAAGCTCAAGCTCTTCTTTTTTCCTGGCTTCCTTCTATTCTTTTTTCTTGTTTTTATGCAACAGCTTCCTATGAACTCCCTTTTTGCTTTTTTCCTGGGGTTCTGAACTCCCTTTTGCTTTTTTCCTGGCATTTTGAACTCCTTTTTTGCTTTTTTCCTGGCTTTCCTAAAACAACTTCCTTTGAACTCTTTTTTTTGCCACATAAACATAAATGGTAGTTTATCGATTCTCTTATTTTTATTTCGTCCCGTTGTTGGGAAACTTCATCCAAGAAACAGCTTCCTTGAACTCCTTTTTTTTGCCACATGAACACAAATGGTACTTCATCAATTCTCCGGTTGTTGTGAATAGGGAGAATTCATCCAACCTCAGGCTCTTCTTTTTTCCCGGTTCCTTCTATTCCTTTTTTTTGGCTTTACTGCAATAACTCCCTTTGAACGCCCTTTTTGCTTTTTTTAGTGGCTTTTCTGAAACATCTTCTTTTGAACTTCTTTTTTGCTACATAAACATAAATGGTACTATATCGATTTTTTGCCACATAAACATTATTGGTACTTCATCGATTCTCTTATTTTTACTTCGTCCCGTTGTTGTGAATGGGGAGACTTCATCCAAGAAACAGCTTCTTTTGGACTCATTTTTTGCCATATATTCTCTTATTTTTATTTTGTCTGGTTGTTGTGAATGGGGAGACTTCATCCAAGCTCAAGCTCTTTTTTTTTCATGGTTTCCTTCTATTCTTCTTTCTTGGCTTTTCTGCAAGAGCTTCCTCTTCACTCAATTTTTGCTTTTTTCTTGGTTTTTCTACAACTGCTTACTCTAAACTCATTTTTTGTTTTTTTTCTTAAGTTTTTTGCTCTTTCCCTGGACTCCCTTTTTGCTTTTTTCCAAGCTTTTCTGCAATAGCTTCCTCTGAACTCCTTTTTTTTGCTTTGTTTTTGGCTTTTCTGCAATAACTTCTTCTGAACTCCTTTATTACTTTTTTTATTGGCTTTTTCTTCTTTTTTTCTTGCTTTTCTACAACAACTTCCTCTGAACTCCTTTTTTTGCTTTTTTCTTGGCTTTTCTGTAATAGCTGTAGAAACGAAAAGCAATCCACGAAAAAACAAAAAAAGAAGAAACAAAAAAAAAAAAAAAAAAAAGAGACAATCAACCACAACACAAAGATATACGTAGTTCGGCAACGTGTCTACGTCCACGAGAAGTTAGAACTTCTTACTAGCAATAGAGAAAAAGGTTACATTTCGCTCTCTTCTTCACGCCTCTCTGTTTTTATCTAATTACAAAGAAATCTGTGTTTTTCCTTTAACCCTTAACTTTGAATGAACCGACAATCGCAACGATATATAGCGAGTCTTAGATAGATTGTATAAATTACTGAAATACCCTTATACGGATATATATATCAAGTCCCAGATGTATCGAATCTCATGTACGGATATATCCGAACCTTGGCAGATATATTTTTTCAGAATACAAGACATCAATCCTCAACAATCTCCACCTTGGCTTGAATTCTGTCGAGCGACCCTGAAGATGTCTTCATCCATGTACCTCCATAAAGGTATGCTACTACACCCCCACCTGTCATGGGGTGCTTCCCTCACTGTCAACAATGAGAGACATTAAGCAAGTCCAAGCAAAGCTTGAACTTTTCCGCAGTGACCGGTTTTGTAAGTATATCTACAGGGTCGTCATTCGTATGAATTTTCTTCAGGTGAGTGATTCTTTCTGACACAAGCTCCCTAATCTTATGATATCTCACATCAATGTATTTTGTCATTATATGAAACACTTGATTCTTTGCAAGATTTTTGGCAATCTGACTAGCACAATGTAACACAATACCTTCTTGCTTCAACCCCAACTCACGAGCCAAACCAATCGACTAGATCACCTCCTTTGCAGCCTCAACTGCTGCCATGTACTATGCCTTTATCGTAGACATGGCAATCGTGGGTTGAAGCATTGCCTTCCATGAAATAGGTCCACCTGCTAGTGCGAAGACATACCCTGTAGTAGACCTTCGCTTGTCTAAATCACCAACATAGTCGGAATTGACATATCCCACCAGTTCTGTAGAGCTTCTCTTCCTATTAAACATAATTCTGAGATCTGACGTCCCGCGTTGATATCTAAAAATCCACTTAATAGCATTCCAATGCTCCCTTCTAGGATTACTCATGTATCGACTGACAACACTGACAACATGAGATAAATTCGGCCTGCTACAAACCATAGCATACATGAGGCTTTCGACTGTGCTAGCATAGGGCACCTGAGACATCTGCTCTATCTCATCATCCGAGTGGACACTAGTGTTCAGATAACTTGAAGTGACTTGCAAATGAAGTGCTAACTGACTTTGCCTTTTCCATGTTGAAACGCTCTAGCACCCTTTCAACATACCTTTTCTAAGTTACCCAGAGTTTACCTGCAATGAATCTCCATACTATCAGCCCCTTGATCCTTCATATCAAACTTAGAACTTAACATAGACTTGAGAAAAGTTATATCACATGCATTTTTTGTAGCGATGAGCATGTCATCAACATAAAGCATCAGGAGAATAAAAGAATTATCATCAAGAACTTTAAAATAAACAAAACAATCATACGCACTTCTTGAATAGTCAATCCACATCATGAAAGAGTCAAAATGCTTGTACCACTGCTTAGGAGATTGCTTAAGACCATAAAACGATCTCTTAAGTAAGAAAACTTTATTTTCCTTTTCATGCACCTTGAAGCCTTCAGGTTGCTCCATAATGATTTGTTCCTCCAAATCACTATGAAAAAATGTTGTCTTTACGTCAAGCTATTCTAGCTCCAAATCAAACATAGCTATTAAAGCAAGCAATAACCTTATTGAAGTGTGCTTGACAACTGAAGAGAATATTTCATTGTAGTCCACTCATTCCTTTTGAACATAGCCATTTGCTACGAGCCTAGCCTTGAATCTCTCACATTCATTTTATGTTGTTGCATCTTTCTTCCGAAAGAACCAGCTGCACCCAATCACTGTTCTTCCCTTGGGCCTATTGACAAGCTCCCAAGTCTTGTTCTTTTTCAGAGACTACATTTTCTCCATCATGACTGACATCCATTTATCACTCTATGCATCACTTAGAGCATCTTTGAATGAGTCGATTTTCTCAGTACCAATAGTTACAGCAAAGGCTATCATGTCTTCAAAGCTATATCTCACAAGGGCTTTGTGAACACGTTTCTTTTTTCCTTTTGCCAAACTGTAGGATTCACCATGTGATTGTTGCTGTTCTAGTGTGCTGCTAGATGATTTTTCCTCTTCTGGTATTTCAGACTCTTCTAGCTCCACTTGGACTAGCAATCTTTCTTCATCAATTTTATCTACTTGCACTTTGTCATCTTGCATGTTGGTTTACTTCACCATGTGAGATTCATAAAACACAACATCCCTGCTAAGTATAACCTTATGTGAAGTAGGATCCCAAAGCTTGAATCCCTTCACTCCCTTCTCAAAACTAAGAAAAATGCATTGCTTAGAATTAAAGTCTAATTTGAAACGTTTCCCACTTTACACATGGATATAGGCTGGACATTCAAAGATCCTCAGCATAAAGTAATCTACTGGCTTTCCTGTCCACATCTTATTTGGAATTTTACAATCAATCGATGTAGATGGTGACCTATTAACAATGAAACATATCATGTTAACTGCTTCTACTCATAAACTTTTCTTCAAATATATATTAAATCTCTTACTACGAGCTTTTTCCAAAATAGTCTTGTTCATCCTCTCTGCCACACCATTTTGCTGAGAAGTTTCTAGTGCGGTAAAGTGATGTACAATCCCCTCTTTTTTACAGAATTCTTGAAATTATCTAGACTTGTACTCCCCTCTATTATCTAATCTCAAGCATTTCAGTTTCTTTCATGTCTTCCTTTCTACCTCTGTTTTTCATTATTTAAACTTCATAAACGCTTAACTTTTGTATTTTATGAAGTAGACCCAGACCTTTCTTGAGTAATCGTCAATGAAAGTAATGAAGTACTCTGCCCCACCTTGGATTTGATTGGTGAAGGGCCCCATACATCAGTGTGTACATAGTCAAGTATATCCTTGCTCGTATGAATTGTAATTTAGAATTTAATCTTGCACTGTTTACCAAAAACACAGTACTTACAGAAATCTAGTTTGCAAGCTCTGACACCCTTCGACAATTTTCTTTTATGAAGTTTCATCATACCTCATTCACTCATATGCCCTAAACGCATGTCACATATTTGTGTCATCTTTGTTGGACTCAACATCTGTGGTTACAGAAATTTCACCTGTAACTGTATTCCCTATCAACCTGTATAGATTCCCAGTCATCTGACCTTTCATGACAACCATAGATCCGTTACTAACTTTGAGGACTCCACATATTATTATATACTTGCAACCATCCAAATCAAGAGCCCCTAGAGATATTAAGTTTTTTTTTAATTGTGGGATATGCCTCACATCTGATAAGGTTTATACTATCCCATCAAACATCTTGATTTTGATAGTTTTTATTCTAATGGTCTTGCTTACCGCATCGTTCCCCATTAGAACAGACCTACCACTATATGATTTGTATGTTTCGAACCAGTTTTTATTTGAACACATATGAAAAGAACAACCAGAATCTAAAATCCAAGAATCAGTAAATTGATTCTTACCTGAAGATATAGAGAAAGATCTTCATCATCTCTGTCAGAGCTATCGGCAACGCTAGCTTCATCAGATGTTTTTCCTATTTCTGTTATCTTTATATCATCATTTCTTTTGGGGTAGTCTCTCTTCGTATGACATTTCTTTTTGCAGTAATAGCAAATAAACTTGTCCTTCTCCTTCGATTTTGACCGACTTCAGCTTCTGCCCCTTTCATGACTCTCTTTGTACTTTTCAAAGAAACCTTCTCTTTGATATTTAATACTGCTAGTCTTCTTCCTTGTCTCGTTTGACATAAGAGTAGTAGTGATTTCATCCGTCTCAAGAGTCTTCTTCCCGTACAATAGAGTCGTAACCAGGTGGTTGTATGATCCGAAAAGCGAAGCCAATAAAAGTAGAGTCTTGTCTTCATCCTCGATTTTGACCTCAAGACTTGCGAACTGGCTTATGATCTAGTTGAACTCGCTGAAATGTTCAAGCAGATATGTGCTTTCTTCCATCTAAAGAGAATACAACTGCTTCTTCAAGAACAACTTGCTCATCAGATATTTCGTCATGTAGATACTCTCGAGTTTTATCCAAACCTCTAGAGCAGTTTCGAGATCCAACACATAACGTAAGGCATCATCTGAGAGATTCAGACGAATCGCACTTACCGTTTTTTCCTCCATCTCTTGCCACTCTTCATCGTCCATCTTTGCTGGTTTCTTCGATTTCTCTAATAAAGCCTTAGCAAGACCTTACTGTATCAAAAGATCCTTCATCTTTCGTCTCTAAAGGGTGAAATTGTTCTTTCTATTGACCCTCTCAATGTCATACTTGACGCTTGCCCCCTTTCCTATCATCGTGGTAGCAAACCTCAGAATACGAAATAACCTTGTAGACTCTGATACCAATTTGTATAAACGAAAAGAATTCCACGAAAAAACAAGAAAGAAGAAACAAACACAAAAGAAAGAGACAATCAACCACAATGCAAAGATATATGTGGTTCGGCAACGTGTCTATGCCCACGGGAGATTAGAGTTTATTTATTATCAATAGAGAATAGGGTTACAATTCGCTCTCTTCTTTACGCCTCTCTGTTTTTATCTAATTATAAAGAGATCTACGTTTTTCTTTTAACCCTTACCTTTGGATGAACCCCCAATCCCAACGATGTATATCGAGTCCCACATATATGGTACAAATTATCAAAATTCCCTTATACGGATATATATATCAAGTCCCAGATATATCCAATCTCATGTAAAGATATATCCAAACCTTTGCAGATATATTTCTTTAGAATACAAGACATCAATCCTTAACAACAACTTCATCTTAGCTCTTTTTTTTGCTTTTTTTTTGCTTTCTGCTTTTTTTTTGGCTTTTCTGGCTTTTCTGCAACAACTTCCTCTAAACTCCTTCTTTGCTTTTGGCCTTTTTTTCTTCCCATGGTTTGTTTTGCTGATTTGTCTGCTTGAAGAGGAAGAGCAATTGAACAATTGAGAATATAGAGCTGAAGAGGATGAATATGAAGGGAGGGTCAACGGTTTATATGGAGGAATTGACTAGAGATTAAAAAAAACACTTTATTTGATGTATAATTTATTTAATATGACTTCTACTGATATTAGGACTCTTTTCACAAGAAATTTCTTTTATTCATTTAATATGACTTATACTAATATTAGGACTCCTCGAATTTTCGGAAGAAGTTCCTTTGACTTGCATGAATTTTCGGAAGAAGTTCCTTTAACTTTAACTTGCATAAGCCTCAAGAACAACATATTTTGAGTTGACCCCATATGCCACCTTTAAGGTATTTCATTTCAAACTTGATGACAAAATCTCTTAAGAAATTTCGATTCTCCTTATCTCTATCTCTCTTAAATTCAGTCCCTCGTATTTCTCCACTTGAAGTCCTTGAATTTGGTAACTAAGAATAAAATATTTTTTCATAAATCTACTCTTAGAAGTCATATTTCTCCACTAAAAGTCATTGAATTTGAATTTGGTAAGTAGGAATAAAATAATTTCTCATAAATCTACACTTAGAAGTTGTTCTTTAGTAATTTCTTTTCATAAATCTACCGCTACTGAGATTTTCCTCTATCTGAAGTCCATGAATTAGGTACTTACCTAAAAAATTATCTTCCTAAACAACTATATCTTTCCTAATTTCAAAGAATTTACCAAAAGTTATAAAAATAAATTAAAACAGATAACCTTTTTCGATGCCAATTTTTTTACTATAGAAAATTACGAAAATATGTTAATATTAGATTTTTATTTGGTATATTTTAAAAAAGTGGTGTTCTTGAATTCTGAGTTTCAACTTTTGGATAATGTGTTTTGGATCCATATATGTTTCAGAATTTGTATTTTTGAGTGGTTGCTCTTTATTGAAACTCATCAGAATTAAAGGGGAATTTAAATTAGGGGTTCATGAAAATATACCCTACTTTTTAATAATTGAACAATTTATTATTTTACAACTATTCCATATTTTATATATATATATATATATATATATATATATATATATATATATATATATATATGGAAAAGGCTGGGGTTAGCCCATTAGCTCATATGAACATATGAGCCCAACGACCCAGATTAAATCTAGGCCTGTCTGACCATCACGGATGTTCAGTAGTATTTGAATTTTTTTTTTTACACATCCAAATCACTTAAAATTTTAGGCGTGTGTTCATCAAAAATAGGTGAATCTTCAAAAAATATCAAAAACATATTTTACATGAAATAAATTGACCAAAATACCTCAAAAAAAGTTTCGAGGGGTATTTTGGATATTTTTTTCGCAGCTAATTTTTTATATATATTTTATTAGGTGCGTCTTGATGAGAAGAACACACACCTAAAATTTCAAGTAATTTAAATTTGTAGAAAAATAAATAAAATTCAAGAACTACTAGACATCCGTGATCGTCAGATCGGCCCAGATTCAGTCTAGGTAGTTAGGTTCATATGTTCATATGAGCTAATGGACTAACCCCAGTGTCACACCCCAAGAATTTACAATACTGTTATTCCTGAGATGTGACAGACAAAACATATATACATCTATTGATAGGACAAATTTACAGTGGCGAGGTCTTACAAAGTAAATAAAGAAAGCTAGCACAACAACAGTATCTTCCAAGGTTGATCTTGACCAGCACTCAAAATGAATCCGCAGTTATCCTGAAAAAATGTTTACCATAGTTTGATGAGTTTGGCTACTCAGTAAGTGATCATCATAATCCTAAAAATAATCATGGTTGAAAGATATCAATATTTTCAAAAAGAAGATCTATTAACAGAAATGCATCAACAGTTTCACTTTCAATAAATGTATAATTAAGTATAATCCAAATAATTGAAATGCACATAACACTTTAACGCGTCAATGCATAATTTAAAGGATTTCACAAAATACCCTACTGGCGTCCCAAGTAGGTCACCTATATACCCCATCAGTGTCCTGATAGGTCCACTTAATCCCTATCGACGTCCCAGATAGGTCCACTTAATCCCTGCATGTCCACTTATACCTCACCGACGTACCGGATGAGTCCACTTAATCCCTACCGGCGTCCCGGATAGGTCCACTTATACCTCACCGGCGAACCGGATGAGTCCACTTGCATACTTAAATTATTTCAAAATCTCTTTAAACATTCGAAAGCAGCAAATATCATGTACTCAGCATATCACTGAAATCACTAATATGAATTTCACTGACACCATTAATAACAGTCACTTTCAATAACATTTCAACCAATCAAATATTTTGGGCTCAAATTTAGAAAGGTAGCAATTCGTAAAGACATTCTAGCATAATTGCCAATCTAATATGTATAGAAAAACTCTTATAGAAATTCAAGAATACGAAATTATCACAATTTATGGGACGTTCATTTGCAAATAAACATTTCACAACAATGCTATAATCAAATGCAAAAATATCAATTTTCAGAGAATAAGGCAGTCATTCGCATATGAAATTTACAATGTCTAAATATTTAAAAACAGTAGAAAGAAATCTCACAATTTTACTAAAAGCAGAAATATCACATTTATTTCTAATAATTTGATAGTATCTAAAATTTTCTAACAATAGACAAGAAAAACAAATAAATTTATTTTTCTAAGAATTTACAGCATTTAAAATTTCTAACATAGATACAATATCACAATTTTTATTAAAAATATTATTTTTCAAGATAATGAGGTCGCGTGCGCATAAAATTTATCGCGCCTAAAATTCATGATAATAAGCAGAAATAATTATTTCATTTTATTTTTAAAAAGAATGGATTATTTTTGAGACAATGAGGTCACTTACACATAAAACTTATAAAATAAAGATTCTAGACAGAAATATCACTATTTATTAAAAACAGACTATTTTTCAGAAAGACGATAACACTTATAAAAAATATTTGAGAGAAAACTTCGATAAAATTCGGTTAGAGAGAGAAGAGCGGTGAAAGCACCATGGGTAAAGTCCTTAGAGGAAGTAAAGCCGAAAGGCTTTTCAGTGACACTCTGTATACCAAAGGACAACTTCTTTTATAAAACATACATGGCTTAACACGCATGATGCAAAACGTCACACATCATTTAAGTGTGTCATGGCTTAACACGCATGATGCAAAACGTCACACATCATTTAAGTGTGTCAATAGAAGGTTAACTGCAATATACGGCACTGCCACCACACAATATTACAATTAAGCAGCATCTTATGGAGGCACGTCAGCTTTACTTACGCTGGCAAGAAGAAAAGTTTTGGACGCTTGCATACAATTATGATAAAAGAGCTGATGGACCAAAGGTCCACCTTAAAGGAATGGACTAGCAAAAAAAAAACTATTTGAAAAATAGTAACTTTGAATTATTAATCAAATATCCAAGAAGCCGGGGTCCATATTTAAATTGAGGGGTAAATTTTTTTTGCGTAAGAGAAAGATGGTCCCCGTTGTGCATTTTGCCACCATGAATTATCGTTTTAAATATTTCATTATGTATTTTATTTTATTTGATTTATTTATTTATTTTTATTGTATTTATTCTATTAAAACTATTATTATTATTATTATTATTATTTTATTTTTTTTTAAAACAAAATTCCAGGACTATTACATCCAGCTTTTTGCATATATATATATGAAAAATATTCATGTTAGCCCAAGAGCTAACAGGAAGATATGAACCCAACGGCCCCGATTGAATCTAGACCGATCAGACGGTCATGACCTCATTTCGTGTTTGAATTTTAATTTTTTCTTTTAAAAATCTAAATCATTTGAAATTTTAGACGTGTGTTCTTCTCATCAAGCCACACCTAATAAAAATATAAATAAATAATCCAAAAAAATAAATTGATCAAAATACCCCCAAAACTTTACGGGATATTTTGGTCAATTTTTTCATGTAAAATATTTTTTTGATATTTTTTAAAGTTTCACCTTTTTTTTTTTAACACATGCCTAAAATTTCAAGTGATTTGGATTTGTGGAAAACAAATTAAAATTCAAACACTATTAAACATCTGTGATCGTCAGATCGGCCTAGATTCAATCTGGATCATTGAGCTCATATCTTCCTCTTAACCCTTGAGGTAAGGGTAGCATATTGTATTTTAGGGGACAATTTGAAATTTAATCAAAGGGTTTAGGTAAAATATTAAATAGTTATCTTGTGTGCATTTTGATAAATTTCCCTTTAAATAACATCCAATGTTGGTAGCATTGGACTAAATCGAACCAGCTGGTGAGGGAATTGATTCAATTGGATCTGCCAAACTGGACCAATTCACCAAACTGCCAATAAAAGAAATTAAATAATTTATAAAATAATAAAATAAGGACAACATATAAAAAGATATAGAAACTTATGGAAAAATAAAAAACCTAAAAACTTAAGAAAACTTCAAAAAATATTATAAATAAATAAGGAACCATTTATTCTACTAGAAGCCCTATGCAAAGTATCATAACTAAAATATTAAGGACAGTTTCTATGCGGTCAGGCCTCATATTGGAGAAATGCAAGTATGGAAATAAAATATATTCTTAAAATAGAATTTGATCTTAATTTTTAGAGAATATAAAATCTTTAACAAGAAGATCATGAATATCAAAAAAAAAAAAATTAGAAATAATAATTATATTAAAAAAACATTTGGACATTTAGTTACACTTGTTTTAGATGGATGACTTATTGCATCCATCTTTAAAATGGATGTTTTATACCTGTGGACCACAAAAATGTAGTCCAGCCCGCATGAAACAATTTTCCAAATATTAAATAGTTAAACCGGTTCAATTGGACTAGCCGAACCGGACCGATTCACCAACTTGCCTGTATTAGAAATTAAATAAATAATAAAATAGTAAATTAAGGACATCATAAGAAAAATAAAGAAACTTATGGAAAAATAAAAAATCTAAAATTTAAGAAAAATTCAAAAAAAACTTACAAACAAATATTGGAAAAAATATTACAAACAAATATTGGGGTTTTCTTCTTGCAATAAACAATAACAATCTAGGAAAAAGTAACGATATAAGAAACACAAACTTCTGGTTATTTTTTTAGTTGGTACTGATCATCATAAAAAAGAATAAAGTATAAGGAACCATTTATTCTACTAGAAGCACTATGCAATGTATCATATCTAAAATACGTACGTTATGTGAACTTTAAATTTTTTTATTGTGATCATTTTTACCTGGATAATTGGTTTGGCCATTAATAAACTTGGTTGAGGTTCCAACTAGCACAGCTTATCATTACGACGTACATGATCAAATTTAAGCAAATGAATATCTATATTTCTTCCAACCGTTTCAGCCATCGTTCTATCCTTTTCACCCCTAAAATTTATTATTTCTACCCCAAAAGAAAGAGCTAAAAAACTATTCAAATTATATAACCTTAATTTTGTTTTTGTATTTTCTGAAATAAATTTTAAAATATTAAAGTAAATAGAAATATAACCTCACCATGAACTTGAAGCTCCTCCAGAATTTCCCAAGAAGTTCACATTGTTAGTGAGCAAGGTGACGCAATTGAAAATTACCCAGCACCAACAACTCGCAAATAAAACCACGTTTTAGTGATAGAAATAAAAAACCTAAAAAAAATCGGCAAAAATGTGGAAGTTTGAGTCCTCTATCACGCACCACCACCACCACCAAATCACATAAAATAAAAACCAGAAACCCCTCTCTCTAAAAAAAACTTCTTTTTTTTTCGTTCAACAAAAAAATCTGTCCCTTATTAGTAAGGATCTTTAGAAAAGTTATCTAGTCAATAACACATTTGTAAATAATATCCATCCTAATCAAACTCTAAATCTTCCTGTATTTCTAAATTTTATATTAACTTATCCGAACCAGACTTCCAATTTGTGAGGGTCCCCTATCCGCACTACAGAGTTCAACGGAAACAATCAAAGATGACTTCGTCTTTTGTGACTTTTGGCTTGTTTGATGTCGTGTGCATGTTCTCCTTTGCGATTTAACATTTTTCCTTGTAATTATTAATAAAAACAAACAGGTAAGGAAAAAAATTATTTATTTTTCTGTAAGTAAAAGTTCGTCTTATATTTTGTTTTAACTTAAACATCACGGAAAGACGTAGAGGATAATGATTCCATAAGCTGCCAGGCTCATCCTAATGATGATGCATTTGTTTTCTTGGAAGACGCAGTTTTAAATATGAGGAGTGCAGTTAGGTGTAGAGGTACAGTGCCTTTCAAATTTTATGGTGTATATAATTTTGATGTAAAATTTTATTAGAATTATTTTAAAATCTATTTTTATATCTCATTATAAAATTTTATATTTTAAAAATAGTTAAAGTCAAGTAGATATATAGACGCACGAAAATCTTGAAATAGACGGTGTAAATAATATGTTGTAATATGTATTATTTTTTAGATTTAAAATTTTTTTATTTTTTATAGTCATACATACATGTTGATGTCGATGTCAAGATGATTAATCAAAAAGTTTTTCAAAATAAAAATTATATTTTTGTATAGATTTTTGAAAGTTGTCCGTAGTTCTACATCGTAAGATAGTATTCTTATATAAAAAAATTTTAAATACGAGACGTGAATACCACGGTATCGAATTTTATTTGAAGTCTTTACAATACTGACAAGACATTGTTTTCAAAATTGTCTTCCAAAAACACAAACGTGTCCTAAAGGACTTAATGACCCACCCGGCATGCATGAAACAATGAGAAGCCGGATGGCCCCATCGAATAGCCAACAGAGTTCAAGTGGGCAGGTCAAATCTGGTTGCCCACCTTGGAAAAAACTTAACCGGGCCCACTAGAGCCCCGAGGCTTACGTCATGGGCCATGGCTAGCTCTATGGAGCCTTAGCCTTTGCCCGTGTTTTTTTATCGAATTCCTCAACATGATTTAAATCAAGCGAGGGTTAAGCCACCTGGTCAACGCCTTAGGCAGGCTTGGGTGCTAAAGGATTTAGTCACCCACCCGGCCTACACGAAACAATGGCAAGCCCGATGCCCATAATGAAGCATCGACTAGCCAGTGGAAGTCACTTTAAACTTTCCATTTTAAATTTTTAGCCGTGGCAATGAGCCAGATGGGCAGGTTTAATCTGGTTGGCCAAGTTTTGAAAAAGCAGAGCTTGGCCCATCAGAGCCCTGGGCTTGGGTCATGATTATGGCTAGGCTTACAGAGCCCTTGGCCCTAACCTGTGCTTTTTTTTATTTAGTTCAATCACACCAGCCCTGACATGACCCAAATCAGGTCAGGGCTAGGCCACCTAGTCAGTGCCTCCGGCAAGCTTTGGACCAGGGATATGCACCCGGGGCTGGCTCTCTAGTGACCTAAGTCTAGGCCCGGCCTTTTGCCAGCACTACGTATAAATTTCACATAAATCAAATGCAAACAAATAAATAATAATCAAACGGTGCTCATGAACGCTCCCATGATTTCTCCATATAGAAATTTCATTGATAAAAAAACTGTCCAAAATGAGCAAAATTTGATTTTTTAACTCAATTTTGGCCCCATCAAATATTCAAGCTACCTTACAATCTATTTTTCATAAGACCTCTAATTTCAGCTGATTTTGCACGAATTTCTCCCAAATTCGTTCAAATTTTCATCCAATATTCGCTGAAATTGAGCTAAAATTCACCTGTATCGTCCACCGGCGAAAACAAAAGCTCTCTACCCTTTATTCGACGAACCATCGGAGCCTCAATTCAATCACCGGAATTCACTTTCCCGGTCATTTTCCGGCGACACTTCCCCCTAGACAATCCCATAAAGTTGCATAATTCGCCGGATTTCTATAAAATCGCCGGAAAGTTAACCATAAACAGAGGGGTGGACCCTGGTATTTCTTATATGTGAATCCCCCATCATCATAACCTTAAATTCTTCAAAATCAACCTGGCCATCTCCATTCCTATCAACCCCTCTTATCATTGATACACAGTCGTGAATGGTGGATTTGTAATCGCCCAAACCCCTCAAAACTCTCTGCAACTCTTTAGCTGAAATGAGCCCATTCTTATCTCTATCGAAAATGGAGAAAGCTTCCATTAAATCCTCTTTAGTGCCGAAACCTCCACCAACTTTAGCAGTGATCTCCAAGAATTCCGTAAGGTCGATGAATCCGTCGCCATTGTCGTCAGCCTCCCTTAGCATTTCTCTGGCGGCAGACGAAGCGGACGAGCGGGGATGGCCTAACCGACGGAGGAGATGGCGGAGCTCGGTGGAGGAGATCTTACCGTCGCCGTTAGCATCGATGAGAGAGAAAACGTGCTCGAGTTGCTGGGCTATTTCCAGAGAGGGAAGGGGGATAGAGAGATCATTGATGGCCTTGGTTGTTTTGTGATATGCGATTTGTTTCATGAGTTTTAATGTGTTGGTTGAGGACCTCACCAATCGGTTTAGGGTTCGGAGTAAGCGTCGACAAGAGGGAGACGACATTTTGAGTAGAGAGAGAGAGAGAGAGAGAGAGGCTAATGTCAACACAGCTCCTGTTGAGAGTTGCAGGTGAACAGCAGAGGTCTACATCTCCGATCGTAAATTCTACGAGACAGATTACAACTTGCGAGAGACGGGGAGAGAATTATATTACAAGTCGAGAGACGAGAGATTTTTTTTTTTTTTTTTTTTTAATAAGAGAGTGGTGGAGATATACACAGCCTTGTGGAAGAGAGAGGAAAAGAGATCTTTTTAGACAGAGATTTGGGGGGTGTTGATACTGTTTCGACGGTGATGCTCTAGGATTAAAAAGTTTTAAAATTAATTGGAGACAAAATATATAGACAGTAAATTTAGTAATTTCAAAAAAATTTGGTGTACAAAGTAGAGATTTACAATTAGTATAGGAAAGTTGTGAGACCAGCTTTTGTAAATAAAATGTTGAGTGGTCAAGAAATAACATATTTATAAGATGAATGCAATTGAGAGATAGATTGTAATACGATAAAAATAAATAAAATTTAAAAATAAATATATTTTAAAAAAATTTAAATATGACACTAATACATAATAAGAAAAAAAATAAAACTTGTCCGTATGCAATAGATATACGGTACAAATTAATAGAACATTCGTTAAAAAAAATGCGAGTTGGATGAAGTGAAAGGCTAAAACTCGAATGAAAGGATAAGGATCCAAAAACTAAAAGCGAAAACGAAGAAAGTGAAAGAGGTGAGGTTATCGGAGGGAGGTCTGGTGGAACTTAGTATGATGATTGGCACAATACAATAATCGAAAGGAGATATGCATGGTTTGAATTGCATGTGAAAATGCATGTGCCACGCCTTCGCCAATTCGTTTTTGTCACCTTATAATAATTCCTCGCGTACTCCACACCACCAACCAATAAATATATTTATGATACTGCGCTCTTTGGATGTTTCATATTTTTACTACTTGGAATTTTAAATTTCTCTTTAATACTGACGTGGAATTAATGTGTTTTTCATTTTTTTTTTTTTTCTTGCGCCCGTGCCCCTCTCTAAAGGACGAGATTTATTAAGGCATCATTTTATAATTAAAAGTGATTTACGTACTGATCCGCCAAGTGATTTACAAATAAGATCCGCCAATCTATATTTTTTAAAAAAATTACCTTTTGGGAAACTCGAATTTTGAGTTTTTATTTAGTTTTTCGTTAGTAGGGAACTAACTTAAAGTTTGGAGTACTACCCTACTAACAAAAGAAAAAAAATTAAAATTCTAGTTGATCAAGAGACAATTTAAATAAATAAATAAAAAAGAGGCTAGTTGACCGATTTTCTTTATAATTTCTGCCTATAAATAGAGCATTTTGTAGTTTACCTAAAATTTTAGTGTCCTTATGTAAATCAGTCAATAATTAAAGGTGTACCATTAAAAATGTATATTCATATATGAAAAAATATACAAACAGACCATTTATCTTTTATACAAAAAGGTCACAAGCAATTTTGTCTCTTAAATTTCAAAATGGGTTGTTATAAGAGTGTAATTGAATAGACATAGAGTTTCAATAAAAAATTCTCGGACTTTGTCACTCACCCAAAACCATTCAATTTGATGTCTAATGAATAAGAATAATTGTGACCATGTAATAAAGATTAATAGTCTCTTTGTGGACAGTTTTAGTGTCAAAAAACCTTGAAATAACATGAAAATCGGACTTGAGATGTACCATTGCTAATATCCGCTACTGATTATTCCAAAGCCCGAGCCCAATTCTGAAGCACAACTCAAATTTACTGTAAGGACTTTAGCACCTCGATCAATTTTTTTTTTTTCATATTTTTTTTCTTGACCATCCATGTAGAATCAGCAAGCCAACCCTGGAATAAGAGAGCCGAGTCTGATTCGTGAGTGGCCGAGTCGACGCCCAATTCCAGTTTTTAAAACAGTAGGCAGTTTGAAGCTTGAGGTCACCCGAGCTTGCATCTTTAATTTATTTTGTATAAAATTCAACTTTTGGCCCCTTCTCCGATTGATAATTGGGATGATGATTTTGTCAAGCTAATTATTGAATATGTGTGGCCCCCTTTTCGTATGCACCATTCCTATGGCTCTATGCTGTCATAGCTTCTTACAATAGTTAGGTTCGCATTTATTTTTTGTTGTTTGCCTGGTACTAAGTCTCGTTGATTCTTTTCAATTTGGTTTTATGGTATCTTTTGTGGTCCAAAAGTGGGGCTAATTTATGAGAAATTTATCAAAATGTAATTTATTTTTCAGCTATTTAACAGTATATCCGTTTCTATTATGAAAAATATTTATACAAGGTTGACACCCTAAAATGTAGAAATAAGGTGCACCTCTAAAATCCTTCAAAAAAAAAAGTTGTTTTGATGTTGGAAAAGCATCTAATTGAGCATCTCGACTTCCCGATGTATATATATGGAGAAAAAAAAAGATTTCAAGTTCTAAAAATAGTACATCTTGCAACACATAATCTGGACCATCCATTTTCATGTTTATTGATCTACTTGATTTGAACCATTTTTTAAATTTAAAATTTTATAATTAGAAATAAAATTAGATCCTCACATCATCCTAAGAATTTATGACACCAAAATTGTATCACTTGATAAAGTTTGAGGGTACACCTTAATTTGATTATTAAAGGTTGCAACCCTATACAAACCACACCCTTCTATTATTTCTACTCAAAACCATGTGTATTTTAATGGATATTTTGAAATTAAATCAAAACAAAAGGTAAAATATAAAGAGACCGTTTACTTTTGGTGCAAAGTAGTCATAATTAATCTTGACCACTGGATGGGAAATTGAGTGAGTACACTTATTTCATTGATTAAGGTAAAAATTCAAAAGAAATTTTTTCGAACTTCGTAACACATCCAAGCTATCAGATTTCACATCCGATGGTTGTAAATAATTTGTGACCTCTCTATACCAAAAATAAATGGTCTATTGTATACAATCCCAATTGTTAATATCTTAAACACATTTTGATGAGTTTTCCTTAATTTATTTGATAGGAAGCTTCTAAGATGTATAGAGAAAAAGAAGGCACTCTTTTGTCATGAATAAATTAAAGTTTAGGAGCAATTACTATAAGATAGAATTACATAGTAGTTACATGAATATGAAGGCCCCACATGTCAATGTGCTATTATCAAATATCTCTGGCTACTAGATTCTACTTGTCACATGGCGGATGCGTTTCCCTGCATACCGCCATCCACTCCAATTTTCTTTATAATCAGGTGACATAAGCAGGCCCCCAAACGATTATCTTTTATGATTTTTTTGTACTCCTAAGGAATCTATGCTTAGTTACCTCTTTCCCATTTGGGTGAGATCTTCACACTCCATAGGGTAACTTTGCCTCACTGCATAATAGTAATATTTTTCTTTAACCGAAAGGTCTCTTCCAAATAGATTTTTTTTTAGCAGTGTTATCAAGATCGGATCGATCACAAAACCAATTAAAGTTTTGGTCCAGTCAAAATCAATCCAATCACTAGTTAGATCAGATGGACCAGATTTTAGAATAAAAGATAGAAAAATAGATTTAATAATTAAAAATAACTTGCCTGACTTTTTTAACTAGTCAAATTGACTGGTCCCATCAACCAAAACCAGTCAAATATAAATTTTTTTAACAATTTTTGAACAAATCCAATTTTTACCTTGAAAGTTGTTCTTTATTTTATAGAAAAGTCTTCCTAACGCCTATAGGCGAAAATGAACAGTGATTTTTTCTACCCTCAACACCGTCTAAAGTTCATCGTACGGTCACGATTGTCCGGTAGTGTTTTATTTTTCATTGTTTTCCTACAAAACAAAATAATCTAAAATTTGGATGGTGTATACATCTTAGTGAGACGCACTTAATAAAAATATATAAATAAATAAATTATTTTGAGGGTATTTTGGTTAATTTTTTCATGCAAAAATCACTGTTTATTTTCACCTAGACATTTTGTAGTATCTTTTTTCTTTTCTTTTTTTTTTTTCATTTCTTTTTTTTTAAAAAAAAACTCTCTTTTCTTCTCAATCTATTGAGAGATTTTCAGCCGTATGCAGAACTCGCCAAATAACTCGCCTCGATGTGAGTTCCTAGCCGAGGAGAATCTGGGCACATTTAATAGGCTCATTTCTTAATAAATGATCCGTCCAAATGGGCCTTTAGTTTTCCCCATCACCCGTGTGAAAGACCCTATTAGTTACCATATAGGCATATATACAAGACACATTTTCTAGGTTGGAGAGATATAAATATGTTTGTAATAGAAAAAGTCAGTGTGTACAATAAACTTGTGTCAAACCAAGCAAAGTACCACCACCAAAACATGTAATTGGTTTGGCACACATCCTCGAATAGTTAGGTCTGGTATTTATTTTAGTAGAAGTGTTTGGTGGGTCCGTGGACTCATGGGTTTGCTCCAATTTTTAGGAGTTCAGGACTCGAAACACATCTCAAATCCCTACAAGTCCATTTCCACCTCAAATTTTTAAGGAAAAATATAGAATAAGACCATTTATTGTTGGTACAGTCACAATTGTAAAATTAAAACTTTAGAGAGATACTATAGAATTTAAAAGTTTTAATAATACAAATTTAGAAATAATAGGAGTAGAAACGAGGAAACAACTACAATTGATGGCCAAAAAATACCTAAAAGATAGTATTTTCGATATCTTCAGTCAAGAATCCAGGAAAATGAAGAGATTAAGGAAGATATTACATATAGAATTAGAGTTAGGTAAGAGAAGTGGAGATGTGCAACCAAAGTTTTATATAATCGCACATGCTAATAAAGCCCAAGGCAAAGTTCTATAAGGCAGTTGTGAGACCAGCTTTATTTTATGTGATGGAATGTTGAGCCGTCGAGAAACAACATACCCGTATTGATGAGTGTAGCTGAGATGAGAATATTGAGATAAATGAGTAGCAAGACAAAAAATGATAGAATTTGGAATGAATGCATTTGAGGGAACTTAGAGATGGTTCCAATAGGTGACAAGATGCAGGAAAGCAGGCTTAGGTGGGCTGGCCATATACAGCGTAAATCTAATGCAGCACCGGTTAGGAGGTACCATTTTGTTCAAGTAGAAGGCTCTAAAAGGACAAGGGAAAGGCAACAAAAGATATTAATGGAAGTAGTAAAAAACAATATATGAGGGTATAGCGCATGATAAAGCAAAATGATGAAACAAAATTCGTGTAGCCAACCCCAAATTGTTGTGATAAGGCATTAATGATGATAAAGATGACATGGAGGTCACAATTAATCTTGATCACTGGATGTGAAATTCAGTAAGAACATTTATTCCATTGGCGAGGCTCAAAGTTCAAAAGAAATCTTCTTAAACTCTATGTTACATCCAAGCCGTAAAATTCCACATTGGATGGTTATAGGCTATGGCCTCCTCGTACCAATAATAAATGGTTTCATAGTATACAATCCCAATTTATAAATGTGGAGCTCAGAAAGTAATTCTAACATGAGGTTTTAGAATAATTGAAATGAAAGGTTAAAAAGTATATACAAGGTGGACCACTTGTAAGGCTTTAAAAAAAAAAAAAAAAGTTCTTGTGATTCTCTTAAATTTGGTTTTTGATGTATTTAATGGTCCAAAAGTGGGGTTAATCTATTTGATAGAAATCGTTATAAGGTATATAGAAAAAAGAAGATATTATCCTACTATTAATAATATATAGCATAGAAGCGATGCATAGAATAACATATTTAGACATGATTAGGACGTGCACCAAGTTAATATGCTTTTATGGAATTTCTCTTGCCTTTTGGCCACGACTCTTCACATGGCAAATGATACCGCATTTGGTGAGTTTCTAGATTCCCACTGGGCATTTGAAACTCGGCATTCTGATGATATGACCAAGCTGCTCTCTTTTAATAAAATTCCCGAATCTTCTTTACCTTTAGGCATGTTATATACAAGTGAAAATATTTTTATGAGCGTATTTTCATATGAAAGTAACTCCTTTATGTGAATAGGTGTGGGGTTTTTCACTCCACTTAGTTGTTCATTGATGTGAAAATTTTTTGGGGACTAATTGGTATGAAAAAACTCTCACCTAATCACATGGAGAAGTTCTTTTATATGAAAATACTTTCAAAAAAATATGTTTCAAACATACACAACCTGCCCTTAGTCACCTAATATGTTATATTTTAGGAAAAATATCTTATTATCCTCTATTTTTAACTTCTATATCTCATTAGATCCAAGAATTGAAAATATTAAAAAAGGCTACATATTTTTTATCTTCCAACCCCCTAAACTTTTTTTACTATGTATTATTGATCTCAACAACTTATGAAATGACTCTATCTCTCTCTCTCTCACTAAAACTCCATCTCTCTCTCTCTCAAAACTCCATCTCTCTCTAAAATCCAAACTCTATCTCTCTCTATCATATCATCATCTCTCTCTTTCTCTAAAACTCCATCTCTCTCTTTCTCTAAAACTCCATCTCTCTCTCACACATAAGAAGGTGTGCTCGTGTTCGAGCTCAAGTTAAACCCCTTAGCTGGTAAACTCACCGAGAAGTGGAGAGAGAGAGAGAGAGAGCGAGATGGAGCTTTAGAGAGAGAGAGAGAGATGGAGTTTGAATAGGATGTCATTTTAATATTTGTTTAGGTCAAAAATTTATGGTCAAAAGGGTCCAGGATTGTAAGATAAAGATGAAGACCTTTTTGCTTACAAATAATATTTTCAATTCTTGAGTCTCATGAGATATGGAAGTTCAAAATAGGGGATGATGAGATTTTTTTTCTCATATTTTAAAGGAAAATCTATCAAAATATTCACGATAGTTGAGCAATTTAACTATCTTTTTATTTTATTTTTAAATACCCAAATAGCAAATAATCATGACTTGAAATAGTTGTAAAAGGGTAGCATGTTAAATAATTCAACTCTTATAAATATTTGGATTAATTTTAAAACTCCTTTTATTGATAGAAGTACTCCATAACACCACCATACTCTATATTCCATAGATTCATAGTCGAATAAAGGGAAAAGTTTATATAGAGCCGAGGCTCTAAACAATCAAATTTGACCCTACCTCAAAAAATTTACTGGAAGAAGTTGTTTTGATGCCCAAATATCATCAAATTGATCATCTCGACATCAATATGCATAGGCATGAAAAAAAACATAGATTTCAAGTTTTGAAAATAGTGTATTTTGTAATGCATTTTTGGACAATCAATTTTCAAGATTTTCAAGTTTTCATAGATCTATCAATCTACACTATTTTAAAGCTTTAAACGTTATAAATAAAAATGAAAATATATTTTAGGGCTATCACAAATATTTTCAGTATTGAAACCAAATTTCTCGACACTATTTGAAGGTAGGTTCTAATTTGATTTTCTAGATCCTAGACTCTATACAAACCGCACCCATAAATAAATAGCTTTCCAAACCAACTATAGTTTGAAAGAGTGTTTTAGAATGAACTTTTAAGATACTGATGTTTTCATAGCAATGGGTAGGGGTGGCAAGGGGCTGGATCGAGTTTGGTTCCGGTCATACCCAGACTTGAATAGTATTCGGATCCAAAATTTAGTTCCGGACCCAACCCGCAGGATCCAATTTTTGAACCCTTACCCAGAGTCAAGTTTGGTCTACCATCGGGTCCGGATCATGTCCGGGTCCATTGCCACCCATAAACAGGCATAACCGGAGTTGTCTTGCCACTTATCAAGAAGAATGGGCTCTTTCCAAAGTGTTTAAATTCAAATTTCCAGCACAAAACTCACAATTAATTATTTTAATAGAATGCCTGTTGGCTTTTGATCAGAGTTAAAGAGTGGAGTTCTATTCTGACCAATTCCCAATCACTTTTGTACTTGATCCGACAAGATGTTGACATGTGTCAACCATTCTAACTGTTCCTGTCCGACTAGATTATAAGATATGTCTATATCTCCTATAATTCATGCTATTTAATTTTTATCTAAATTTTTGTTTTTACGTTCGCACTCTTTTTTAAAAAAGAAAAACAAATTGCATACATTCAAAATACCAATTCCACGAAATGAGAGCTATATAATTAACGCTTCATTTTTTGGTATGAAACAAGGAAAGATTATTAGAAGAGACAATGTATGTGAGGTGCTCCAAAATGAACTGTATATGAACAATTACCCAAAAAATTCCATAACTTTGATAAATATTGGTTGCTTTGGTTAAGCTACCTAGCTAACCAGCCAGGGTGCGGTTTAGTGAGGACAATCAATTTTATGCCCACCTCAACTAAGGGCCAAAACTAATTTTGTTTTCTATTTTAAATTTTTATTTAAAAATGATATTAATCTGAAATATGGTTTTTAGCTTTAATTTTTATGAGTAGAATTTTATAGAAATAATAAAAATATATATTTTGAATAAAAAATATTGATCAAAAGAAAATTAGGGGTATTTTGATCTTTTTTATTTAAAATATATTTTAATCTTTTTTTTTTGTCCTCTGTATAAAAATAAACTTATACTTTAAAATTTAGATAAATATTTTACTTAAATAAAAATAAAAAATAAAATATGAAATTAATTTTTGGCCATTAGATATGGCGTTGTAAAATATCAACTATAGGAAGGTTGCTTGTGCACCCTTCAACACTCTACATGATATGGGCAGGATACTTTTCATAAGTTATATAAAGCCAGGAAAGGTTAGATTTTTATTGTTACTTCATTTGTAAAAAGTGAGGTTGCAGCAATCTATATCATTTATTTTTTAAAAAAAAGAAAAAGTTTATATAGAGCTGAGGCTCTAAACAATCAAATTTGCACTTACCTCAAAAATTGCACTAGAAGAGGTTTTTTTTATGCCGAAATATCTTCAAATTGATCATCTCGATATCAAGATGCATGGACGTAAGAAAAAAATGGATTTCAAGTTTTAAAAATAGTGTATTTTACGACGCATTTTTTGACTGTCAATTTTCAAAATTTTCACGTTTTCATAGATATGTCGATCTATACTATTTTTTAATCTTTTAACTTTATAAATAAATATGAAAATGTATTTTAAGGCTATCACAAAGATTTTCAATATTAAAACCACATTTCTCAACACTAAAAAAAAGTTTATATAAGGTTGCAACCTTAAAATATAGAATTAAGGTGTACCTCAAAAATCCATCATAACAAGTTGTGTTGATGTTGTAAGGCCCTCTAATTAATCATCTCGACATCGAGATGTATGAATATAAAAAGGAAAAAAGATTTCAAATCTTAAAAATAGTGTATCCTGCAACACATTATCTAGACATTCAATTTTTAAGATTTTCAAATGTTTATAGATCTAGTTGATTTGAACTTTTTTGGGAGTTTAAGATTTTATAATTAGAGATGAAAATAGATTCTCAAGCCATCATAAGAATTTTTGACACCAAACTTATATTTATAACAAAATTTGGAGGTGCACCTTAATTTAATTTTTTAAAGTTACAACCTTATACCAACCACACTGTTTATTTTATTTAGATGGAATAGATTAAAACTATCTTAAAATACATGCTACTTTTTGACACTATATTAAATTATATGTCAAATCTACATCGTTCAACTGAAATAGATCATATAGAACAATGCAATTTACTTCTTCTTTATACAAACCCACATCCATTTATTTCTAAAAATAGTTTATATGAGGTTGCAACTTACAATAAGGTTGTTGTAATCTACATCATCTTATTTTCTTTGGACAATATAGATGTGTTATTATTTTAAAAGACATGTCACTTTTTGACAGTGCCTTAAAATATAAATCAAATCTACACCTTCCAATTATAATAGATGGTGTAGCGGCAACCTTCGAACTTATATAAACCCATTTATTATCCTGAATTTCTTGTGCATATTACTCACGTAGGCATGTTTTTTAGGCCCTGTTTGTCAATTTTTAATAACCCCTTGTAATCCAGCTCTTAATATGTGAACATCTTCACAGTGTCATATGTTCTAGGACATAAGTCTTGTTTGGATATATGGAAAAAGTTATCCGGAAAAAACTATATCTTGTGAATACATTTTTTGCAAAAAACATTTCTTGTAAAATGAATTTTTGTCGGTTGGATAGCATCTAGATAAAACTTGAAAGATACATTTCTACTTAGAAAAAGGGGTTTAATGCAAGAAACCTTTAGAGAGGAAAACATAGTGGAGAGAGAAGGAAATTACTAAAGCAAGATGGAAGTAGAAAAACATTTCTACAAACAGAAAGAGTCGAGAAACATGGATTATAAGATTAGAGAGAGAGAGGGAGGGAGTTGGTTTGAGAGGGAGAGAGTTGGGTTAGCAAGGGAAGAGAGAGATGGAAAAAGAAATTATGCACTATATGCTCATTTTTAGTTTTTTTACGGAACACTACAAGCTATATACCATTTTTATTTTTATTTTTTTTTGGTTTCACTCTGTAAGGAAATTTAACAGAGAAATTAAATCTTTAGCTTGGTGGGAGAAAACTAATTTCTCCTTTCGTGTTCAAAATAGATAAAAAGATTTCTAGCACAGAAAATTTTCACCAAAGATTTTGGATCCAAACAGCAGAAATGGAAAATTTCCCTGAAAACTATTTCATACTGTTAAATCTTTATCTTGAGGGAGAAAAACGATTTCTAATTTTGTGTTCAAAATAGATAAAAGGATTTTTAGCACAAAACAATTTTCACCACAGATTTTGGATCCAAACAGCATAAATGGAAAATTTCCCTGAAAACTATTTCCTAGTAATCATTTTAAGAATCCAAGTGGCCCCTTAGAGGAACTACCCCAACTGTTTTGATGAGGTATGGAATAACCTAAAATATAATATAATATGATTTTGCAAAAGCATCTCGAAGACTTTTTTGTTTTAGGCTTTTAGCATATTGGACATTCACTCCCTAAAATAAATGCTATCGAAGAGCATTCTTGAAACCCTGAGTATTGGCGACAAACCTCCTCAACCTAGTAACCAGCTTCAAAAAAGAAAAAGAAGAAGTATCAAAATTATGGGTACTCTTATAAGTGCTTGAAAAAAATTAAAAGATTGTGTAATTCTTGGATGATCAAATCCAATGTTGTGAGATTCGCTTCAAGGTGTTCTTCAGTTTGGTGATAAAAATGAATCAATTGGGTTCTTTAGCCGATTCGTAGGAAGACTTTAGATTTTTTTAAAAAAATTAATATAAATAAATTAGTTATTTATATATTAAAATATATTAAAAAAATAAAAAAAATTAAATTAAAATTAAAATAAAATATTTTTTATAGATATTTCTTTTGGGCCGAAGAGGCCAAAGCTTCGGCCAAATCTTCCTGAAGCGGACTCGAATCTAGTCGAAGTGATAGCACCAATATATAAAAATAATAAAAAATTTAAATTAAAAATTTCAAAAAACAATAAAAATATACTTTTATATAGTTATTCCTTTGCTTGGGCCAAAAAGGCCGAAGCTTCGACTGAATCTACCCGAAGCAGACCCAAATCTAATCGAAGCAGCCTGAATTTGATCGAAGCAGCCTGAATTTGATTGAAGCGGCAGCATCAGGCTTCGCTTCTCTTCTATCTAGGCCTAAAATCTGAAGTTTTCAGCATCTTCAGCTGAAGCGAATCGAATTTAACAAAACTGATATGATCTAAGCATTTTAAGAAACCAAGATTAAAAAATTTCAAAATACTGCCTGTGATTCTAATGTGGATCCTAAAAATTTATTCAAGAAATTTTTTTTAAGTAAATCTTCCATGGAGTAAATGTACAATATGCTCCCATAGCAGTTGAACATGCTCTACAAAATGGTTTGGTATTTTCAAGTTTTTGGGCATTTTCTATTCACCCAAAAATGTATATTAATTTTTTTTTGGTGGTGGATCAGCCAAGAAAGAGTTCACTAATAGGAATTAAACTTTAAAATTTGAGGTATTTGATGCGTGCAACATTGTTGCATCTTTATTTGGGCAAACATATAACACTTTACATATCGGGCAGGGTCAAGACGGTAAAGGCAGCACAACATCTCTAAGTTCATTTGTGACCTTGTCAAAATAAATAAATAAGTATATCAATAAAAACAAACATGACTTTACATATCATGGTTTTACACATCAGACAAGAAAGGTATGGGGCACCTTATCTTGGTTTACACTTAGTGCGCTTGATTAAACTGATCAAGAATATTTAAAAAATAAAAAATCTCGAATGATTGAGCCTCCATGATTAAGGCTAGGAACTGATCAAGAATATTAAAAAAAAAAAAAAACAACTCGAATGATTAAGCCTCCACATATATACTAACTTTTTGTGATACCGAGGTATCAAAATTTTTGTTTTGGGATAGGAATCGAATTTGAGATGTATAGTCGTGAAACCATAATTTTTAATTTTAATTGATTTGATCTGGAGATAAAAAAAACTATATAGAAAAGTTATTCGTGAGTCAGCTGGGCAGCGGGTGCAACAGCCGCTGACTCAATAACGTCCATCTCTAAGATAGAAGTTGTAAAAAACTTTTGGGGCTAAAATGAATTTAGACAGTGTCGAAATTTTTTTTTAAAAAAATCAACTTTTAAATATTGAATATTTTATTTTATTTTTCATATTCGGGATCACCTTAACTTAGATCATGAATCCCTAAAATTTTGAATAAAAAATCTCAATTTTAAGATAGTTTTAAGTGGGAGCCCACATATGCACAGTATGAATCGGATAACTCATAGAAACCTCATCCATTATATATGATTGAGAATTACTGTGTGAGAATCCTAATCAAGATGGCAAGGCTTGGGGCTATATATTCCCTATCTCAAACTAGAGATATGGGCTATGTGTTCTCTTATCTCAAAGCATAAATCTCTCCATATCGAGTCTCAATAAAGGGCAAAGTTTATATAGATCCGAGGCTCTAAACAATCAAATTAGCACTTATCTCAAAGTTTTCACTAGAAGAGGTTGTTTTGATGCTCAAGTATCATCAAATTGATCATCTCAACATCAAGGTGCATGGACAATCAGAAAAAAAATAGATTTCAAGTTTTGGAAATAGTGTATTTTGTAATGCATTTTTGGACAATCAATTTTCATGCTTTTCAAGTTTTCATAGATCTATCGATCTACACTATTTTTAAAGTTTTAAGTATATAACTAAAGATGATAATACATTTTTAGGCTATCACAAAGATTTTCAGTATTGAAACCACATTTCTCGATACTATTTGAAGGTAGGTTCTAATTTGATTGTTTAGAGCCTAGGCTCTATACAAACTGCATCCTTACATATGTATTTTAAAATAATATTTTATTTATTTTTGAAATAAAATCAATTATATCACTTTTTATTTTTAAAATTTTTTAGTTATGTTTTTTATTGTCTGGAAATTACAAATATAAAATTCGGGGATATGAAATGACTGAAGATTCGAGCTATAATATTCTCTCTCTCAAAGTAGGATCTCTTCCTTGTAGAATACTAATAGATACTGGTTCCATCCATATATAAAAATATAGGATCGAGACATATTCTAACTTTAAAGTTTATGTAATATTTTATAGAGAAATGATCTTATATGACCTCCCCCACCCATGTATATAGGACCTCAAAGGATCACTATTAAATTTGGTACAGTTATTTAGAAAAGTCAAGTCCTACACCCATGTGATAATTTTTTTAGATATCCATGCCAATTTTAATAGTGATCCTTTGGGATCCTACACCCATGGGTGGAGGAGAGTCTTATATAATGATTACTCTATTTTACAATAATAAAATATTACGATACTCAGATATTATTTAGAAAAAATTTCTCTCTATATAATGGAGATGACAAATAATTTATATTTAAATAGTGGACCTTATTTTTCTCTATAAAATAATAGAGATTATAAGTAAGAATTTATGATACTTAGATATTATTTAGAAAAAAATTCTCTATAAATAACGGAGATAACAAATACAAATAATTTATAATTACATACTGGACCTTATTTATCTCAATTCTATTAATTTTTATATTTTTCATAAAATTACGAATATTATACTTTTTTTTTGTCACAATAATATTTCAAATATGATTTGTATCTAACAACTCTAGTACTTTCTTTGATTTTCACGGTTTTAGAACCCAAAACACATTCAAAATTACTGCAAATCCGTTCTTGCTTCAGATCTATGAATCCAGAAACAGTACAAAGCAGGTGATCTTTGAAGAATTAACATGAACACTCTAAAAACAAAATTCAAGTATACTATTTTAAAGGCTAAAAATTTATTTCTTTTCGTGTTATACTGGTGTTCAATATGCTAAAACCGTAGAGTTTTGGATTCAAAATCCATATCCAAGGTAAATTTCATAAGGATGAAGCATCCTGCTAGAGCTGAGAATTGGTCGGATCAAAATCGGATCCGAAAAGTAAACATGGGATCTAGATCCAGACCCGATTTGATCCAAAACATTCAGATTTGGATTTGGATCTGAAAAGTATACATACGATTTGGATCCAGATCCAGACCCTATTGGATTAAAAAATTTATTTTATATATTATTTTATATGTAAAATAATATATAACAAAAAATACAATATAACATATACATATATGCATAATAATAATAATAATATATATTTAATTGGGTCGGATCCGGATCCCATGCAAATCCAAAGTTTAGATCTGGATCTGACCTGAATCCAAACCGAGTAAATTCTCACCCCTGCACTCTGCGACGCTCCTAAACCCTACCTTTTTAACATGGGAGGAGCGCCTCTGTATCTTCGAGACTATGAGTGCGGTCAGGCAATCCCTAACATTTTTCTGCCTCCCAAAAACCTCTCAAAATCTCCACATCAAAGCTCATTCCAAGAACAATTATTTCAATTTTTATCCATTTTAATATAAATTTATTTTTTTCTCCCTCTTTTCTATTTTATTAGTTCTTAAATAAGGTCTACTTTTTCCTCTGCCTTATTGCATGAAACACTCTCCTTGCTCGTACAAACCAGGCAACGGATTAATTCATTAAAAAGTGAACTTCAAATGAAACTCTATTGCATTTTGAAACTTAGACATATGTTAACACTTCACGATATAGGCCCGATACCTTTCGAGATCATCAATGCTTGGATACCATGTTGACGCGTCTGACACAAAGTTAAGATTTATTAAATACAGCATTTCTTGGAATAAAAAGTTGTGAACAACGTGAGTTCAAACCTCAAAGCATCTTAACTTTAAAGGGCGCAGGTCTGCCGCCAAACAAAGATGGAAACTACTATATTACTTCGAAGAATTTCATTATTAACGGCAATTATAAAAAAAGCAAGATCTTGAAAATTAAAAAAAAATTACATAAATAAAATGCTTTTTGGATTTTTTATGTCCTATATTTGTTGATGTTTAATAATTCTAATTTGATCAAATTCATAAATTTAGCACAAAATTATTATATAAATACTTGTACCATGGTACCTGAAATTTTAGACACATTGCCGGTGTCCATGTAACACTCT
Organism: Amborella trichopoda; assembly: GCF_054954075.1. NCBI lineage: Eukaryota > Viridiplantae > Streptophyta > Magnoliopsida > Amborellales > Amborellaceae > Amborella > Amborella trichopoda. The sequence goes on along the minus strand of NC_142344.1, from coordinate 53,684,350 downwards.
TTTGAAGGCAAGGAAAAGAGGTTACACAAACCAAGCTTTCCATGAGGCATCTCATCCACACAATCCATTCATTGTGGGTTGGTGATCACATTTAAACAATGGGAGACACCCATGCTGCTGGACCGACCGTCCACTCCATTAGTGACTCAAAGCTTATTAAAGGTGAAACTTGAAGTGAGCCTGGCTTATAAGGTCAATTCCCTCTCTTGGGCCTTAGGCAACCCTTGGGGCACGGCAACAACCATTGCTAAACCTTCCACATCCAATCTATCACTCTGTTCATCACCTTTTCCCTTCAATCCAACGATCTCTTGAGCCCTGCAAGCCTGACCCACCCAATCAATCCTCAAAACCATGGTCACCATCAAAAAAGCACAGACTGCAACCCCAACCAAAAACCCGAAGAACACGCCCCGCAAGCCCATCTTTCTCCCAAACCCAAGCCAAGCACCCAAAGGCAACGCCAACACATAAAAACCAGCCAAATTCACCCACATCCCCACCCCCGGCGTCGCCGTTGCCCTCAAAACCCCACCGCACACCACCTGAGGAAAGTTAAACACCTCGAGAGCGGCCATAAGAGGCATCATCCTCTTAACCCCCCTGACCACTTCCCTGTTGTGGCTAAAAACCGAACCCCAAAGGCCCCGAGCTGAAACCATGATGACGCACCCTAGCCACCCACTGAAAACACCAAGCCCCAGAGTCATGGCCATGGCCTCATAGGCCTTTTGATGGTGCCCAGCCCCGAGCTCGTTGGCCACGCGAACTGAAGCGCATGTGGCCAATGACAACATGACCGAGTAGAGCACATAGTCAGCATTGAGTACGATAGCGAGCGTGGCCACGGACTGGCGCGCATTAGGTAGGCGACCTGTTAGCATCATAAGCAACTCATAGCACCACCATTCGAGGCATGTCATTAAACAACAAGGCGCCGCGAGCCTCAAAATGCAAGCAAATTCCTTGACCCATTGCCACCGCCCACGCCACCATCCACCAAGCCACGGACCACTTGTGGCTGCATAAGCGGCCATGAGTGCAGCCGCATTCAGGTCGGTCCACCACGAGACCAAGGCCACACCTTGAACCGAATGGGCCAGGAAAACATTGAGGGGAATGTGAAAAGCCAGGGCAATGGCCGAACATATCATAATGGACACTGTTTGGCACTGTGAGCTTAAGTAAGCTCTAAGAGGGCATAGCAACGAGGTGGCAATCAAGTCCGGCAACAGGTGCACCAAGTACACACGAGCAACGTTCGATAGCTCGTGGTCCTGGCCGAAGAAAATGAGGATTTTGTGTGCGTTTAGCCATAGGTAAGAGATGGGTAAGGAGGCCAACAAGAGGAAGAAGATGGTCAGGACCAGGGTCCGGTTTAGGAGGGCGTGGTTTCGAGCACCAAAGGCTTGGCCACATATGGGCTCCATAGCGCCTGTAAGGCCTGAAAGCACCGAAAAGCCTGTGACATTGGCGAAGGTCAGGCCGAGTGCACCACCTGCAAGGTTGAGAGGGCCTAAGTGGCCAAGAAAGGCTGTAGAGATTATGAGTTTCGTGAACCACATGAGGTTCATGGCGAGTATGGGGAGGCCTATGTGACTTTGTTGTTTTAGCTCTGAAAACAAGGTTTTTTTGAGATTGGGGGGCCATTTTTTGATGTGGGGTAGTGGTGGGTTTGGAGGGTCATGGGTTTGCTCAGTTTTTTCTGCTTTTGGGGGAGGTGAAGGCATGGTTAAGAGGATGTAAGAGGGCCAATGGGAAAGAGGAGTGAGAAAAATAGGAGGTTAAAGTGCCAAAAGGAGTGAGGACTCAGAAAAATGGTAGGCTGGAAGATTAATGAGGAAACTGAAAAGCTGCATGCGTTTCGTGTGCAGACAAAAATGGTTAGGCATGAGAGAGAGAGAGAGGTTTTATGAGGGCTTGGAGAGAGAGAGAGAGAGGTTTTTTGAGGGGTTGTACCACCTAAATTGGTGGTTATGGTGATTGGACTTGTTGCTGATTTGGGTGTGATTTTATTGGAGATTGGGTGCGTTCTGAGAAGGCATTCACTAAGTGAGAGAGAGAATGAGAGAGTATTGAGGGTCCAGAAAATCAACGTGCATGTCCACTAACGCACCGTGACAAGCTTTTTGGTTCATTGTCGCTTGTTTTATAGCAAGGTTTTGCCTATCTGCGCCCCATACGTTATGCACGAAAATCCCTCATATTTGCTAATAATAGTTAGTTATGCATTCGTACTGCCTTTCGTGATTCCTCATTTGTCGTACTCACTCACTCATGAGTGAGAGAGGATCTCAAATGTCCAACTGAAGCTCCACTCACAACCGGTCCCATCGCATCCAAGTCTAGTCCAGGTCCAACCGGACCATCATTCACCAGACCCAAACCCAAATACCATCATTCACCATACCCAAACCCAAATAGTTTCCAGACCCAAGATTTGGACCCAAACCTGGGTCCAATTTTCAGACCCATACCTAGACCCCAATCAGGTCCACCCCTCACGGGTCTGAGTTCGGATCCGGGTCAGGGTCCGGGTCCATTGCCAGCCCTAGATAACACATCCATAGTAGAATTAGTAGACCGATTATTCCATGGGGTTATATATTCACTACCGTTTTATTTGTTTTGTTATCGTTGAAGTGACAACATCAATGCAATTCCTTAAACGTGTTTGTCAACAGCTAAATTACAAGACATACCTTGTGCGAGTCTCTAAGCACCCCAGATATCTATGCTCAGAAATGACAGGTCTTCGGAACACTATAAAAGACTTGATCATGAGATGCTCACTCATTTGGCTTTTCTCTTCACAAATAAAAAAGAATTGGTTAAGCTCAAACAGACAGCTCTTAAGAAAACTGAAAAACAAAACAAGATCATGAGATACGCACTAGGGTTACCATTTGGCTTTTCTCTTAACAAATAGAAAAGAACTAGCAGAGAGAGAGAGAGAGATTGAGCACCAGTATCAGTAAAGAACAAACTGTGACAAGGAGAGGACATGAATAAAACAATGAGAAAATTGGAACATAGCACTTGAGAAATCCACTCCGATACCGAACTAGCCTGCTCTACTCATTTTCTAACTCTACCAACGAGTGTTCTAGCACCCCAAGCCAAACACCAACTTCACTTGAGCCATTATTCTACACATCCTCAGGATTACTGAAAAATAGAAAGGGGAACGTAACCCCAAAAAGATACAGATTTAAACAAAGGGATCAAAATATCATACAATCTAAACCATACATTGCTCACTCAACAAGACCTAAGCAAGATCGGCCCAACTCTAGATCTCAGCATATCACTCAAAGCCAACTGAACCTCATTAGAGCCATGCTCACAACCCACCAAACCCGAAAGCAATGGAAAGAATCGACTCAAATTACTCTCAAATGACGAGCCCTCGAGACCACAAATGGCTTGGAGTGTGGCCACCACAAGGGGTGCACGGGCAGCCAACTCCCTCCTCTTTGCTGAGCCAAGGGGGATGGGCCATCGAGCTCTAGATACGGTGCTAGTGGACTCAGTTGAGGGCTCACACTGAGCTCTGGGCTCCATGCTCGTGGACCCGGGTAAGGTTATAGATTGAGCTGTTTTGAGATAGACTTGCAAGACTTCTTTGCATAGTTCAAGGAAGGTCTCCACTTCAACCTCTCCATCTTTGGTGTCCCTATCGAGTAAGAGATTCTGGAGTAGGGTAAGACATACTTGGTAGGACTCATTCTCGAGGCGAAGCAATGGTGGATCTTGCATCTGGGTTGTGGGGCCGAGCTCTTGAAGCTTTGCACGCACGAAAGAGTCGCAGTTTATCTCGTGAGCGTAAGATGCAACTGTGTGTATGGCTTCAAAGAGGATAACAGTGTTCTTGGCCGACAGCTGAGCTCTGTACATGTTGTAAATCTCCATCACAGCCTACAAAAGTGCATCAGAAGAAGATCAGCAATTCATGTGTCCCGCAAAAAAAATGCTCAATATATGTATCTGATACGTATATTTTATCAATGGCATACTATATATTCTAAGACGTAATATCTCATAGGCTGGTGTGTGGTTTGGAAGCCTCACAGAAGGGGGCTTACACAAAAGAGGACCGAAAGAATGTAATCAGATTCTGTTCAGTAAATGATGATGGTTTTTCATGCAATAGGAACTCCGGCAATGTGTCATTCAAGATAAACATGGCTTAAATGAATCAGGGAGGGTACCAACACAAATAAGCGATTGCGCATGGAATGTACTTGGAGGGCTGTTTCATGCGTGCATCGAACATATATGCTGCCAAAGACAGGTGAGCTCACCATGCTGAGGAAAGACTAATGGTAGGGCACTACACCAAGGGAAACTTCTTCCCTAGTCAGTTTACTCTCGCAATAGACAGAACGTATCCATAGAGCAACCTTATGAGCCCCTAGGTGGCTTACTTATCAGGGTTCTGAAGTTTTGAAGGAACCATAGGGGCCTGAAATAGCAGACTCGTTGACCCTCTTAGGCCTACTCTAAAATCAGTACCTGCCCCACAAAGGTAGGAACAAACTTTCTGGCCCGTACCAGCTTTCCGCCCTCACCTCCACTTCCTCTGGGCCTGTGGTAGCGAGCAGGGCATGCATTACTTCAGTCCCCCTTTAAGATTCAAGCCTTCAATAGACATGTATATCCAAAAACGTACTTACTATTGACAAAATTCAGAGAGGTATCCCAATCCCTAATCACCATGTCGAGCATAGAAACACTGAAGAAAATGTAGATCACTAATTCTTGTCCTGCCCGATTACTGCTCAAGTATAGGCTGCCACACTAGGCATTTTTTAGTGGTGGTTGATCTGGCCCAAAAGCACTGAAGTCCTCTTCACTGCCTACCACTCACCCCCAATCCCAAATGCAGATATTTTCTTATGGCAGGCTACCATTCTAGCCTCGATTTGGAACTTGTTGCTCAAACACAATGCCAAAACTTTTGATAGCAAAAAGAGAGAGGGTGTGAGCCCTGTGCTCAAAAAGATAGAGCCACAATTATATTTTGGGCTCAAAGCTGTAAGGCTTTTGTTGACTGATCATCTTCCTAGAGAATTGAGGGAACATCAGCACAGTAGGCCTATGGGCATAGCAAAATCAGGTTTATCAAGGCCTCCTCCATTGGGAGTTGTTAGCCTCAATTTCAAATGGTTTTCCTTAGCCAACCTGGGTCCTGGGGTGGGTGGCTAGTTAAGGAACCATCTATACCATTGTCTACTCTTGTATGCAAGGCCATATTGGGTATGTTGATTTCACCAGGACCCAGGCGTTGGTTCTTCTCAAGGGTCAGAAACTCTTTGGCTCTGGTTAAGGTCACTCCTCCAAGTGGTTCAGATTTCATTCAGTGGTAACTGCTGGGACTCCACGCAAGCTCCATATCCTCAGTACCTCAAACCTTTGTTCAACCATAACTTGGCATGGTCTCATTCACTTATATATGGTGGGAGGCTAACCTAGAGAGCTGATAAACTCACCAAGGAGGGGACAATAGGAATTTGTGAATTGTGATCAACGCATTAGTGTCATAAAGGGACAGTTTTGTAACTCAACAGTGTATAATTTTACTTATTACTTTTCTCTGTTTTAATCAGTGCTTAAAAATCGCTGATCCTTCACGGAAACCCAAGTCAGATTGTTATCGGCCAACCTGATCCATTTTCCTTATGGGATGGGGAATCAGCCCGGTTGATAAAAAATTGCCCTTTTCATCGGAACAAGCCGGGCGATTTTTGGCTAAAATAGGGGATCACCTGACTGGCCAAGGATTCAAGTGATTCCCTGGAATCTCAATCAGCTCAAGAGAGTAGGGGCTTTTGTGATGAAAAATCAGATTGGACAGAATCGACAAATTCAACATTCAAGTCCGGTGCCTATAAAAGGACTTGTAGGTTGTTTGTTTAGATCAGAGTGCTGCTTAGAGCCTCTCAGTCTAGATTTACTGCTTTGGTGTGCTGCTTTCTGCTTTCGTTCTTCTTTCTGCTTAAGCTTTGGTTTATGTTCTGTTAAGCTTTACTTCCTTTGCTTTATTTCTTCATGTTAATGTTTACAAGCAAGCTTCTGTTTTCTCTTACTCTGTTCATCTTGTTCATTATGGCCTTCCTTAATTCTGTTTGAGTGAACATGCATCTATAATGGTATCAGAGCCATAAGTTGTTGATTTTTTAAGGATATTATTTTGACTGGGTTAATCTCTGGTTCATATTGAGATTAGTATGCTCTGCGTCTGCCTAGCTGGACTAAGATCTCTCGCATCAGAAGACGTGGTATGTGCTGAAGGTTGATTTCAGGTGTTGATGTTATTCCACTGTCAATGCTTTCTGAAGTTGACATAACAGAAACTCTGTTAAAAGCTAAGAGGCCGTGGTTGGAGTTCATATCTTGTTAACACAAAAGGAAAGCTGGCCTTCCCTTCTTTTCAAAAAATACAGTCAATTTAATAATCCATATTTTAGAAAATGGCAGAAGATACTGTTTCAGAGGTTTCAATAGACAATACCCCTTCTTCTAGTTCTAATTTCCGTCCTATGTTTTCAAAAGAAGATCACCTTTTCGAAATAACTTATACTCCAGAAAAGTTTTCATAAACCAATTCTCAGTTGATAAATCCTTATCATGTCTATGATAAGTCTAGTTTAAATTGGACCGAAAGAATTAAAAGTTGTGTGGGAAAAAGAACGCTGAAGCTATTAAAGAATATGTTCAAGCCTCTTCTTTTGACCAACACCAAATACCAGCTACCCAATCTGAACAATATATTACCATCACCCAACCTAGTAACCTATTTCCCCAAAAGCTTAAAGAAGGCTATACCCATATTCATTTTGGCACCATAAAGCTAGCTCTGACGTTTTATGGAAGAAAAGGTATGGAAGCACTTTATCGAATTGCTCTGCTAGATTCTAGGTTTTTAGAATACCAGCATGCATGTATTGGAACTGTTCAAACAACCTTGAATGCAGGAACCATCTTTGTTACCTTTTTTCCTAATTTCAATATCCCAATCAAATACTCTCATTTGAGTTCAGCTTTTAAAGTCCAGTGACAGATTACAGGCACAAAACAGATTGAAACAGCAACGGTAGCTACACTCCATTATCAAATGGTGTATAGATTACAGAACCATGCTTTTGACATAGTTACCCCTTTATCCCCTGAACAAGAAAATACTGCACTGTTTATCAAAATTGATAACAATTCCCAACCTGTCTGTCATTATATTCCTAGACAAATCTCTTGAGAAAGGTTGCTAAAGTTGATAGCATCTACATGGGTGACAAACTATGAAACTCTTCAAAACCAATGTCAGCCATTGATACAATCAAATTCTAGAATGACTAGAATGCCAGATGGAACTGTGCAGATAAATTTTCAAAGTCAAAGAATAACCGAGAACCAGACAAGAGAAATATTTCCTACCCAATTCCAAGGAATACTTGAAAAAGTTCCGATAGTTGCCTTTGACAAAACAGGAAAGCCAGTTTATGAACAAAAAACTGCAGATGGCCATAACTGGTTTGACACCTGTAATTGCTCTTCTTGCCTTGAAAAAGAATTAGATGATTTTCCAAAAAGAAAAAACAGAAAGAAAAAATCATCACAACAAAACCTTGATCAAAGATGCATGGAGGGTGATCCATCTGTCGGATTGCTTGGAGAAAGATCGGGTAAATGGGATTACTATGTAACATATGGTTGTTCAAACCCAAATCCCAAACCCACTGTTTCAGATATCATCCCTTTAGGATGGGATGATCCAGAAGAAAAGCAGATTTCAAATTGCTTAGCTTTTGATCCACAATGTCCAAGTTATACCTCAAATTTTCCCCCATTACATGATTTTGAGAAACCCCAAGAAAATGAAAGGCATGTATGGAAAATTAAGAATCCCAACAAAAGAGATGCTACAGGTTTACAAAATTCCATTTCTCTAGCCGAAGCTAGTTTAAATTGGCAAGCAAAGAATGCTAAATCTCAAAATTTAGCACTACTTTGAATAGAAGAAAAGCAAAATGCGATGTCTACTCAGATGCAGGGATTATCAGGTATAATAGTTCAATTAAAAGAAGGAATTCAATTGTTGCATGACGAATTGATGCATATCTTGTATACAGTCAAAGATATCAATGAGCAAACTTATTTGCTAGTTCAAAAAGGGCAAGATAAAGCCTCCTTGGAAAAACAGCTGCAAAGTCTTGAAAAAGACCTTTGGAAATCCCAGTACCAATCCCAATTCCAACCATTTCCACATACCCAAGCTTATCCCACTTTAAGAAGTCCTGATCCTTTTCCTCCTACAAGAACTCTTTACCCACCTACTGGTCTCATTCCTCCCAAAAATTATGGTTTCAGACCATTGAGGACTTTTGAACAGGAAAGACAGTTTCCTGAAGCAATGTCTTTTCCTCAATTAAGAAAAAAGCCAAGTATGCATGCTCCATCTTCATCTCAACATCCAATTCCCAATTCCCCAACATCCTTACCATCATCTGCAGTCCAACCTTCCATTGATCCCCAATTACCAAAACAAGAAACCCATATGTTTCAAAATTCAAATACTGAATCATATGTTGTGGCATCTTCTGTTCTAGTTCAAATGCATATTCCTGCTAAACCCTTGAATGATATGAGTTTTTTTCTTAAGAACTTGAAAAAACAGCCTGAAGTTAATCTTCAAAATGAAACCCACCGCTCAGATGATATGTCTAATACATCTGAAACATTTATTGAAGATAAATCTTCCTCTTCTATGGATTCAGAATCCTCATTGATGATGAATCCTCCAGAACAGCCACTTGAACCTGACCCAGTTATGGAAAAAGACCTCATATCACCTAACCACCAAGAACCTCAACCACTTCCCACCTATGGTGACTCGTCCAAAGGCTTTACAATTGATGACATGCCACCATCAAGATGGAATGATAGATTCAAAGAAATCCAAGGATGGATGCATTCTGAAATGCTTAATCCAGCTAATACGTTAGCCGGTACAATTTCTAAAGTCATTGTTAGACTAAGAGGATGCCATTTTGACTGGTATATAAGTCTTGGATAATACAGGCAAATGCAGTTGAGAAATAGTGATTCTATTCTTGAGTTTCTTAGTCTCTGAATTCTCAGGCCCAGTGAAACATGAACAAATTGTTGCAAGAGAAGAGTTTTTTCAACTCAAATGTTGTTCATTCAAAAGACAGAATTTTGAAAAACATTTTTCAGAAATGAACAACAGGTATCATAAGATAGGAGGAATTGATGATGTTAACTTAAAACAATTCTATCTTGAATCTGTACCTCCAACTCTTGGCAAAGAAGCTACTAAAACAATGGAAAATCAGGGACTTACTATTCAAAACACCAGTTTTGGTGAGTTATATCAATATGTTCTCCATGCTTTAGAACGTTTGTGCAACCAAGTTGATTTTGTTAAAGAAATGGACAAAAATAGACATCTATTGGGAAAATCTTGTGATAAGCCATATCTCAAAATCAAATGTAATGCAGAAACACAGTGTTCTTGTTCACAAACTTGGAAAAAAGACAAAGACCTTTGGAAATCCCAATACCAATCCCAATTCCAACCATTTCCACATACCCAGGCTTATCCCACTTTAAGAAATCCTGATCCTTTTCCTCCTACAAGAACTCTTTACCCACCTACTGGTCTCATTCCTCCCAAAAATTATGGTTTCAGACCATTGAGGACTTTTGAACATGAAAGACAGTTTCCTGAAGCAATGTTTTTTTCTCAATTAAGAAAAAAGCCAAGTATGCATGCTCCATCTTCATCTCAACATCCAATTCCCAATTCCCCAACATCCTTACCATCATCTAAAGTCCAACCTTCCATTGATCCCCAATTACCAAAACAAGAAACCCATATGTTTCAAAATTCAGATACTGACTCAGATGTTGTGGCATCTTCTGTTCCAGTTCAAATGGATATTCCTGCTAAACCCTTGAATGATATGAGTTCTTTTCTTAAGAACTTGACAAAACAGCCTGAAGTTAATCTTCAAAATGAAACCCACTCCTCAAATGATATGTCTGATACATCTAAAACATTTATTGAAGATACATCTTCCTCTTCTATGGATTCTGAATCCTTATTGATGATGAATCCTCCAGAACAGCCACTTGAACATGGCTTTGATACCATTATAGATGCATGTTCGCTCAAACAGAATTAAGGAAGGCCATAATGAACAAGATGAACAGAGTAAGAGAAAACAGAAGCTTGCTTGTAAACATTAACATGAAGAAATAAAGCAAAGGAAGTAAAGCTCAACAGAACATAGACCAAAGCTGAAGCAAAAAGAAGAACGAAAGCAGAAAGCAGCACACCAAAGCAGTAAATGTAGACTGAGACGCACCATGTGGTAGAAATCTGATTCAGCCCCAAAATGTGAGTGATGTTTTGGGGCTCTTGTGAAGGAAAATCAGCAGGCAACTGAACATCAGGAAGCTTAAATCTGATTTCGAAAAACTCATTTATTGTCACAAAGTCCCCAAAATGGCAAAAGCTGAACTTTTGCTAAAATAGTGAAAATCAGCCGCAAACTGTTATGAAATTCAGCCCCAAGATATTGGAGAAAGCTCAATTTCATGTCAAACAGGGGAAAGTCAGCCCAAATTTCGCTGCAAGCTTAATTGCCATTGATTTCAAATCCTATTTTAATCGCAAATTTGAATCCTATTTTAAACAGAATACAAGAAGGGGTTTTCAAATCTGTTTCACGAACAAGTTTCAGACAACAGATAACAATACCAATCAAGTGATTTCAATCCGATTTGATTTGAAAAAGGAAAATTACATAAAATCCCATCCAAAAGAATCTACAAGTAGGACTCCCCACTAAAATTTGCTTCTCACCAAATACTGTCACTATTTTTCTTTGCATGATCCCCTAAACCCCAACCCCTAAACTTGTGAATTTTAAAGCATTTAGGACAAAAATGCCCCTCCTTTCTCTCTTTCCCCTTGGTTCGCTTCGCTCTAAACCTCTTTCTCTCTCCCCTCTTCCTCTTCCATTTCCAGCATGCTTTGCCTGTCCCATATTTTCATGAAATCGACAGTCTCGCCAGTTTGCCCTAATTTTCTGGCAAATTGGCATACCTTTTTCTTCTTCTTTTTTTTTTGAAGTATTTACTGGCAAATTAGCATACTTTCCCTTCCCAAACCTCATCAGAGGTTGCAGTTGCAGCAATGTATCAACTTCTCTTGACAGTTTTTCCATTAGCTCCAGCCATTTGATTCCCAAGCCTTCATGGCCAACATCACCCTCTGCTGGAAATATGTTCTTTCCACCAAATGAATCAAACCTACTTCCACATTTCTCTCTCAAGATCTTCAAAAGCTCATTTAAAATTTATTGTTTTTAGGTTGAATATTGTGTAAAACCTAGTGAGACAACCCCATTTCCCCAAAACTCCCTTTTATTCGCTAGAGTGCAAGAACCATCAAGAAAAAGAGGGAGAAAAACTAAGAAACCAAAGACTGGAGCAACTCCATCCGCTTAACTCTCAATTTCCTGGCAATTCTAGGGCTTCAAATGATCCAGTATTCTCAGTCATTGACATCATGATGATCAATAAAGATGCTCCAACTTATCATAAGGGGGAGGCCAAAGAAAGTGACCCCTGTTACAGTACAGGGCAATATGGTTGGTTATTTGAGAGAGGACAGAAAGAGAGACTCCCCTTAAGAGAGTGAAAATGGAGCAGATGATGTGGTTTTGGTTTCACCACCAAGAAGAACCATGATAATGGCTGAAAACAAATGGACAGTATAGGTAGAAAGCTAGAAAATAAAGGAGAGAGTAAGCATGCCAGAAAATGCGAAGAGAGAGATGAAGAGAAGACAGAGGTGTTTAGAGAGGAGCATTTTGAGAACAACCAAGGAGAGGAAGAAAGAGAAAGGACAGGCATTTTTTTCCTAAATGGCTTTAAAATATCATATTTTTTCCCTAAATGAAATTAAAAAACTCTCTAAGCCTCCACATGACTCTTAACCTTCTAACCTTTATTTCTCTCTATAACCTCTTTAACCTCTTACAAGTGAGGGGCTAAGGGGTACTTAAAGAACACTTTTCAAACATGCATGGATGCTCAATTTTGGGACTGAAATATGGGTGGCTAATCAAAATCCATTTCGAGCTTTTCACAAAGGGAAAGTTTGTTGTACCCAAAGTTGAGAAAATATCACCATTTGTCCTTGGAGAACTTGGGTTTCCATGTCCTCATCCAATCCACCACTTATTTCATGGCCTTTCCAGCAGTTTTTTATTGTTTTAACTCCATAATTTTGTAGAATACTCATCTAGGAACATTTTGCAACAAATTTGAACTTTTGAATCAAAAACTCCAATATCTGAGGGAGTCTAATCATATTTGTGCATTTGGAGTAAAACATTATGAACTTTTATGCTCTTCCCTAATTTTGACCTGACTCCACAAAGTTGTGGGAAATCAATGTTGGAGCATTTGAGAATTAACTTGGCTCAAAAACTCCAACAATCAAATCAATTGTGATCATTTTATTAACCCATCTTTCAAGATTCAGCAGTCCCCCTTTTCTAGTCAATTTCAAGCATCAATTCGATACCAAATCTGGGTTTAAACACCTCAACAAGTTACATTGATGTTTATGGGGTTGAGTAAGGATCATATCAGTAAAATTTCAGTTTAAAAATTCACATGGATTGTGAGACATTAAACAAAATGTGGATCTAGGTTGTAGGGACTGCAACACAAACACTTTTGATCTCATACTTTATTGATTCAAATCCAAGAAATTGAGAGATTGAGGAAGATGTCGCACATAGAATTAGAGTTGGGTGGGCAAAGTAGAGATGTGCAACCGGAGTTCTATGTAACCATTGCATATCAATGAAGTTGAAGGGCAAGTTATATAGGACAGCTGCGAGACCAGCTTTGTTTTATTGGGCGGAATGTTGGGCAGTCAAGAAACAACATACCCAAAGAATGAGTGTAATTGAGATGAGAATGTATGAGTAGCAAGACAAGAAGGGATAAAATTCGAAATGAATACATTCGAGAGAATTCAGGGGTAGCACCAATAAGTGCTAAGATGAGAGAAAGTAGACTAAGGTAGGTTGGCCATGTGCGGTACAGACCCAATATAGGACATGTTAAGAGATGCTAGTTAGTTCCAATGGAAGGATCAAAAAGGGTAAAAGGTAGGCCCAAAACGACATGGCCTGACGTCGTCAAAAACTATATGGGGACTTATGGCCTCACTGAGGGTATGGCCCTTAAAAGAACAGAATGGCGAACCAGGTCGTGTAGCCAACCCCCAATTAGTTGGAAAAGGGCTTTGATGACATCATGACGATGATGATGACTTTATTGATTCAATCTAACAATGATTTGTGTGTGTGTGTATATATATATTTGTGTGTTTCTATGTGTATGCACGTGTGTTGTGTGTGTGTGTGTGTATATATATATTTGTGTGTGTTTCTATGTGTATGCACGTGTGTGTTGCGTGTGTGTGTGTGTGTGTGTATATATATATATTTGTGTGTGTTTCTATGTGTATGCACGTGTGTGTTGTGTGTGTGTGTGTGTATATATATATTTGTGTGTTTCTATGTGTGTTGTGTGTGCGTGTGTGTGCGCTCGAGTGTGTGGATAGTAAGCTCTTTGAGTCAAGAATAACATATCAAATTTGAGCTCATGTGGATTCGGGGTTTGGGAGATATGATCAAAACTTTAGGGTCAAATAAACTCACCACTTTGCTGATTTTCGCCACTATTACGGACCACAGCCAGTGTAGTCTTTTATGCTAAAAGGCGGCGGACCTTTGGTGTGTTATCAAAGATCACTTCGAAAATGGCACTTCTGGGTATCGGATTACGCCTAAATTTTGCATAGTAGCTTTTTAGGGGACTACCTACCTTCTCACAAAATTTGGATTCTTCGGACACCAAAATCTTGGGGCTCCTTTACTTCCCTATTTTTGGCTTTAAACTGCGCTTCCTCAGTGAATTCCATCTTTACGAGCCCATATTTCGTCATCCAAAATCGGAATGACCTGATTTTTGAGAGGCACCTTCATGGTACCCTAGATTAAAGTTTGGGAGCCGCGAATGGGTATCCGTTTGATTGGGATTTGACTGAGCTCCATTTTGAACCTTATGTTCATCCGTTTCACATCATAGAGGCTTCCAAACTTTGACATTTTCCTGTGAGGAGTCCTTTACCCCAAATTATGAGGATCCCATGATCTAAGCTGGCTTGGGACTTCCACGATCATCTGTGCTGGGTTCCCGTGATTTTGACAAATTTGCAATAGATACCATATCAGAAGCCCATTTGATCAATCAACTCTACGCATTGCATTTGGCAAGCCACCGTTGAGGTATGCCATCATATACACCAAATTTGTGGTCTCATACAAATGCTCTTGAGGGTCCAAACCCCTAGGCTTTTTTCCTTTTAACAATGGTACGGCTGTGGTATAGTTCCATGTTCCATATTTACATAAACTATTTCATTTGCCATACCAGGTGATTTTCTTTGAGTCAAAAATGCACCTGAACACTTAGCCTCTCCCCAAATTGTGTGTGGGATACTATCACTTAAAGAATTTATACATCAAAAAGATAAAATGTGACTGTATGTCTCGGAGTCATAAATATATAGACATCCAAGAAAAAACTAGATCATGGATTACGAAGAAAGAATTGTGTCAGGAACAAGGCCTGGGTGGTCAGGGTGGCAGAGCCAAAATGTGACATCAACATAATCCATTCCTGCCATTTTAGTATGTCCAAAAAAAAAAAAAAAAAAAGAAAGAAAGAACCATGTCTGATGTGGGACTTGAATTGGGGAATACCAATGGCCGACTAGAGCCATGGATGAGGCCCAATTTTGAAATAAATGGATGTTTGTTACCTGAAGAGAAACTGTTCAGGCACTAACTTAGAGTCATTACGACATTACCATACAAAAAGGGATTCCAATATTGCAATATGCAAGAACCATGAGAAAATTGTAATTTGCAAGTGAATAACAACTAGACTACATGAACATCATTCTGAAAACCCTTTTTTTGGTAGGTATCACTCTAAAACCTCACTACTTGAAAACTAGAAAGAAATTTAAGAACAAAATTTTAGTCAATTGAGGATTACATTAAGATCCAAAACAAGGAAGTCACTTAGACTTGAATGGCATATTTCACACGAAGCAAAGTCTTCGCTTTCATTAAAAAAAAAAAGGCATGAAGAAAATAGCTATAATATTAGTAATTTACCTGAATCAGCAAAAGTTGAACAGCTGTGCGGCATTTGGCATCAGTAATGGCAAAATAGAGGCGGCGTGCTTTCACGCCATCCGTCTCATCACCATGAGTAGCTGAATCAGAAGAACCTTCATTACCAGACCTCATAGAAGAATCTCCAGTGTCAGTAGACCCACTCAAAACGTTCATTTCATACAAGATTCGCTTAAAATCAGGTAAAGTTCCAGTATTTGCTTCGTTCAATGCCAAGACCACCTCAAGCCACTTCTCTTCAGAAAACAGACCCCCAGCATTGCTCATTAATCGAACAAATGCAGCTATACCAATGCCAGCAAGGCTCTGATGAGGGCGCTTTATAAAACTAATAAGTAACAAAAGCACTTTTTTCAACAGTGGATTGACTGTATCATAAAACTTAACAAAGAGATCAACAACTAGTTGAAGGGCCAATGTGCATGTCTCATAGAGCCAGGCATCTTGGTCTAGCTCATCTCCATCACTGTCTACACCATGTACTTGCAAAGTTTCCCCAGAAGGATCAATGGCATGACGGACATAGTCAAAGATAGGGAACAGGACTGAATCAAAGACTCGCTCCCATAATGGCAATGAAAAAAGATGACCATGGTTTCGCAATGTATCAAAAAGCACTTGTAAGGCACTTTTCCTAATCTCAGGCCTTGGGTCAAAGCTAAGTTCTGATAATCCTGCGAAGATACAAGACAATCATGTGTCACTTGGCATAGCAAACTATCCTTTCAATCAAACAAAACAATTAACAGTCTCCATTACAATTGTGACTTCCAGCTTACAAGAAATGAATCTTCCGGAAAAAATTTCCAAGGGGATTCCAAGGTTAACAATAATACCTGCCAACAGAGGAAACCAGAAATAGAGATGATCATCTTTGTCGGTAAACCGGAGACTTTCTACTTTTCCATCTTTTTTACTCTGAGGTGAAGTAAGACCACTCTTTGCAGAAACTTCCTTGTCCCTGTTCTTTGCAGTTGAACCAATATCCCCTTCTGCAAGCTTCACCGCACAGAACCGAAGAAAAGCAATAGCATTAAGGCTTACATCTTTGTTCAAATTACTATTGGTGAATGCAATCAAGCAATTCACACAGTCTGTGAAAGTGGTGGTTTCCGTTTCTGTAATGTATGGAAAGTAGTCACGAACAATTTTCTCAATTATCTCAAAGGCCATAAGAACAATGTTTTTATGGTCATCATAGGCTGCAGTTGAGAAGACCTGTAAATCAATTGACAAGAAAAGCGATAAGGGGAATGGCTTATCATATCATCAAAATAACCAGAGCAAATGATGTGAGAAAATGAATTCAAGAAAATCATAAATAAAATTTAGCCTCGGGATTAAGTAGAAATGCATACCATGAACATGCTCTTCCATCCAGATTTAACATTATTGACACGGGCCAAAACCATTTGAGAAACACATCGAATGATCAATTCCCTGATTTCAATGGCACTGCTTTTACGCATGACAATTACAAATGGTTTCATGAACTCATTCTGGAAATTATAATTGGCCAGTTCTTCCCGCTCCAGGAATTTCATCGCCAGCTGACGTAAAGAATCCATTGCAAATATCGCAATTGAAAGGTTCTCAGAACATCCAATGGTGACAAAGAAATCTGAAAGCACATGCCATATGCTTGACCACACTAGTCTAATACGATTCATGTTGTAATGCCTGGCCAAATAAGATTAGGGGTTATTTTTTGGGAAAGAGGATCAAGAGTTATGCTCAGAGCAACTTAGGCACTATTCCCACTAGGTAGGGAGAACAGTCATAGTTTCAGCACAAAACGAACACAAAAGAGAAGTAAATATTTTTGTTTTCTATCACTTGATAGATGAGAAGAAAAGAGAAATTACACTGTGCAGCAAAGATGCAAGGTCAGAGAAAATCCTTACGCAATCTCAACAATCTTTGTAAGACTGAAAACCCGTGGATCAGAAGTAGATCGTAATTCCTCCATTGATACCTTGCAGAGGGCCTTCACAAAATCAATTATAGCCTCACTATTCAACCTCTGACTCCGTGTAAATATGCGATTCATTTCAAAACTTCCAACTTGCTCCAGCATATTCAAATTTGAAACCAGATTGGTCATTTGTTCAGTAGTAACAACCCCACCAACACCTGCACTATCATAGGAACCCCTTCTAGCCACCGCAGCCGCATATTGAAGCTTCCCAGGTCCCTTCCTTTTCAGCACAGGAAGGATGGTAGACTTTTGTTGTCTGGACTTCTCTAGGTCATTTTGAGGTAGAGCAAAGAATGAGGAATCAGGAGGAGCACCCTCTCCTAAGAGATGCAAATGTTCAAATCGGGAAACACATGTCAATATATGCTCCCAAGCTTCTTGTAGGTAATTGCCATCTTCATCAGCAATTGTGATAAGTGTCTGCATGTAAAATCACGCTTTTAAGACAAAATGAAATGTAGGCAAATGGTGCGATGTACAAAGAAGAAGAATCACTTGAAACTCTAACTTAATAAGGAACTGGATTTGCAAAATTCTAGGTTACCCAAGTCAGCTATATCACATATTAGATTTCCAATTTGAACATATAGGAGATTTTCTTTTTTTTTGTGAGAATAGCTAATTAAACATAGAATATTCTAACCAAAATTCATAGAAAAATGTGACAATGATTAAAGAGAGCCATATAGCGAGATGATGATAAAAAATAGAGTTCCTAATACTCCTTGTCTTCACCTGAGAACCATTATGGCTAAAGACAAACATATCATATACTAAAGTTAATATATAAGATGTGTGTGTGTGTGTGTGTGTGTGTGTGTGTGTGTGTGTGGGTGGGTGGGTGAGGTTTGTATAAGGTGCCCACCTTATACCATACAAGAAGGCTTACCTCTAAATTTTGTCAAAAGGTGTAGTTCAGGTTTGATGATGGCTGGAAAATCTATGCTTAACCCTAATTATGAAATTTAGAATTTAAAAACCATACAGATTGAACAGATCTATAAGAACTTGAAAATCATGAAAATAGATGTTCAAGATAACTTGTTACAAGATGTATTATTCCTTTTTTATATATATTGTACAAGATGTATTATTCCCTTTTTTTTTTACAAATTGTACAAGATGTATTATTCTTCGGACTTGAAAATCTTTTTTTCATTATATCTATATTTCTTGAGGTCGAGGTGATGAATTACAAGGTTTTCCAACCTTCCGAACACTCTTTCCTAAAGGATTTTTGAGGTGTATATAAACTTTTCCGCATACACACACACACACAAACATATATATATAGGTACATGCACACATGCACACACACGCACACGAGTGTTTGTATTTCAACATGAATAAGTTATAGAGAAGTGAGCATTAAACAAGAGTGTTTGTTATATTTATTGAAAACCTTAATTTCTCATAGCGTGTTCACTTTTTAGGGGCATTTGCCCCTATTGTGAGGGCACAAGTGGTCTTTACAAGAATATTTATACAAATATTATCATTGCATGTACAAATTGACACAAACACCTATAAAAAGTAAATAGCATCATCAACATCATCAAAACCTTTTTCCAATTAATTGAAGTAGGCTACACGAATCCTGGTATACCATTCTACTTTGTTAAGGGTCATACCCTCAGTGAGGCCAATTTTGGATCCATGAGAAGTTTTGGCAAAGTTTTACATTCATTGCCTACCTATCACAATCCACCCTTGGGATGGGTTAAGGAAAAGTCTAAGGTCCTCAACCTTCTTAGACCGATAAAAAAAAAAGAGTTAGTGTAATGTTAACACTCTAGCAAGTGTTAACATACTTTTAAAAAACAAGGACACTTTAGCAAGTGTAATGTTAACACTCTCCTTTAATGTTAAGGTCAACCACGATAGGACCTAACCATGTTGACATTATAAAATCCATTACATGTGTATGTGCGCATGCATGTATGGGTTTTCCACAATACACCATTCCAATGGTGATGTTAGAAAGTACTACTCCTAAAATTTGATTACAATATACCCTTTATATTGCTTTTATTTTGAAGATAGAGGTGTCAAAGATAATTCTTGAACCAGTCCTAAATAGTAGGAGAGCATCGCAGGTGAGAAAATCACAGGTCAGAGAACCACATTAAATCACACGTGAGAAAATCACAGGTCAGCGAACCGCATTAAAATTCAAACTTCATTTCCAAAAGTGTTAAATTTACCTCTAGTCCCTCTTCTAAAAGTGGAAAGTGTATTTTTTTTATTTTAGAAACCCTCCAAAAATCAAACTCCAAATATAAAATGTTTCCTTTGACATTATGAATCATATTCAGAACTTTGAATTTTGGAGGCACTTCTAATTATACAAATACCCTTTTTTTTAATTCCCAGACAAGTAATACTTTTAAAATTTTTAAGGATAATTTGTGGCCCCACGAAAAATCAACTTCAAATTCAAAAAGATTTCTTTGAATTTTTTTAATAATGATTGAAGTTTCAAATCAACTTATAATTAGAAATATACCCCAATTCAAAACTTTCAAACAACTTATTGCTAATGTAAATTTAGATTTGTAAAGTGATTCTATCGTTAAAAGTTTCGGAGTAGGAAATTCTAAGTTCACTAGTGTAGCCTAGAAAAACCCTAGATATTCTAGAATAGAATATAAATTTCTTTTTCATTTATTTATTTATTTTAATTTTGTTACTTTATTTTTTTCAAGAGCCAAATCTTGAAGAAACACCCAAGTCTGCATCACGTTACAATTTCTTTTTTCTTTTAAGATTATCATTACAATTACATTATAATAATTTATTATATCATTAAAAAAGAATGAATAAATGAATGCTATCATTCTAATCTAATTATTTAATTGAACTCGGTTAGATCCCAATTCAAGTTATATTTATATATTAAGGATAATAATCAGAATAAATATAATAATATATTATAATACATAGTAGTAATACGAATTCTATAACTATAATCGATAAATTGAACTATGTATGTCCTGGATTTAGTTTACTTATATTCTAAATTTTATAATTTATATTTAAAATAATTCTTATAAGTATAGTTATCTATATAGGAAATTATCAATTCACACCAACAATTTCAACTATTTAACATTTTACTCAGTTCTTTATGTAGTTTTAAAAAAGCCCATCAAAACCAAATTTCATGTGCTAAAAACGGTTGGAGAGGCATTTTCCACATTTGCCCATCTATCCATACAAAAGTGGGTTTCTTGAAGGGCGCATTCTTGCAAGGGTTTCTAGTGGCCTGGCTGGAAATTTCGCCCATCTGAGAAAACTTGCTGGCGCATAGTTACTGGGAGCTCCCAACTTGTAGGCAATCCCAGTGATCCCACGCGCCAGGAGCTGGAACTTGTGTTGATCTTGCTCCCATAAGGGGGGGATCCCAATAGCTTAGGGATCCATCGATATAAATCACATATCCAATAAAAAATTGGAAGTAATTATATCGCAAAATCATGTTCTGTATATTTTTCAAAGAGGAAAGAGATGTTCTTATCAATGGGTTTTCAATGTTTAGAATTTATCATGCAATCCCAAAAATTTGGGATCCAGCTCCCGAACATGTTGGGATGAAGATCCTAAAATTTAGGTGTATGGACAACACCACCAACCATAGGGGGCATCTAAACTATCACGGTCCCATGCCCCCGATCCCAACAACTATGTTCTGGCGACTTTTCCCTCTCTCCTCATGCACAGGGAAACTAGGGAAACTGAAAAGAAACAAGACAAGCCTACCTTAGACAGAACCTCAGAAGTTGTAGAAGCTCAATCGATCTTTGAAGAAGCAGTTTGAGCTCAAAGCCAGGTCTCCTTAGAAACTTTTCAAGGTGACAACTCTCAAATGAGAGACTTCTCAAGGGTGATAACGAGTGCTTTCCATGTAAAAAGCTCAATAAGTGGTTTTCTTTAACTGTAATCACTTGATAAACAATTTTTTCACTGTGAATCACTGGAAAAGCAGTTTTACGAGAAGGAAAATCCAGCTTTTCCAAGAAAATAATTTGAAAAATGGTTCTCAATCGTTCATACCATTTAATACACTGTAAAAGAAAAAACCATAGCTGTTAAGGATCTCTCTTCGCAAATAAGTCCACCTGCTCTCCTCCAAGTCTCTGATTATCTCTCATGGCTCTCTACTTTCTCCCACTATGAGTTCTCTCTCCACTACCCAATGTTTCACCCTTAATAATCAAAAATAATAAATTGGCTTATTCACTCCAACCCAGCTCACCACATAAGCCTAGGAGCAGCAAAAGAATTACTTCATAAGAAACTAAATAAATCACTTTTTGATATATTTCTACGCAATATTGTCCGCTTAATAAATCATCTCAAAACCAATTGATGGTGTGCGTAAATCTCGTTTACTCATCTTTGCTAAACGGAAAAATAATCAAATCATAGAAGGTCCTGCAGTTCTATGGCATACCGTATTTAATAGAAAGAGACGTGGAAAGCAAGGGATCTAGTCAGAGAAGTTCCTGCAGTTCTATTGCATACAGCCCTAAAACGAAAGAGACATGAAAAAAACAGGATCTAGTCAGCGAAGTTTTCCTACCTTGATGGCATCAATGTTCTTCTGCTTAATGTCAGCAACCGAGTGAAGAGAGGTGAATTTTGCTAGCGAAGTGACAAATGCATCCCTGTGAGTCTTCATGGACATTACTGCAGTAACACGTATTGCATAACGAAAACCTTCAAGGCATTGCGCAATCACAACATCGTCTTCACTCTGGTCAAGTGGAACACTGAATGCAGCCAACATTGGAGCCCAACAAACCTCTATCATGAATCTCAAGGTTACAACATCAGTGGCAGCATAGTAAGCCGACCTGCAGAATCAAAAAGGAATGCATTTTACTCATATTAAGGGGCAAATGAAGAAATTATCAATGCATATATACAATGGTTCAGAAGCTGCCATTCAGATTAACACGTGGGGCCAATGACATATCAGATACCAAAGATCTCACGGTATGTACACTAAACCATTTGGAAAGACCAAACAGTAATGGCGAAGAGTTTCTTTCTCCAACTTTTTCATTGGGGAAAGTGTACTATAATGCAATTTACAACGTCAAAACATAATCCAAGGGTCACAGGCCATCATTTTACTGGACAGTGATGGACCAACGGATTATTGTTTTTCCATAGTTCACTGGAATATAGTATACTTCCCTTTTCATTTTCATTAAGCTTCAGAGCTTACTCAGATTTGCGAGCTTTCTCCTTAAACTGCTCTTGCATGTGCCTGATAAGACCATCACTGGTCTCCATTGGTTTATCTTCCCCTCTTTTGCGAATAACAATATTTAGGATACTGTCAAGACCCAAAATTTTGTTTGAATTTGTGGATTGTTTGTTTTGGACGGCTAAATCATCATCTTTCATTTTAATCTCATTTCTAGTAATCCTGTCATACAAAGATCTAAGGTATTCCTCTTGTAGATCTTTGCCATCATCAATACCACGGTTGTTCCTAATGAAATCTTCCTGTGACATCTGCAATCAGGCATACATTTTTAGTTACATTCACAAGTCACGTCACTAAGCAGTTCAAAGAAAAAGGTAAAGAAAAAAGACAGACCTTATTTTTGACCATGGGATTATGAGCATCAGTGTTCAGCAATATCACAGAATATGCGAGAACATAAGCAGTGTCTGCACTAATGAATGCCTTGGGGTTACATTTGCAATAACGCTCAGCAAATTTTTCCATTATACGATCAATCTTCTGTGCCTCTCCTGGTAACCTGAAGCCTTGTAAGAACACTCTGATCGCTTCATCAAATTCCATCCCTTGAAAGTCAAAAGAATCCACATATGCATGCATGACTCTCAATGATAAATCTTCCCTCTCCCCTAGATAATCACCAATCAGAGTCTTGTTCAAGCCAGAAGCATTTTTCAGGAAATCAGCTATCTCCTCTGGTGAATCACCCACCTTCTTGGCATTGATTAGAAACTCAATTCCTTTGCGAGGTTTTCGATTAAAAAGAGATATGCCTTCCTGTCACAAATTTCTACATTGGATTGTGTACAGTACAAAAAAAAATGCAACTTCACATAGCTAAACAAACTTGTGAGAAACATGCTCAAGAAGATGACCACGAAATAAAACAAAAGGGAGAACATATTAATATTACAACCAGTGAACTATTGTCCTTTCGCTCATCACAGTCAATTGAAGGGGCACACCATGATGAAAGAGTAGGTCCCACCGTCAGTATCACATATGGTTTTGGTCGGTCCCACTCCCTCTCACCAATCACAATCATTTCAATGTACAATGATAACCCAAGGGACTACTGCTTCCATGATCTAGTGTACTATATCATACTTTCCCAAACATAACATGCACATCTACCTGAAGTTCAAGCTTGTACGCCCGGCGCTGCTCCAAAGCAGCAGCTTCTGAAACTCCATTTGCTGATTCAGGATGAGTATCTGAACCATCACTGGACTCTTCTGCATTTCCATTAGCCAAAAGGATCCCATTTCCAGATTCAGTATGGCTCTCCTCAACTTCAGATTTTTTAAGAGAATGAGGGTCTGGAATTCGTAATTGTTTGTTCATCCAATCTCCCATAGATTTCAAAATAGCGACCAGGCACTTCATTGCTTCGAGTTTCATGGTAGTATCCTGAGGTGGCAATAAAGTAGTGGCAACACCTGGAGGCACACCTTGGGCAGTTTTCAGCAGACCGTTGACCATCCTATTCATAAGTCATGTAAAAATAAGTAAACCACATACACAAATCTCATTTATGATACTTTACTGAGGATTTCAAACAATTATATAAAATAAACACACCTTTTCAGTTCCGAAACTTGAAGTTTTAGATATGATTGAATCAAACCCCATTCCATAAAATTGCATTAGAAAACCACATACACAAATCTGATTTATGATACTTTACTGAGGATTTCAAACAATTATATAAAATAAACACAACATTTCAATTCCGAAACTCGAAGTTTTAGATATGATTTGAATCAAACCCCATTCCGTAAAATTGCATTAGAACTAGTAGGGATTTACATGTACTCAATAAGTTTACAGAACATTTCACAATCCAGAACTTTGAAAGTGATGAGAGCCTAGATCAATTTTGACATTGATGAGACCCATGTAGTTCATTAGATCCAGCAGTTTTAAGGTGAATATATGCATATACTTGATAAATTTCCATATAAAACATGAGGCATGTTCAGAATACGCAAAAACAAATATAGGGAACAAAGAGATCAGGTACAATAAGAGAAAAGAAAATTCAGAATGACTAACAAAAGAGTTACCAATATAACACACATTCTCATAAAACTCTAAATAGTACATGATATGATACAGATTTGTCTACATGGGGACATGTATGAATGCACGTGCATGCGAATAGAGAAAGACAAGGAGAACAACACTCAAACTTAAAGCCTAATAAATTTGCTCGCATGCTGATAGTAGGCTGAATTTTTTTAAAAACGCTCGAGATTATTAGACATACAGTACCCCACCCTTTACTGCAAATTATTTTGTGGCAAAGATAGATTTTGTTACTCATGAAATGCAATGAAAAAAGTATAACATAAAGTCAGTCATGATATAATGTTGAAAACCATTCATAAAATATATCGGCTCCATATTGTCAAATGCCAGATGTTAACATGTGCATGCACCGCTGAGCAGGTATATTTACGAGAAATTTACAAGTGCTTCCACCAAAATTTCCGTTATTTAAGAATTCCCACAAAATTCTGTAATTACGTTCATTCCCACTTTTTTCACTTTTTTTCCGAATGGCAAAACTGCACCTCGAAATTTAACTTTTGTAGAATAGTTAAAACTTAGAAACGAACTAACAAATTTTGAAAGGTCCGAGGTTTAAAAAAAAAAATGGACCTTCAAGGTTCGAAGTTTTAAGTTTTGTATATTACTACTTCAAAAAAACACTTCGAAAAAAATGGGTGTGAATGGGTTGAGGTCAAGGTGGTAGCACCACTTGTGACTCAGCTACTAGTCTCGGTTTCTAGTCCCACCAACGCTAACCCATTTCAAAACCTACTAACGGTTTCAAAAATTACTCACCCACTACTAACGGTTAACGTTAAAAATAAAAAAAATAAAAAGGTATGAATGTAATAATCAAAAAAGTCGGGAAATTTTAAAATAATGGAAAATTTGGGGATATGCGAGTAATTTCCTCATATTTAATGATCTTATGCATTTCAGCAATACATTCGGGAGAATTTAGGTGTGGCACCAATAGACAATAAGATAAGAGAAATTAGACTTCGGTTGGTAAGAGAAATTAGACTTCGGTTGGTTAGCCACGTATGGCACGACCCAATAAGCACCTATTTAAGATGTGCGAGTTAGTTCAAGTGGAAAGCTCAAAAAGGACAAATGGTAGGCCTAAAAGGACATAGCTGGAAGTAGTAAAAAACTGGAAGTAGTGAAAAAAGATATGGGAACTTATGGCCTCACTAAGGGTATAGCCCTTAATAGAGCAGAATGGTGGACCAGGATTTATGTAGCCGACCCTAATCAGTTGCGAAAAAGCTTTGATGACGGTGATGATGATGATACATTTCAACAAATCCCATACATGTGTGTTTGCATGAAATTGTGAATCAAGTAAATTTATTAGTTTTATTGTTAATATCATGTGAATTATAAAGGAGAAAAGGACACTAGGCACCCAAATTTGATACCTAACCTAGGGGCCCTGATTAGCTCCCTCTGATAACTCAACAAAAACAAAGTACTTGTACTTACTTTAACAAGTATACAAATCAAAGAGAGAGAGAGAGAGAGAAAAAAAAAAATATAAGGTTAAAAAAAAAGACAATATTTGACTTTTTGGAAAAAAAAATACTATTGTTTTGATTTTCTTTTAAGTGCAACTCGTATAATAACAATTCCATTGTCAAGAATTAGGTTTGATCCAGCACTTCTAATGGGAATCCAGCACTTCTAATGGGAATCCCATTAAATTCATGCTTTCAAAGAGAAACAAAATTTAATTCAAGTCTTCAAGAAAAGGGAATAAAAGTTGCCAAATTTAACCATAAAGGGCCTCATAAGCCACCAAATTTGAAAGGAAAAGCTCATTCTCAAAAAACAATTTGAAAGGAAAAGCTTCATTGAGAAAATTTATAGCCCTACAAGTATAGAATCCACAGTCTATAGACTTGATCTAGTGTACATAGTCATATCAATGACAAAGCTAAGTCAAAATTAAACTCAATCTAGACTCGACTCCATACAAGGCCCAGGCAACTCGAGCCATTGTATAACATGTATTTTTAAGTATTCAAACAGATATTAACCAAACTTGTGAGATAGTCATGGATAAAAGCAATTAAATGCTCATGCAAAGTAACAAAATCATAGAATAATATATAAAAGATAGTTATTAGAGAAAATATATCTTTACCCCCTATTTTTGGCTTCCATTTCTCAAAAGACCCAAGAATTTAAATTTTCGATCTTCCTACCCCCTAGACCCCTTTGACCATACATTATTGACCTAATCATTTTATAAAATGACTCTATCCCTATCTCTCTCAAAACTACATCTCTCTCTCTCTCTCTCTCTCTCTCTCTCTCTCTCTCTCTCTCTCTCTCTCTCTCTCAGGAGGAGGAGAGGAGCTTTATGAAGGAGATGACCAACATTGATAGGAAAGCTAAAGGGGATCTAAACCATGGAAGCCAAAGAAGGAGCAAGGATGGCAAGAGGCCTCTTGTCTTGCTGACGGGTTTCGCACAGGCAACGCAAATGGTGCTTTTTCCGGCCAACATGTGGTAATTTCCGACCACAGGAGCATGGACTCTGGTGATGATGGGTGGTTTTCTGGCGACGAATATTGGTTTTTTGGTGATCAAGGGCGGTTCTTGGGTGGTGGAGAGAGGATATCGGTTTATGTAGAGGGAAAGGTGGGTGGTTTAATGGAGGAGGAAGGTGGATTCTCGACGAGTGAAAGCGGTTTTCCGACGGGTCGAAGGTCGCTAGATTCCATCCCTATAGAGGAGGAAGACAACGACAAGAAGGATAGCAAGTTCTAGCGAGGGCTGAGGCCGGTAATTTGGCTAATGAAGGAGCCCCGTATCTCTCTCCCCTCTCCTCTTTCTGCCTGAAACTCGAGAGAGAGAAATATGGATGGCTCAAGCTGGAGATCCGAATTTAAAGGCAACCAAATTGGGAGTTGGAAACATCCAAAGAGAGAGGATGAGAGAGGTGACAGAGAGAGAGGCAGTGGGAGAAGGCTTCATAGCACAGGACATCGGCTTCCAGAACACCACTGGCCCCAAGAAGCACCGAGCAGTGACCTTGCACGTGGGCGTTGACAAGTCTATCATAAACTGGTGCCGCATTGAAGCCTACCAGGACACTCTCTATGCCCACTCCCAATGTCAATTCAACCGCGACTCTGTTACTTCCGGCACCATCGACTTCATCTTTGGTAATGCTGCTGTCGTACTGCAGAATTGCACCATCATCGCACGCAAGCCCATGTCCAACCAACAAAACCTTATAACAACCCAAGGGCATACTGACCTCAACCAAAACAAAGGCACCACTATCCAATTTTCGCTAATTCAAGCTAGCACCGACTTAGAACCCGTCAAGAACAAGCTCCCCACCTACTTGAGACGACCATGGAAAGAAGATTCTCGAACTGTATATATGCAGAATAACATCGAGGACCATATAGCGGCAGAAAGATGGCTGCCAGGAGTGGGGAATTTGCATTGAAGACATTATACTATGCAGAGTACATGAACAGCAGACCAGGTGTGGGAACAAGTGGGCGCGTGAAGTAGCCGGGCTACCATGTGATAACTGATGCGAAGGAGGCTGAGAAGTTTACTGTGAGGGAGTTCATACAGGGAGGGGAGTGGTTGAAGGCCACTGGCGTTGCTTACATAGAGGGCCTGTAAAAAGAAGCAACTCACTCTTTTCCTTTAAATATGTGTGCAGTTTTCATGTTCTCATTTGGGAAAGCTTTCTATCACAATTTCAAAAGAGAGAGGTATGACACGAAGTTTTCAGAGAGAGAGAAAGAGAAGAGAGAGAGTTTTAAGAGAGATAAAGATGGAGTCATTTAACAAAATGTTTAGGTTAATAATGTATGGTCAAAGGGGTCTAGCAGGTAGGAAGATAGAAAAGATAGAGACTTTATGCCGCAAGAAATAGTTTAAATTCTTGGGTCTCTTGAGAAATGGAAGCCAAAAATAGGGGATACCGAGATATTTTCCCTAGTTATTATGTAGACTCTGAATTCCAACTTATGTAGGCTCTAGGGCCACGACATTGGTCCAAGTAAACGGGATGCCACAACTCCCAATGGTCACATGCCCATACAACTTAAGACATCTCCATTAGCTAGACATTGTGTCCCTTTTATTCTATACCCCCTTCCAGCAACTCACTCCAAGAATGTCAATGGCTGATTTCAATCCTGAAGCAGTTCTAAATCCGTCACGCATGGAAGTTACTGCTTAGAAAAGGGAGGCATAGAAAACTATCAACCAAAAAAAGAAGAAAAACGGGAGGGGGGGAAGGGAACCACAATCAAATTTTTTCGTTTATTACATGGGCGCCTAACAGTATTTATTACTATGCAACATACACACGTGTCCAAGGCGTTTAGTGCATATTAACAAACCAAGGATACGATACTCGTGCCTAACAGCTCATAAATTTTGACACTTTTTAACTTAAGTGAAATCTCATCGTGACTCATGAGAATAGAAGTGTCACCTAAAAGCCCACCTCCCCCCTTATCTAAATGATGTAACAAATTCTCTAAATGGCCAATTATGGGGTTGGTGTTTCTGACACTCATATCCATGTCATACCGACACATATCTGTGTCTTCGTAACAATTATGTTTTTTCAACCATGCACATCAACCTGCCTGCTTACAACAAGTGCATCCATAGACAAAAAGGTGCACATGTACACATTTTGTGTGGGTGTATTTATACATCTAGCATCTAAAGACAAGCATCGATACATAAACATCCAAAGATACACAAATATGTGTTCATGTTCACAATTATACCATCATGGGAACAATGTTACACAGACACCTTAACTTTACTTTGGGGTCAGATGTCGACACATGTCAACACTTGGACATGTGTCAATATGTTACCAACATACTTTACATGCCGTATGGAAATTAAAGTGTTAACACTACATCGAGCGTGTCTAACATTCAGACATGTTGTCTCCCTTTCTTGTTTTCTAAAGGGGCCATTCTTCAGTTGTTTTGAATTCATAACCTGCCATTCTTCAGCTTAAACTGTGTTGACTTCAGAAATAATAATATTTATTCATGAGAAAGTGCAACACTATGGCCTAATATGGCTCAAACAGTGCATTTATTAGTAGAAAAGTCAAAAGCGAATAGATCCCGGTATTCTACACAGGTTAAAGAAAATAACTCTCATATTTAAATACTACTCAATGGACTAAAAAAACGGAACTCTCCTATAAACAACACATTTAGTAGAGTGAAAAAGTCAAAATATTTAAATATCATAACAACAGATTCAAAAAAAAAACCATCTTACAAATCATTAAATCATACAAAGTATGCCTATGTTTGATATATATTTATTAATATCATAAGGGTGCGGTTTGTAAAAAGACGAGGCTCTAAACAATCAAAGTAAAGCGCACCTTCAAATAGTGTCGGGAAATGTGGTTTCAATACTGAAAATCTTTGTGATAGCCTTAAAATATATTTTTATCTTCAATTATAAAATTTAAAGCTTAAAAAATAGTGTAGATTGTACAGATCTATGAAAACTTGAAAATCTTGAAAATTGAAGGTCCAAAAGTGTGTTACAAGATGCACTATTTCCATAACTTGAAATCCATTTTTTTCTCATACCCATGCATCTTGATGTCGAGATGATCAATTTGAGGATGTTTGGGCATCAAAATAATCTCTTCTAGTGAAATTTTTGAGGTGGGCTCTAATTTGATTGTTTAGAGCCTCGGCTCTATATAAACTTTTTCCATATCATAATAATAAAATTTAAATGTGGCTTATATTTTAAAATTTTAAATCGCACTTTGTTGAGTTTGAACTTGCACCATCATAGGATATATCAAATTATCAATGGTTCTATCAACAACAACTATGAAAGAGGTTTGAAATTCATTATATTGTATTTGCATAAAATAATGGAATATCTTTTCAATTTTATTACAAAAAAATCAATATTTTACATTTTTATATTTTTTGTTTTAAAATTTTCATTTATTATATTTTAAAACTATTTTATGATTTAGTATATGCCAAATTTATATTTATGGCTGTACAATGTCTCAAGATCATACTGGATTTTTGAGCCAAAGTACTGGAGATCCAAGACGTACTAGACACAACACCTGTGTTGCTTTCTATGTAACATTGCCTGGAAATAGCATTGTACTATTTTTTATCGTTTCATTATTTTCTATTTCTTTTCTTTAATGAAATTATCCCTTAAATAGATGGGATGATGATGGGATAATGCTGAGATGATGATGATGATGATGATGATGATAAGGCTCGGATGATGATGATGAAATTATCCCTCAAGTGATGTATCTAAAATTCAGAGATGTCATGTCTACACAACAAATCCTACATTTCCATGTTTTGGAGGCCGGCCAGGTCAAACTCATGATTTCCACAAGTGACACCAACACCAACATCTATGTTCCAATAGCAATGGAAAGTAAATAACATACTTAAAAAAGGAAAACACTAGGTCAGATATTTAACAATCAAACGTAATAGAAGGCTGTTGTAAAAACAGAACACGATCCTCATGACCAAGAATCAACAAATAAGAGGAACCATAAACATCACAAGGATCTGATGCAAAGAGAAAATACGTACCTCTCAAATATGTTCGATGAATGAACATCACAATCATAATTGATAAATATGTCTACCAGCACTTGTGAATCAACACAAAGCTTCTCCAAGAAACGGAGAACTATCATCTTCTGCTGAAAATTTGGCTGAGCCACATTTTCCAACACCCTCAGGACAATCATTGGAAAGAATACTCCAATCTCAGCTTTCAATCCCGCTCTAAATCTCGAAACCAGGCTTATGAAAATGGAACAAGAAAGTTGGAAAACAATCATAAGGGTGGAGGCACTGTTCTTCAACAGCGAAAGACATAGATACTGCTTGATTGCTCCTAAAAACCTGAGACATCAGAAAAAGTAGCAGAACATGAGGCACTAACCAAAGAATATATGGCGAAAAGGAAATAAATTAATATACCAAGACTGACAAGCAGTGATTCAAAAAGCATCGCCTAGGTGGTCCGAAAGGCCTGGGCGCATTGCCCAGGCCTAGGCGGCCGACCTTGGGAGGCCGCCTAAGTGGTATGAAACCCGCCTAGGCGGGCGTCCAACGCCCAGCCCAGGGCAGCCACCCAGGGCCTACGCCCCGTGGGTTTCGGTAGGGGCATTTTGTGTCCATTTTTTAAAAATTAAAGAGCCAAAAATTGGGGTTTTATGTTCATTTGAAACTTAAAACTTATTGGAGCCCATTTTAGAGAGAGAAAGCCCCCAAAAAACTAGTTTTTGGTGAATTCTTTAGGATCAAATGGTTTCTCAAAGTTAACAAAAATTGATCAAAACATCACCCATTGATATTAGATTTAATTTTTGATGTTTTGCAAATCTTTGAGGTAGAAGTGTGAAGATTGAGCAATCAAACTCAAAGAAAGTGATTTTTTTTATTGCTTTAGTAAATTGCATTATTTTTTAGATGTCTTCTTCGGGATCTAATAGGAGTGGTGATCCCGGTTGGAAATATGGCTACAACCCAGATCCTAATTATAAAAATTGCATAAGATGCAAGTTTTGTGATAAGGATACAAAAAGGGGCTTAAACCGCTTCAAGAAACATCTTGCCGGTATCAAGGGGGATGTTGCCTCATGTAAAAGACTCATGATGCTGTTAAAGAGGAAAGAAACAATTTTTTTAGTATGGTAAAAATGAAAAAAGATGAAAGGTTTGCCTCTATACCTAACTTTTAATTTTTATACAATATATATAACTGACATAACTGCAAAATCCTTTTTGGATTCAACTGGGCCGCCCAGGTTCTGGGCGCCCAGCCCAATTGGGCCACCAAGGTTCTGGGCACCTGCTTGGGCGCTTACCTAGGCGCTGGGTGGCCTGGACACCCCAGGCCACCTAGGACCCACCTAGCGCTTTTTGGAACATTGCTAACAAGGGACAACAAATGTCTACTTTCAAACTGGAGTAGCAGAGGAAGTTCACCATATTCTCCTGAATGCAACCAGCCCTGAATAAACTAAACTCTAGGCAATCAAAGGAATCTCAAAGGCACAAAACCTTTCGCATTTTTTGGGTATTTTTCTGAAGAAAACACCAAGAATATGTGCCTCCTACTGGGAACCCCAAACAACATAGATATATCCTAATTTTGTGTAACTTTAGTGATTCTCTAAATCCTTTTTCCAAATTCATCCTGAATGAATCCAGTTCATACTCCAAGTTTGATTGTGATTCTTAAAAAAAACCAAAAACTAGCTATGCAAGTATATTTTGATGTTCTAACCTACCAAATTCAAATTATAGCAACTAGATCAACACGATTGGGGGAAAAACACAAAAAAGCCAGAAAATGAAGATTCTGAAACTAAATAACATAGCATGAGAGGTCAGAAAAGTAGGACGACATTTGCTCTCTTTCCTTTACGGGCAATTTGAGAATGACTTTCTAAAAAATTGAAAAGAATGCTAAAACGTCACTATCACAGCCAGGCAAAGCCCATACATGAAGCGGCACTTTACTAAATGAATGCATACTAAGATAACCCAAGATGCCACCTTTAAAGAAGCAAATTGAGGTGAACATTCCCTCCTACCCCAAGAAAACCAAAAAATAAAAAAAGATCTGAACACCTATTTCAGTCTAATAAACCTACTACACGGAAAAGGATAGAGAATTCAAAGAGCATATGTCAAAAAGAAAAAGCACAAGAGGCAACTCAACACCAAATTCTTAAAATGAAAAGGAGAAATATCAACAAACAGTAAAACTCCCTAAATCTCAATGAATTGCCCAGGAACAAAAAAGTCATTGAAACCAACAACAAAAGGAAGGGAATTGTAAGAGGTTCAATACCTCTCACTCGTCCTGAAAATGGCACCAGCATTCTCGAGCAAAATTTTCAGCAATTCTAAAGCAACAATCTTCCCCCTCATAAGAGATGGATCTGCAGTGGCCTCCTTCGGTGGGGTCTTCATCGAGAGCTTGCACAAAGCCCTAAAAACTAGAAAAGCATCCCTTCTGAGCTTATTCGTGATCTGAACCTCCAAATCATCATCCCCCACAACCTCCCCCTCTGCCAACTCCCCTTTCCTTCCTTCAAGAGCAGTCTTATACATGCTTATCTCCCAGTACTTAGCATCAAGCATATCCTTATCAGTAGACTCGAGCAAATCAGCTGGATTCGTAGTCTCTACAGCTGTGGATTCAAATGCACCATCATGTGCTCCCCCAGCTGATTTCACTGGTGTTCCAGGGTTTAAAACCACATCGATATCCTGCATTATCTTAGTAATGAATCCCTGAACGAATTGGGTCATGTTCGAATCAGCTCCCAATTTCTCAGCTGGTTCCATTAATTCTGCAACCACAATTGGTTGTAACGGAACAGTTGAGGAATCGGCTTCCATCCTTCGGAAAACAATAACCAGCATCTGGATCAGTGAGGCCTTTGCAGTGGTTTGATTCACCATATTCTTGCTTCCCAGATACACATCATAGCAAGTTCGAACTATTTGTAAAAGGCAATCTCCATGAATTCTCAGACAGATTGAGGTCACAGCTGAAAGTAGGGTTTTCAACACCATGAGTTCTATTCCTTCATCACCGAGATCGTGGCATTTGCACACCGATCCCATCAAGTTATGAAGAACTGTGGCTTCAGGCCCTCCATTCGTGTCAGCCTCACCTCTTAGGTGCCCAAAAACTATGAGCTTTTGGATGCAGTCTAGAGCTGGCTCGACGATCTTGACAAAACCAGATTCGCATGACAAGATCAAAGGCCTGAGAATGGTTTCAGAGTCTGCTAGACTAAAAATAAGGGTTTTGTCTTGTAAAGGTCCAGGAGGAGAGGGCTCTGCTTCTTGTTCTTGTTGCTTTGGATCTTGTAGCCCTAGCTTTTCGACCACTGCTTTGCATTCATGAACAAGCTTTGAATGCTTCCTCCATGACGCGTTCTTGATGATCTTTTCTAGAGAAGGGATTACAACCAGGCTTAAACGGGAATCAGCTTCCGAAGAAGCCATTCCCGATTCAGATAAGAGGCCTGGATCAGATCATGAAGTGGGTCGAACAAAACCCTAATTTTGAGAAATGGAGTTTCAGCCAAGGCTTTCTCTCTGGCTTACCAAGAACCAGGTTTTAAATTAAGGGAAAAACCGCCAGTTCTAGACTTCTAAAGCCTCTTAGATTTAGATCCGCAAATGAAGGGAAAAACTCTATAATCTAATTTAGAGGGAGGACATTCAGTATAAATGAGAAGGAAATTGAGTTAGGGTTAGGGTTCTACCTGGTTTAAATGGTTAATCAGAGAGCCGCCATGGCTGCTTTCCGTAGAGCTTTGCTCTAAATGAGAAAGCAGGGGGCTTCGAGTTTTTGAGGCGAGTTGAATTGAACGTAGCGAGAGAAGAGATTCGATGAGGAGGAGGGAGCGAGAGACTGCTACTGACTGTACGGCACGAAAATAAATTGTTCCATGAAAGGCCCCTGGCATTTTAGAAACTACTGAAAAAAGTCTCCGTGAGGACGAAATATCAACCAGGAACCGAAATTATACGAAGTTTCGCTGTATTTTGGCAATGACTGCAACTGGCGCCAAAAGCCAATACCACATTTTGGAGAATTATTTTTTGTGAAATTTATGGATCAAGTGTTTTACTATTTTTTATTTTGAAAATAATTTGTTGTATTTCAAAATATCATAATGTTTTGTATGATTTTTCTAAGTATTAAATAAGTTGAGAGAGAAGGTGAGGGTTTCCAACAAGAAATGTCACATTGAAGAAGCGAATGAGAATTGACCGATTGATATGTAAACACTCATATCTTATTAGAATAAAAGTGAGAGTGCAGGTGCATGTGTGGAGCATTTAAATTTTGTGGCATGTATAAGTGTGCAAGGGCACTTGATAGCATACTTTACACGTTTCAAGCTTGATTTATTTTTACTAAGATATGACTCGTACTCACACATATATGTAGAGAGGTGCAAGCGTATTGTATGTGATATCCAACAATCACTACTTGTTGAAATATGATGTGTATGTACAAGATCGCAACTATAGAGGCAAAGGACAATGCATATAACTACTTCGCATCCAACAGATAACTATTGACGGTGGCTTGAATAGTTACTTGCAAGCCACTCATTGCACCATATAATGGGTTTGATTTTCTCATTTTGTGATATGCCACTTTTACATTACTTTGGCACTCATCCCTCCCTTCATGTCACTCTCTCTATCCATTTTTTTCACTCTTTTTCAGTTCTCGAACTTTCTCGCTTTAGAAATACTATACTTTGGTGCTCTACTGTAAGCTTCTTATTCTGGAGCATAAGACCTTGAAGCGCAAAAATTGACCTTTTGTTTTCCTATATCTTGATGAAGAATTAGCCCATCTTTTGCATAATGTTTAAAGTATTGAAAGGAGGCAAATATTGTCTTAAAAAGGCACTAGTGAGTGCCCGAAAACAACAAAAAAAACTTATTATAGTTTTGGAAAAATATCTTCATATCCTCTATTTTTAAATTTTATTTCTTAATAAACAGAAGATTTCAAAAAATATCTTCCAAACCCCACCAATTTAAACATATTTTTTAACATAAACAAATGTGAGAAAGACATACTCTTTCTAAACTTAATCACTTTTGTCTCTTCATTTATGTACCCCAAACTTCTCTCTTTCTCTCTATTGGTATGTGTTTCACATTCTCTCTCCTCCAAATGTTTATTCAAACACCTCTCTCTCCTCACAGTAACCTCTCACCGCCCAACATGTCTCTCTTCCTGTATTTATCCAAACACATTTCTCTCTCTTCGTGTGTTTATTTATTCAAACACATTTCTCTCACTTTTTCTAGTAACCTCTCACTACCAAGTATCTCTCTCTTATTGTATTTATCCAACTATCTCTCTCTTCTTGTGTTTATCCAAACACCTCTCTCTCCCTCTATAACCTCTCACCACCAAATACCTATCTCTCCTCCCTATAACCTCTCACCACCAAACACCTATCTCTCTCATCCTTAAAACTTCTCGCCACCAAACACCTCTTTCCCTTTTGGGTTTATCCAAACATCTCTCGTTCCCTTCTCTATACTTACTGTGCCTTATACTTACTGTGTATTTGAGAGGGGGTGTGAGGGGAGAGAGATGACTGTGCCTTATACATACTGTGTATTTGGGAGGAGGGGGTGTGAGGGGAGAGAGATGGGAAATATGTGCCTTATACTTACATTGTATTTGGGACGAGGGGGTGTGAAGGGAGAGAGATGGGAAACATGTGAGGAGGGGGTGTGAGGGGAGAGAGATGGGAAATATGTGCCTTATACTTACATTGTATTTGGGAGGAGGGGGTGTGAAGGGAGAGAGATGGGAAACATGTGCCTTATACTTAATGTGTATTTAAAACATGGAGAGCCACTAAATACCTCTTTCCCTTCTTGGGTTTATCTAAACATCTCTCGTTCCCTTCTTGCACTATTTATACTTACCGTGTATTTGGGAGGAGAGAGTGTGAGGTGAGAGAGATGGGAAACATGAAGAGAGAGTGGGAGGAGAGAGATTAAAGGTTAGATATATGAAAGACAAAGAGATAAGGAGTATGGGGAGAGAGGAAGAGAGAGAAGTTTAGGAGGATGATTTTTAGAAAATGCATGACTGTTTTAGATTTGTTTGGCCTAATAAAACACGTTTAAAGTAGTTAAGGGGGTTAGAAGAAATAAAATATATAATTTTTATACTCCAAGATATCTTTTAAAACCTTGAATTTATTGTGAAATGAAATCTAAAAATAAAATGTATCGAGATATTTTCCCTATAGTTTTTCTATTTTTTTCACCCAACCATCTTCCAACAAGAAACGCATGAAAGCTAACAAAAAAAGCGACATACGGAAAAAATGATGATGAAGAACTCATTTAGAGGCAAGTATTATACATAAATTGAGAAATGATGATGAAGAACTCATTTAGAGGCAAGTATTATACATAAATTGAGAAATGATGATAAAGAGCTCATTTAGAGGTAAGTACCATATAGAAACCCATTATAGTTCGTCATTCATGGTGAGTTTTATTTATGGAACTTCAGGTTTTGGAGCGAGAAGTTATAGGTTTACGAACCCTTTTATGTTTGATAATGAGAAGTGCAATAGTAAGAAAACTTGATCTAGAATTTATAATTTCCAAAGAATATGATACCACTAGTCCCATGCTCCCTATGGAAGACTGAAGTTTGGAAATGGTTGATGGACTGTGACATTATTTTAAATTTGTTTTGTATAAATTTTTTTTTTTTTTTTTTCTTTTCTAAAACTCATATCTGAACAAATTTTGAAGGTTTGTGCATTTCATTAGGGCACGACTTTAAAAATATAGAAGATGATTTGGAAGAATTAAAATAACCAAAATTCCCTTGGAATTCTAGTGATATTTTTGGTCAATTTGCTCTTTTAAAAATATTTATTTTATATTTTGGGCACCCAAGTATTAACTAAGTATCGTCATAAAAATAAAAATAAAAATTTAAAAAAGAGAGAGGAAAATAAATCTCAAATCCCAAGACGTGCTACCAAGTGCTCTGTTCAAAGTCACATAGTTGATATTGATATTCACGTGAACTACAATGTGGACTATTTGGTCATTTAAAAAATATTGGTAATATAATCATCCAAATTTATTTTATTTTATTTTATTTGGTCATTTAAAAAATATTGGTAATATAATCATCCAAATTTATTTTATTTTATTTTATTTTTATTTTTTTTCCAAGAGATCAAAATTGAGGCCTGAGTGCACCTCATTTGAGCATATTTGTAAAAGAAATAAATAGAGAATAATCCAAACAAGTTAAAATGACAAAAAATACCTCTAAAAGTTTTAGGGTATGGCCATCTTATATTAGAAAATATTTTATACTTTTTTCATGTGCAGTAGAAGGTTAAATGAATAGAAAAAACAAAAATAAAGATAATAAAACATGATCTCAACTAAATATGCTGTAGTAACCTGTAACCATGCTTTCTTTTTTATGTGATCTAGACCATATATTCATTAGACATGACGTCGATCACCTACGATTTTAAAATCTCCACCGTAGAACGAATGTACCCTCTCGTGATTAGTTGAAATTGGCTAATTTTTAGATCTCCGACTCTCTAGGTTCAATCAAACACAAGGTTTCTAAACTTCCTGGAATTCCCGACAATCTGTCAAATATTTTCAGATATCAAAATATCAAGCTTCCAAAAGTTCATAACTTCCACTTCGAAGAACTTCTAATTTCGAGTTTGTGGGTGGTGGATGACTATGGATGTGATGAGGTTTAGTAAAGCAGCAGTTTTATGAAATTGGCATGGCCATCACAAATAACCTCACTAGAAACCAGACTGGTGTTGCAAAATCTTGTGAGAAATACATTTTTGCATGTGGAACTTAAAAATTTTTGTGATGGCTTTCAACTACATTTATGTTTCTCATTTTATGAATCTTTGTTTGGAAAACACTTTTGGCATAAAAAATCTCTATGATGTTTCTAAAATCAATTCCCAACACCAATTATGAAATTTGAAGATAAAAAAATGGTATAGATCTTGTGGATCGAGATGATTGATTTGAAAGTTTTTCAACACCAAAACTGCAATTTTTGGGTGAGCCTTGAGGTAAGGGACTACTTATTTTAATTGGACAGTAGCCCAACCAAAACATTTTCCTTTTTTAATATCTCACATGTTGAGATCATAAGTTCACCAAAACGCTAAATTCAAAGTACAACATTGTAAAGTAGCAACTTTTGAAAATGCATTTGCTATTACATATATGTTAGAATAAGTTGGGTGATATATTCTTGCCTAGTGCCATTCGAGGAAGGCAGGGTGGTCTTCTCGATGTTCTTTGCCCTTTCTTTTTTTTATTTATTTTTGGTTATGTCTGGATGAATAAATTTATGAACATTTGTTTCATGTGGGCTGGACTGTATTTCTACAATATGTGGTCCAGAGGTATGAAGCATCCATCTCAAAGATGGATTGAGATCGGTGGTCCATCAGAAAACAAATGTTACTAATAGTCCAAATGTGTTTTTAGTATAAATATTATTTCTAGTTTTCAACTTTTTTTATTTTTCATATTCATGATTTCCATGTTAAAGGTTATATATATTTAAAAATTTAAGATCAAATTATATTTAAAAAATATATTTATTACCAAACCTGCATTTCTACCATATGCGGGCTGGCCGCGTGCTAACCGCGTGTTAAATTCAATTCTTGGAAGTGTTGCGTGAACGAGAGGGGGTTGACATGGTCCTTTAAGAAAATGCAAGGGTGACGAGAACTAGAGATCGTGGCACCATAGAATTTTTTTATCGAGTTCATATCCTATGCTCCTACAGGAGTATACTGTGCATTACCTCCACGGTCAAAACAGCTAGCTGAATTATTTTTTTAATCTAAAATTTGGGAACTATGTAGAAATAACCGGATGATTATTTTTAATAAAAAGTTTGATTTTTGACTTTTGTGACACTTAGATCTAGCTCTTAAAAACTTCGGTGGTCTCTATTCAATCTTGAATTATTATTTTTAGTATATAGAGATTTTATTATCAAATAGTTTTTATCTAGATTATTTTTTAGTTTTGGAGATTATATCCTCAATCCTTAACATGGATTTTTCCTGAGGGAATAAATAGATAATATACTCCCACGGGGGTAGGAATTTTTTTTTTTTGGCTTTTTTAAGTTTTTCCCTTTGGATAATTTTACTAAGAGGGGAAATAACTTTATAGGACTCTCCCCACCAATTTGTAAGACCTCAAACTGTCACCATTAAATTTGACACAGATATATGGAAAAGTCAAGTCCCACACCTATATGATAACTTTTCTATAAATCCGTATTAACTTTAATGATGATATTTTAGGTCTTACACATGGGTGAGAGGGGGTCCTATAGGATCATTACTCTTTAAAGATAAAGGAAAATATAGAATAAGTACATGGTGGTCACAATTAATTTTGACCATTGGATATGAAATTAGATAGTTGTATTTATTCCATTGACCAAGCTCAAACTTCAAAATAAAATTTTTCAAACTTTGTGATACACACACGCTACTAAATTTTAGGGTTGTAAGTAATTGTGACCACCTTTCAAACAAGTCAACTCCCAGTAAAATATTTTCTAAAAATATTTTTAATTACAAAACATTTCATGCCTTATTACCGGCGAACTTTTTTTTCATCAAATGAATAGAAAAAATGCTTATTTCCTTTGGGCTCGTCTAAGTCACTCGGACCATGCAGGGCGCTTAGTGCATACGACTATTCCTTAAAAATTGCTTATTTCCTTTGGGCTCGTCTAAGTCACTCGGACCATACAGGGTGCTTAGTGCATTCGACTATTCCTAAAACTTAGACGAGTGTAGGTTGAGTCCCACAAAATCTCTACTTTTACATTGAGATCCAGCACTCGGTCGTAAAAGTCTCAATAGCTTTACATTTGTATTTATATTGAATTTCGATGGTTGTTTTTTGGGTAATCCTCGACCAACGGAATTTAGAGGTAAGTTGCACACAGTGTTGCTAGGGCTAAGAATCTTCTAGAATAGTTCCATGATCATTGCATAAGAGACTCTTTTAATGCAATTAAGTAGTGTAAGTTGGAGTAGTGGAGGTTGAGCATGCAATTGTGAGAGATGCTTGATATCTACGGGCCGGGGTGCGGCGGGGGGGGGGGGGGGGGGGGGGGGTGATATTTCTTTTGAACATGGGTTTTCTTTTGAAACAAATATATATACAAGTGAATTGGGATGAGGTTATGATATTTTATCACCATCATCAGAGCCTTTATTAACTGCAGGTTCGATATTTGTGTTTTCAAAATAATGATATGCCATTTGCAGGATAACTACTTTTATGTACTCTTGTTTATGAATAAATTTTACTTTAAAAGGGAGAGAGAGAGAGATTCTCCATCATTTAAACATTGCTAATGAGCATGGTTTTAAATTGCTTTCCAAGTCGACAATAAGTTTTAGGGAAAGGTTTCTATGCTTTCCCTATAGTATAGAAGTTTTATCATCTCTTTACCATCCATCCGTCTAATTTTGATCAAGAGAACCACTCATCGTTTGATCTTATATCCGACATCTCAAAGTATTTTATTTTTAGTTTTTTTTATACAAATTGTATGAATATGAAATTTGGTATGTGCCATCTTCTCATTGGGGCACACCTATAAAAATATTTAAAATAATTTTTTGAAAAAATATATTGATCAAAATAACCTTTGAAACTTTCGAGGGTATTTTGGCTATTTTATTTTAATGAAAATAATTTTTTTATATTTTTTGCTAGTGCGAGTTTAATAGAGGAATGGACGTCCAAAATTTGGTGTCAAAATAGTTTATAGAAAAAAAATTAAAAATAAAATAGTCTAAAGACGTCAATTTGTGATTGAAGCAATTTTAACCTTCCATTCATAATGGACAGTTGGATAAAGGGAAAAATAAAACTTAGAGACACATATAAAGCTTGCCCTAAGTTTTAACCCTAACAACCATAATTAGTGAAGTGGTTGTAGTATATTATCAGCCACT
The DNA here is from genome assembly GCF_054954075.1 of Amborella trichopoda. Lineage (NCBI taxonomy): Eukaryota > Viridiplantae > Streptophyta > Magnoliopsida > Amborellales > Amborellaceae > Amborella > Amborella trichopoda. The sequence goes on along the minus strand of NC_142344.1, from coordinate 53,642,108 downwards.
AATACTTTATCATATTCCTCATTTAACTCTCAGTTAAGGTTGATGTCATTAGATAGAGTCGCAAGGTGCGAAAGGCCTTTCATGTAACTTACCAATCTTAACCGTCCATTCGAATGGATGTTTCAATCAAACAATTGCAAGTGTGGGCCTCCATTGTAGTTATGTGCTGGCCCCACATTGCTTGATGACCTAATGGGCGGTCGAGATGCGCCAAGAGCACGGGATGCCCCAAATTCCCAGATGTAACGCATGAAGCTCATAATTGTTTAGTATGTATGTACTTTCACTCGATATCCCATTTGTTCATACTTCCACAAGCAAAGGTGTTGCATGGTAAAAGCAATGAAGGGAAATATGTTTTAATTTTTATTTAATTGGAAAGAAAATTTTCAATTTTTATAAATTTAATTGATATTTTTATTTTTTGTATTACCGTGAAACACTTTTACGGTAATTTAACTATCGTAATTCTTATAGTATTTTATATAATACTTAAAATACCGGAACGAGAGGGAATAACACACATTTTGAGAGCATGAATTTAGAGAGAGGGAGAAGAACACAGATGAAGCCATGACTAATTTAGAGAGAGAGGAATGGAGGAGAGAGAGGGGCAAGTGTAGGGGGGGGAAAGGATCAGAGAGATGAAAAGCAACGCTCGTAAATGTTGGAGAGATAGCACAACACTTGGCTCTCTCCAGAAGCTTTTGCTCAGCTGTGTATTTGGATGAAGAGGAGTTTGCTCAAGCTTCAATCAATGCTGATCAAACTCGCACCATCAAGATTTTCGCCTCTCTCTCTCTCTACTCTCCCTAAAAACCACCAATGTGCACTGAATTTCTAATTTTTCAGTTCGTGGGATCTGAATTTCTGAATTTTTACAACTCTTTTTTTATAACTCTCTCTCTCTCTCTCTAAACCAAGGCATTTGTTCAATTCATGGGATCTGAGTTTGAAAAATTTACAATTCTTTCTTTATCTGAATCTCTACCAATGTAGACCAATTCCGATTTTTGTTCAAGGATTATCTGAAATTTACAATCCTTTCTCTTCTGTATTTCACTTTACACCAGCACACAAAACTTCCTATTTTTTCAGCTCATAGAATCCGTGAATTTAGGAGGTTTACAATTTGACTTTGCCGTAATAGAATTGAGCATTCTGCAAACTCTAAATTATTTATTAAATGAAAAAGTTTATATAAGGTTGCAACCTTATATTACACGAGTCAAGTGCGCACCTAAAAAATCTAGTAGAAAAGGGCATTCGGAAGTTGGCAAACCTTCCAATTGATCATCTCAACCTCGAGATGTATGGATATAAAGAAAAAAAAAAAAAAAAAATTCAAATTCTAAAGATATTGTATCTTGTAATAAGTTATCAATTACCCATCTATTTTCAATATTTTCAAGTGTTTATAGATATATTCAATTTGCACTATTTTTTATAATTTTGAACATCATAATTATATGGATTTTCAAGACATCCTAAGGTTTCGAACACTGAAACTACATCTTCTAACAAAATTTAGAAGTGAGCCTTACTTGTATAGTATAAGGTGGTACCTTATACAGACCTCACCCTTGTTCCAAAGACGTACTTTGGAGGATTTTTTCAATCTGAAATTTTGAGAACCACCTAAGAATCACTAGATGATTATTTTCAAAAGAAAAAAAAAATTGAATTTTGTGTTTTCTAACAATTAGATTTTACTATCTAAAAATTGTAGTCTCTATTCAGTTTCGAGACATTATTTTTTTCAAGTGCATAGACGGTGCAATTCAAAATGTTTTTTTTAAATTTTTTTAATTGAGGTCAATTTATGTGTTGAGGTTACATCCCCAAAATTTTGGGTCATAAAATTATTTCCATATAGGGTTTTACCCAAGGGAGTAAATGGATGGGATACTCGAGTATAATACCTTCTAGCTATTTAAAAATAGGGTGTGGTTTCTATAAGGTTGCAACCTTAAACAATCCAATTAAGGCGCAACTCCAAATTTTATCATAATATGAAATTTTGGTAAAAACAATTCTTAGGATTTTTTCAAAATTTAATTTCATATCTAGTTATAAAATTTTAAACTCCAAAAATGGTTAAAATCATGTAAATCTATAAACAAATGAAAATTTTGAAAATAGATGGTCTAGATAATATATTACAAGATGCACTGTTTATGGGGACAAAATCTTTTTTGTTTTTTAATATTCATATATCTCGATGTCGAGATGATCAATTAGAGATTTTTTCAACATTAAAACAACCTTTTCCGATGGATTTTTGAGGTGCATCTGTAATTCTTCATTTTAAAGTTCCAACCTTATATAAATTTTTTCCTTAAAAATATTTTCAAATAAGACGAGACTAAGAGGACTTCCTTTTTCTTTTTTCTTTTTTTTTGGTCCCTACGCCATGACCGTTATTGAGCAGGGGAACATTGTTCAATTGTCCTATTGTATAATCATCCAAAAAAATTATGACAATTACATTAAAGGTTTTTACATGCACCCATCTCTCTTGTTTCATTGTGGCAAAACTCTCTCTCTCTCTATCTCAATTTTACTTCGCTCTTAAGTCTATTCTTCCGATGCACTCCATAGAAGAAGGCGTTCATAATTTACAATTTCAGCCTCGAATAAATTTTGGTGATCATATGAAACAAATTACATATGTAAAATGATAAGTTTAGGAGTCGTTTGGTTCATGAGAAACAACTTACTTGTAATTTACTCTTTTTACCAATACACCACAAATTTACCTAGGAACATTCACATGTATATATTTAAGTCTTATTTTTTAGGCAAATCTGAAATGATCCATGTTTTCTTTCGAACTTTTTCGCACTCCATAGTTCTTGGAGTGCTTTTTTCTCTCTGGTTTGTGGTTCAAAAGTGAATACCTATTTTATTGCCACCAGAATTGTTGTCTTTAAGAGATTTGATAATCATGATCATTGGTTACTATTACAGTGAAGCTTCATCATCATCCAAATTTTATCCTAATTATTTGGAGTTCTGCCATCTTTCTCCAGAGGTTCAAGATTAATGATAAGATACGGCAAAATTTTACTGTGGCGGTCTATCTAACACAACCTACCTCTTTCATCTAGGCTTGGGATCTTGAGATATATTAAGGGAAAGTTTATGGTCCTCACCCTTATTGTAGTGAAACATGCCGTGGTAAAATATAGATAACATACATAATTCTCATATGGTATTAATGGAGCGATAGACAAAAAAAATAAATAAAATCCCACTAGATTTTCACAATCACCTTACAAAAATTATAAGTCAAACTTTGGGAGCCCAATAAAAAGAAAAAAACAAAAACACACAAAAAAAATACAAGCAAATTCAAACAGTCAAATGGCCCTGACTTCTCTAGGTGATCCCTCAACTTGCAACGTTGACTACCCCCATTGTTGTGTTTGTGTTTTCTTTTTTGTTTTTTTGACAATGTTGGAAACTTTTATTAATGAAACAAAACGACAAAGAAAAATACATGGTAATAGACTCAGATACTACCAGCTGAGATAGCTCTTCACCCCTTTTAGCCAATCCGTTAGCCACTTCATTCTCTTAGTTATAATATGGATGCTACCTCCATGACATTCAACCAAATAGATCTCAAATTCTAAGGCACCTTTTGCTCTCGACACTATTTGAAAACATTTAAAGAATCCCCTTCCACAAATAAGTACCTCACAATCAATCTCTACTACACAATTTTAAACCCTTCAACAAAGCCATGAGTTCTGCATGATTAGCAGTCATCTCACCACATAGTCTTGCATAACATAATATCATAGTTGACTATCTCGTTTGCTTTTCGACAATGCAGTCTTTGTAGTTTGGACGTTCAATACCAGTGAGGAATGGGCTCTAGGCTAGGTGGTTAGGGTGGTGGGCTGCTACATCGTTAGATCTTGCATTCCAGTCCTACCATGAATAGATGACCTTTTCCCCACCCAATTGTCCAAAAGGGAAGAAAAGAAAAAAAAAAAAACCGAAAGAAGAGAAAAAATTTGTGCTAACAATCCCTGGAGCCCAAAAATCCCTAGAGCCCAACATGAAATCTGTCAACATGTTGTAACTTAATGCATTATTTGGAGGCATACAAAATTTTCCATTCTACAAATTAAAAAAAATTGCAACATTCTTGCCAGTGGTCCCTAAAGCCCAACATGAAATCTTTAAAAATGTTGTAACCTAAATGCATTATTTGGAGGCATACAAAGTTTTCCATTCTACAAATAAAAAAAATTGCAATCTTCTTTCAAAATTAAGTCCTTGTTTTTACTCCCCTGACATCTCTAGTAGGTACTCTGTCCTTGAATGGCTTTGTGTTGTAATGAGCTTTAATGAGAAATGCCAGGTATTAGAACAACTGAGTTGGCCCTCTGAGCTCACTCTTTAATTACTTATTATTATGAACACTTGTGCATGTACGGGCTACATGAAATAATGGTTTCGCACACACCCTCCTCTCTTCATCCCTTTAAGCCTCAATCCTCTCAAATCGCCATTTTGTTGCTCTTGGATTGTGAAGCTAGATGGAGAATGTGGTAAACAGGCATCAGTAGTATCGAATTTAGTTGACCTTATGCACCAAATTGAATGAAATTTCCACTAGAAGTTCCTTGGCGACACTTCCACTAACCCTCTAAATTTTAGCTTGAAATGAGGTGATTAGGATAGGTTTTGAGTTGGCTGCAGTTAGGGGCGGTAAGGGATCCGAACCCGACCCCGGACCCAAGGGGTAGATCCGATCTGGGTCTGGGCATGGGCCCAAAAATTGGATCTATGTAGGTCGGGTATGGGTCGGGGTCCAATAGTATTTTTCGGGTCCCAATATATGAAATATATTTAAATATAGTTAAATATATAGATATTGTAATTTTGGATCAAGTCCACGTCCCACACTATGTTTACTGGTTAAGGTCCAGATCCGATGAATCTGGGTCCGGTCAGGTCTAGGTCCAGGATGACCTGTTGCCACCCCGAGCTGCAGTTTAGCCCAATGGGGTTATATATAGACTGCAATAGACATGCATGGACCATATGAAATCCAATTTAGCCCCTTATCAGGCACCAAATTGGATAAAATATAAAGCATAGTTTCATTCCGTCTATCTACTGATGGCTTTGTGTCTCAATTTGAGCACTAGAAGGTAGGGTTCTAAGTTGATAACGGTCCTGGACTGCAGGGCCATATGTGGACCTCTGAAGTACGAACACTCTTTGGACTCTAATTGAAGTCTTGACTCCAAAACCCGCCCCCAAAAAAAAAAAAAAAAATTCTTTTCTCCCCACTTAATCCAGATTAAAGATAAATAATATGCATAACCTTGATTAACGCATAAATCTATAAATAAATTAAAAACACATTGTGGATCTCATCAAAACGAATGGTTTTCAAACATGAAAACAAAGCAAAAACAATATTCACATATGTACACGCGCACACACATAGTACCTAATGTTAGTGTATACATATGTATCGTGTATATCAATACGCATCATTAATGGATATGTATGGGTATAGGTGTCTAGTTAGTAATTATCAGTTACGATTGGTATCTATTCAGAACTATTATTGGTATCTATCCAGAACTGTTATTAGCCGTATATTTATACGACGGGTCTTGTATATTCTTAATCTATTCATTGAATACAGAGAAATATCTTCTCTCATATGGTATCAGTTATTTGCGATCTTGTTTGGACCCTTTGTGATTTGTGCTTGTGTTTTCTTTGAAATCTTGTTTGGGCCTTCTCACTTCTCTGATCTGTATTAGGGGTATAAGTATTACTTCCTCTCTCTCTACAAGCTACGTCTCTCTGTTCTATATTTCTGTATGTATATATGGCTGATATACTGTAACTTTTCCCTCTCTATGTCTAGTAATCTCTAACATCTTTGGCTAAGCAGTTATCTCTTTCCGTTTCTCTACAACTCTTCGATCGAACCCTAGGACGCCTCTCTCTCTCTCCACCGTGGCATTCCCTTCGCTTTGATCCCAACCAACATAAATTTTGACAAATTTTAAAGTAAAATAAATTTCAAGCACTTTGGGAAACATACTTCTCCTACCTCCCAAGCATTGTCCTCATCTTCCTATCACCATGCCCTTATTCCCCTCCTCTGCTGAAGTCTAAAATCTACAGTAAATGTTGTTTTTTGGGCTAGCACTTCCAAGAAAAAAGCGAAGGTCTGTAGGGCACACAATCCCCTGTTGGTTCTCTAGATAAATAATTTAGCTTTCTGCTCCTCATGTCATACCTTAAGAATTTCCACTCGTCACGCGGTTCAATCGTCTTTTTTATGATGAGGACCTCCCAATACAACAACCATGGAATTAAGCTATCCCAATATGCTGCCTAAGGAGATCTAAGCTAAGCAGTTTTCCCACTTTTTCTCTTTTTTTCAGAGCCTAGAACCCACAACTCTACTGTACTCACATTGTATTTAGATTGGCAAATGCAATTGTCCTACCTAAAGAGTCCATACTAGAGGGGCCCTACGAAAAAAGAAAAAAGAGAAAAAAAAGGCCATCTCTGCCTCTATGCAAAGACCGTCTATTTTTGCAGCCCCACTTTATCTTCCTCTTACTTTTGGCCTCGTTCTTCGTCTCTATGGGCTTTGCTTCCCCATCTCTTTCTGTTGAAATCTTATTTGGGCTTTGTTTCTCTCTCTGGTTTTCTGGGGTTTCTCTCCCTCTGTATAAATCTCTCTCGTGCTCCATTTATTTTCGATACGCAACCTCTCTCTCTGAATCTGCAGCGCTTCATTCTCTGTTTTGTCTCTCTAACTTGTTACTCTTGGAACCTAAACTATTTTATGTTCGGACTCTGATTCTCTTTCTCTAGTTTTTGCGACATAGATGTTACGATCGTGTGACTAAAAGACTTTGGGTATCCCGACATGTAGTGTTTTCTGAGCACATTTCATTTTTTAAAAATAACACAAATACTCCGTCATCCTCTCTCCTATTTTTTTTTATTCTCTTCTCTGATTATGTTTTTCATTCCTCTGGTCATTCCACCAGTGCTCCTCTTTCTAAAGTCCAGGAAGGAACTTCACCAACTCATGCTGACAGTCTTGATCAGAACCTTGCACCTGCTGATCCTCTGCTGCTCTCGTCTTATAGACGAAGCACCCGGGTTTGTGTTCCACCTCCCCGACTTGCAGACTATGACACTTCTTACCTCAGCACCAAGCATTCATTGCCTATGTTCTTTCTTTTTCTTAACCTCAAACTTACCAAGAAGCTGCAACTCAACCCGAGTGGTAACAAGCAATGACTAATGAGTTAAATACTCTGGAGCATATGCATGTTTGGGACCTTGAAACTCTCCCAAAACGAAAAACTGCTATCGGTTGTTGATGAGTATATAAAATTAAAACTAATGCTAATGGCAGTTTAGAGCAATACAAAGCCCGCTTAGTGAAAAAATGTTACAATCAGGCAGAAACCTTTGCTCGCTCATATGACTACAGTTCGTATACTAATCTCATTAGCCTCTGTTCAGCAATGGTCTCTCTATCAATTAGATGTCAAAAATGTTTTTCTCAATGGTGATCTTGATACGGAAGTATATATGAAGTTACCTCCTGGTATTGTGGATTCTAAACGCCGCTTGTGTAAACTTCGACGGGCCTTATATGGACTCAAACAAGCACCTCGTACTTGGGTTGAGAAGTTTTATAATGAAGTTCTTTCGGTTGGATTTTGACAAAGTCATCATGGCCCAACACTCTTTGTTTCTCAAACTTCTGCGGGACGAGTTCTCTTGTTACTATACGTGGATGATATGATTATCTCTGGTAATGATATGCGCACAATTAATAAAATCAAACAGAAGTTCAATAGCATATTTGAAATAAAAGATTTGGGTTTCTTGCGGTGATTCTTTGGGCTCGAAGTTGTTTATTCTCCTCGTGGCTAGCTGTTGTGACAACTGAAATATGCTTCAGAGATTGTTTCTCAAGCTTGACTCCATAATGATTTAAAGAAAGTTGATACCGTGCTTGAGGTCAATGCCAAATTTCGGGCTACTGATGGGGAAGCTCTTCCTGACCCGACCTTTTATAGGCAACTGGTTGAGAAACTGATATATCTAACAATTTCATGTCCTGATATTGCTTATGCAGTACATGTGGTTAGCCAGTTTTTGAGTGCCCGCGTTTTGTCCATCACGCTATCGTTTTGCGCATCGTTCGTTATATCAGGGATTCTCGTCACCAAGCCTTTATTCTTCTCCTCTTTTATGTCACTTGAGCTCCATGCCTACACAGACTCTGATTTTGCAGGAAATTCGAGTGATCGAAAATCTACCATAGGATTCTGCATTTTTGTCGGTGATTATCTTATCTCTTGGAAAAACAAGAAACATAAATGAATTGTTCAATCAACTATGGAAGTTGAATACCGAGCTACGACACAAACTACCACTGAGATTGTTTGGCTAAGTTGGCTGCTCGAAGACATGGGTGTTACTATCTCAACTCTTACTCCACTTTATTGTGACAACAAGGGTTCTATCTATATCTCTAAAAATCCAGAGTTCCATGAGTGCACGAAACATATTGAAATCGATTGCCACTATGTTCGACAAGAATATCTTGCAGACACAATTTTCTTACCATATGTGCTCACCGCAGCTCAACTCACTGACTTCGTCACTATGTCTCATCCCCCACATCCTTTCTTACAATTTGTTTCCAAACTCTCAATGATTCTTTTCAAATCATCTTGAGTTTGAGGGGGAGTGTTAGTGTATACATATGGATCGTGTATATCAATACACATCATTATGGATACATATAGGTATAGGTGTCTATTTAGTAATTATCAGTAACGGTTGGTATCTATCTAGAACTGTTATTGGCATCTATCCAGAAATGCCATTAGCCGTATATTTATACGAGTCTTGTACACTCTTAATCTATTCATTAAATACAGAGAAATATCTTCTCTCACGCTCAAAATTCACATACGCACACACGCACACACACAATACCCAATAGTGTTGCTAGTTTGCTTGAATGAAGTCTTCGGATTTTGCTACTCCACCGAAGTGAAACAAAGAGATAAAAATGTGGGATGGTGTAGCATCCACATGATTTGGATGCTTGAAAGGACTGTTCAGTGTTTAGAACTTTAGATTGTACCTAGCATCATCCAATTCCAATTGCCACAAAATGTACTAATTTTTATTTAATGATTATATTTTTTCAAATTTCGGTGAGTAGACGTATTTTTATATGACATACAAAATAAATATAATAAAAAAATATTTTGAGCAAAAAAATTAACTAGAATAATGAGGAATACTTTAGGGGTATTATGGGTAATTTTTTATATAAAAAGTGTGTATTGTTTTTACATGTTGTGCCATATAAAAACGCAATTACTCACCAAATTTGAGATGAATATAATTTTTAAGTTAAATACAAAGCAGGAAAGAGCTAGAGACTAAAAAGAAAGTAATTTTCTATATCTTTAGAGGGATAAATAGTGAAAATCATACTCCCTCTAAATGAATAAAATCTTTAGAAAGAGAAAATGATAAATATTCTCTCTCTAAATGAACAAAAGAATAATAGTTACAGTTAAAAATTAAACCATAAAATGTTATTTATATTATTTGTAATAAATTCATAGAACATTGTGCTAAAAGTGAAAATTTGTTTCAAATTTTATATTTTAACATTACATTTATATTATTTGTTTTTATTTTCTTATTATACCCCCCTTAATTGGCTATGAAGCCAATCTATAACATTTGTACCCAGGTCTAGGTAAATGGATAATCCTGACATAAATCCTAGTAGCCTTTTCAGTGCAAAATCCTTGATCGGAAATAAACACAAAGATAAACAATTACTATATTTTATTTTATTTTAAAAAGGTCGAAGGCAAAATGCACAAAATATCACATTAACAAATAATTTAGAAACTAAAATTAAAGAAAAAAATAATTTTCATTTTTGTGGATTCCTACAAGATTTGAAGGCATATGAAGTTTTCATTAGAAAGAGTATAATTTTAACCTAAAAAACAATATAAAAAATATAAATTCTTCATAAGTTGTGGTAAAGTTTTATATTGACTGCCTACCTACCTAATACAATGTAACCCCAGCACAAGACAGGTCCTCGCCCTTTTAGACCAAAACTCTTCAGAACCTAATTGCACAAATACCTAAAAGCCCACCCCAATCAATCACTACTACTACACAAAATTTGTATTTGAAGTACTAGAAAATAAATTCTACTGCTCTATGATCCAGCAAGAAAGAAAAGAGACCTAAAGAAAGAGACATCTTTAAGCCAATCCCACCAACAAAAATTCACAAATATTCTCTAAAAAATAATCCAACTCTCTCTAGAATAAATCCAAACTCAACAACTTCCCACCTCCACAACAAAAAGCCATAAAAAATTACATTAGAAATCCAGCCAAACTACACTTTCCGTTAAAACTCTAGTTAAAACATGAATTAGGACAAAAAAAACTACTAGAAATAATCTCCCCTCAAGAAATCCACCAACATTCCTTTACCAGCTAACAAATTTCATTTTAATTTATTGAAAATTTATGGTGACCTTCTACCTGCTGAATCCTTCGAATACAAGTATGCATAAGCCCAGCATCCTCTTGGCTTGAACCTCGCCCTCATGCACATCAGCCAACCCATCTCTTGGTTGGAGCCTAAGCTTAGTAGATGTAAACCTCATGATTCCTGACATATACAGATTATTGATGCTATCTTCCAAAGTCATGACCCTATTGATAGGGTGGTAATGGAGCTTTGATTAGGGTGTAATCCAGATCAACTTTCTGGATCAACAATTTCTAGCCACTACTTGAGATCTTTGAAACTAGGCTAATTGTTTCCTTAAAGTCTTCCTTATAATTTTGAGAAATCCTTCAGCCGCCAACCGTGCTTTATTAATGCTCAACTTCTCCAGTTGATTTACATTTTTCTTTTCTTTCCTTTTTCTTTTTTTTTTAAGATCATTTTGCAGCTAATTTCCCTTTTGGAAGAGGTACCAAATCCCATGTTTGGTTATTTGAAAATTCATCCATATCCTTTTTTATGGTATGCTTCTAATTTAGATTGCCTGTTGATTTTTCAAAATTCTCAAGAGTATTCTCATATATTAATTGCGTCCTATGTATTAACTGCATCATATATGAATTATGCATATCATACATATAATAATCATCAAAACTTTTAGTTGGATAATTTTATCTTTTGGGATAAAGTAGCAGTTGATCTATTTCTTAGTTAGGGAGGTAAAATAAGTAATATCCTACTCTTTTCATGAGGTGGGAGTAGTAACCTTCAAGGTGCACTCCTCTCCTTCTTCAATCCTTTGTGAGCTTGATACCATTGTGCCAAACTTCAAATTATTGTTGTACAAGAAAAGGGGAGAGTTGCTGTGATGGGAGAGAGTAGACAGAGACTAATTGAGAAATTGAGTTTTGTGTTCTCTTGTTTTTCCGTGTTAACTCTTTCATTATTCTTGCATAGTAAAAATCATTGATCTTCATTAGTTGCATCTTTAATGAACTGCATAAAATTTTTATGTTTTTTTTTTCTTTCTTACCTTGTGCTTTTGCTTGTGGTTGTTGCTTGCCTGTGGTTGTTATTTTCTCCTCGTTATTTTGTCAAAAATCTCCTCGTCTGGTTTTAGAGCTGCCGCAAAAAATAAATGCATCGGTATGCTTTTCTTTTTTATCAATACCAAAGAAAAATGCACTTTATAGCTTTGTCATCAAGTTTATCATGATTACCATAACCACACATTACATAGGCTATAACCCAACAACATAAAGATATATAATATTAGGTTTGTTCTTGTAGATAATCTGATATGATACCTCCATTCCCTCCCTAAAAAGCAAGTGATTAAGCAAGTATATTGTGTTGAATATTATCACAACCCGATATACCTTAGGCAAATTCTTTCCATTCTACATTGCTCAAGCACCGTCCATCATATCCATCAATTCTTCCTCTCATCAATCCTGTTTTTCCGAGGTGTCCCAACACAGTAGGACCCTTGATCCCATTCTTTTTTAAGAATTCATTAAAATCCTCTAACAAGAACTCTCTAGTATTCTTTGCCCTGAATCTCTTGATAATTGTATTGAATACAAGTGCTTTGAACTCTTTCAAGTACTTACATACTTCATATTTGCTTCGGAAAAATAAATCTGAGTATACTGGGAATAATCAACAATGAAGGAGACACGGTATGACATCTGCCTCTGGATTTCACTAGACTAGGACCCTATACATCGCTATAGATGACCCTTGACAAATTTAATTGAAGTGGAAGATAGGACAAATAGATGCTTTGTAACCTTGCACAAACATGTTATACAAATATGATTCTTATCAAATTGAATCATGAACATCCTAATAACTAACCTTTTCTAATTGTATTTGTAGCCTAGGAACTTTGCAATGCCCCATTCTCTTGGGCCAAATATCAGTGGAGGAAATTTTCTTTTTAGAGGAAAAGTCATACTTGTAGCAAATAAAGGATTAATTTTCCTTCCACAGGCAATGATGTTACATTATCTTTGACAGGATCTCAAATTCTCTTTCACCTAAAACAACACAGAAGCTTTGATCTACCAATTGTCCTGCCGACATGAGATTTTCTAGTGTTTTGGAATGTATAGGACACTATAAAGATATTCCATTGGGTGCTTGAAGTGTAATATTTTCTTTACCTTGCACTTGGAGGGTGGCTTTGTCCCCCTGTCATGACTTTTGTTATCTCCAATACAGGTTCTTTAGTGGTGAAGAGATCTTCTCTTGGTATTATATGATTTGGATATACTGAATCTATGAACTATTGGTGTCTGCTTTCATATAAATCATTGATTCAATTTCAAAGTACATCGTTAGTTTTCTCCTCACAATCTTCTATTTCCTCGTTTTATTTTCCATTGATAACATAATTTTCATGGTTTTTTTTACAATCTTTAACTTTCCTACAAGCTTAGCTAGAATCCTTCTTTGATCTACTGATATTTTATGACTTGCCTTACTCATAGGTGTGAGATCGTGGTCACGATTCTTGATTATTATAGGGTTTGTCCAAAATGACGATATCTTCTTCTTCCAGGAGATCTCTCATATGAATTTAGTAAACAAAGTATCATCGCAGTCCTCCACTTTGTCGGATTCATTATTCCACTCCTAAAGCCTTTTTTCAATTAATTGGGGTCGGCTATTCTTAAAAATGTCAATAACCGAAAAAACAAAGAAAAAAAAAAAAGACATACTAAGAAGTAATAACTCACATCGAATAGACAAATTTCCAATTTGAATAGCCTGGCTTTGATACCATATAAATAACTTTTGAAAACTTTGATTGTCAATAGGCCTGATTTTACATATACAAGTATAAGAGAAAAGGAGAAAGAAGCACAGTTTCTGTTCAGTCTACATTACTCTCAGATTCTCTCTCTTTGTGACTCTTTATGAGGCTCTGTAGCATCTTGTGCACCTCTTTTCTCTCTCTTTTTCATCATGCCTTTTTCCATAACATAATGGTCATCTCTGTTACAAAACCATGCCCAACTACCTCTAATAGCAGGCTCAAGCTTTAATGCTTCTTGGGTTTTAAGCTATATATCCTCCATCAAGATCTAACCCACCTATTTGATTATCTAGCCAAAATATTTGAAGGGAGTAGATTGTACATGTGCTCCCTCGGTCCCATTTACTGTCGAACAGTAGACAAGTCCATCCATTCAAAAAACAGAACCGGGGCAGTTGGTTTCCCTTATTGAATTAAATTATAAATTTATAATAATAATGTGCAGGTGTCAGTCCGTACACCTGAAACCAGTCCCTTTTACTAAAAAGAAAGGTTATTAGCGGGTGCAAGAGCCCGTTGACTCACCATGGTCCATCTCTAAGATGGCCATTGTAAAAATGAATTTAGACAGTGTACAAATTTTCCTTAAAAAATCACATTTTAAATATTGAAAATTTTATTTTATTTTCCTATTCATGACCATCTTAACCTAGATTTGAATACCTAAAATTTCGAGTTAAAAATCCATTTTTAAGATTGACTTAAGTGGTGGCCCTTATATATACAATATGAGTCAACTGCCTCATAGAAACCCGATCCTTACTAAAATATTAAAGTGTCTAGATTGGGTTCATGCATCTTCATGAACAAGCTCCTAAATATTGTCTTCCAAATTCATGAATCCTAAAGACAGTAACATCTATTTACCACCGCCTTTCTTAAATCTAATGAGTTTTATTAATGAAATCTTTAACATAGATGCCACGAGCAAATGACAGTTAAAACACAAAGTCAGTTTTGGACGTTGGATTTGATAGCCAACAATTTGTAAATCTACTCCTTTGGTCACAACATTCATAAAGAGATGTGCAAAGTTGATTCTACTCATTGGTCCAAAGTATCTGTATCGATGTATCGATTTATAATAGCCCGTCAATATAGGTATTATCATTTTCATTAGCAGACAAAATAACAATAACAACAACAACAATCACGAGTCATTCGGAAAAATATCCATGGCTAATGAAGCAGAAGCCAAAGCACTCTTGTGAATCCTGCATATATGGTGGGTACCTTTAACCAATCTAACGAGTAGCAAAGGAGATCAAATTTATCCATAGCATCCCACGCCAATTTGTGATGAGATCAAGGACATCATGGCTCAATTGGACATTCAATTTGCTCACACCTATAGATTTAGGACATTTCTAGTAGAAAGGAGGTATCATTTCTGCATTCTTATAGGGTGGCAAAAAGAGGTCGATATGCTGGCTTTGAGTTTCAGTATTTTTTTTTATCCTTTTTTCTTATTTGTGCATTGGGAAAAGGTCCGATACCTATGGTAGAAATAAAATCCAAGATGACATGTTATATATATAGCATTCATTGCCTTAACCCCCTATGCCTTGAGCCCAATGCTGCATTGCAATTAGTTATTTTGCGATAGGGCTAAGAATGGGTCCGATCGAGTCTAGATCCACTGGGATCCAAATTCAGATCCGAAAAATATACATGGGATCTGGATATGGATTTGGACCTGATCGGGTCCAGAATATTTATATCTACTTTCGGATCCAAAAAGTATACATAATACATGGGATCTAGTTCAATTGAATAAAAAAAGTTATTTTATATCTATAATATAATATAAATAACATATAATAAAAATACTATATAACATATATGTATATACATAAAATGATATATAATATTTAAATAAATGGGTCGGATCTAGATCGGATCCACCTGTACCTAGATTAAATTTGAATTACTATTTAGATCCAAATTTTGGATCTGGATCCAACCCTCCAGATCTGGATAGGGTTCGAAATTTGGGTTTTTGATCCAAACCGTATAAATTCTCAGCCTTATTTTTTTACTATAATTAGTTGACGATCTAATGATAATAAGCACGCAAGTTATTTCAACAAAAAAAAAAAAAAAAAAACAAAGAGAGAAAAAAGAAAACTAGTAGTCTATAGGTTTTGATTGTGCATGTATAGCTAGTACTGGCATTTTTTGACAGCATCAAACATGTAAATCAATTTTTCAAGTTCACGTAAAGCATCACGCTGACACTTAAAAGAAAAAAATATTTCCTCAAAGAAAACTCTGGCAAAATTTGAATCGTTCCTCAGGTCAACGTCGTAGACATAATCTATTGGAAGCTATATTGCACTGCCATCTTCAATCAGTTTGAAATCACCTCCCAATCACCCGTGATGCGAATAATGGACGGTTGGGGTGTATCGTTCCTTGCCTTTATAGTCAATTGCGGTCTCCCTCATAAACTCATTATTTACATGGATTTTGGACCTAAATTTTACAAGTTTATAATCTGAACCACCCCAATCATGAATTTGAAAGAAAACGAAAAATGATTTTTGGACTTTAAATGTTGGTTATTTTAAATATTTTTGGGCCATTCTTCGTTGCTCATTTGATTCTTCGTATATCATCAAATTTGCACTATTTTTTGAGCTACAAAATTATGGATCTCAATGAGATGCATCTATTGTGACCGAGGATGTGTTTCAGATGCATCTATTGTGACCGAGGATGTGTTTCAGATCCAAAATGCATCTCTGATATAGATTTTTGGAAGGGGAACACATTTGAATAGGACCTCTTTTAAACTTTTTTTTGGGGACTGTGAATTGAAAATTTAAACTTGTATTTTGAATTTAAAAATAGTGGCACTATCATATTTTACGCGGGAATCCGTCCTTTAATTTAATTTAATTTTATATTATATAGTTGATAAAATGATCTTCTCATCCCTCTCTAATGAATCTCATATTTAAGTCTCATCATGAACTTTTTATTGATAACTCTCATGATGAACTTTTCTTTAGGAAAGAAGAAGAAATTTAAGACGCACTTTAGTTTTTAAAGCGTTCCCACGTGTTTGCAACAAAGATTATGTTATTTTTCTAATGATAAAAGTATCAAAATGGAGGAAGGTATCCAATAAAATGAAACCCAACAAATAAAGATTTGTTATTGGGTAGAATCCAAGATTCAAACAATGCACACAGCCTGGCTTGAAAAGGTTCTTCTAGAATTGAAAACATAGGCATTAATTGAAACATATGCACATGAATTAAAGAAGCATATTTGTTCATGCCATGACCCCACCAGTAGGAATGTTAGCTTCTTGCTTTTGAAATTGAAGAAAGAGTGAAATAATCTAAATTTTTAAAACCCTAAATTTAGGTTGGAAAAGGGAAGGGTGATATAGGTGGTGAAAAACATAGCAAATTTTCAAAGGCTATGGTGGCTACATCTTATATATTTGTTTATTGAAAATTTTGGGCAAAAACATTTTTTTAAACGAGATATAGCGTGTTTTCCGAGCACCTGGTTCACCATCCAAGATCTCTCTCATTTTTTTTTGGGTGGTTTAATGATAGGAATTGAACTTGAGATGTAACATTGCTAATGTCAACTGCAATCCAGCCTAAGCCCAAATTCTTACCAAGATCTCTCTTGGGGATCATTGATCTGTCATCTCAACCACCGTGATCATGATTTTAAAAAGAAAAATGAAAAATTGAGCCTTAAGAATGGTCTATCTTGTATCATTTTTTTTAGTTGTCCATTTTAATACTTCAAATTACCAGATTTACATTATTTTTGGAGTTCCAAGTTCATTTATGTGTGATTCGAGTGAAAAACGAATTTGCTGTGGCTTAAATGTGTTTCGGGTCTTGAGACCTTCGAAACCCAGGGGTTCATGGCAGATTGACCAAAAATAATGTGCTTTTTCAATGGAAGTATTGATGGCAAGGGAAATTACAAGAAGTTTTAATCGAGGATGACTCAAAATTCAGAAAATATAATCTAAGAATATGAAATATGTCCTTTAACCTTGAGAAGAGGAAGGCCAACTCACCCACAAAGTATTCTAAGGATATTAAAAGCGGTTGATTGCAATGAATAAGATGCTTAGGATGAGAATCCTTTGTTGAAATAAATCAAAACAAAATAATTCCACAAGCAAGCGGTTGGTGTCGAAGAGGGCCACCATGCGTTTGTCCAAGAAAAAGTAAACTTTTTCCTTCATCTAAAGTCGACCGTTTCATCTCCCATACTCGATTCAAGTACACGAATGCCTGCCTCATAAAGCCAGTTAATGAGTGCTTCTAAAATCAATCAAGCGATCAATCTCTCTCTCTTTATCTCTAGCTTATGAGAGCTTCTAAAATCTCTCTCTCTCTAGCTAATGAGAGCTTCTAAAATCTCTCTTTCTCTAGCTAATGAGAGCTTCTAAAATCTCTCTCTCTCTCTCTCTCTCTTTGTCTCTCTCTCTCAGAGTAAAGAGAGGTTGCATGAAGAGATCCTTGTCAAAAAAAAAAAAAAAAACTTTGTCAAAAAAAGGTTGCATGAAGAGAAAAAGAGATTGCATGAAAATGGCAGGGAGTGTTGAAATTCCCTTCTCTTTTTTTCAAAGGACTTAGGGCAAGTATTGATAGTAACAACTTTCAATGTTATAGATGATATTTGTCTATGTACTTTGATCACTTTGGCCCCTCTCTCTCTATATATATATATAGAGAGAAAGAGAGATTATAGTTAGTATGTGTAATCCATCTTTTTCTATATGGCTATAATCATGCAATAAAGGATCTTGAGTAAGTCCAGAGAGAGAGAGAGTTTTTCATGATTTCTAAGCATGAGAAGATGTGAAGAAGCATGGTACCTACCAACAACTGAAGAAGAATGCAAAAAACATAGAATGGAATTCTCATCTCCAATGAAAAGGGTTTCTTTAGGTAGGTCTCCCTCTCTTTACATATTTTACAAGCCTGCAACGTAAGGGTTCTCAAAGAAATTAAGACAAACCCTCAGATACACAAATACCAGAGCAAATCCCAACAACAATAAATGGGTACATAGCTCTCCTCCAAAGATTCAGAAAAAAAATAAAAAACAAAGGATCTTGTACTTAACAAAGATCTCTCTCTCCCTTCCCCCACCCCCCCAAAACAAAAGATGAACACAAAATTTCCACATTTCATGCCCATTGTAAAATAAAGAAGCACCCACAAATTGCCTGTAATTCCCATCACATGTGAAAGGTCCCCTTCTCTCTCTCTCTCTCCAATCCAACTTCACTGCCTCTCAGCAAATTGTATCATCAAGCATGAAGAACCACCAAAATCCCTGCATTTCACATCACCCATCAAACTCCCCATCACCCCTCCACTCCACTATAACCACATTGTTTCTCTCTCTCTCAAACCTCCAAATATAATTCAGCCCAACAAGGAGCTCTGTAATGGCTGCCTCCACCTTCTCCTGGTTTGCAAAATAAAGTGTCTGCAACAACAAAACACTAGTTCTTGCCCCCAAATTTTGCTGCTCAAAATTCCTCTCAGATTGCCATCTGATCATATTATGAGCCAAAGGCGAAAGCCACTGAAGAATCCTTTCTAAAGCTTTGCTCCACTCTCCTGCAAGTGAAGGGTCCACTGCAGAGAAACTTAAGCTTTTTGAATATGCTTTAAGCCTTGATTTCAAAGCCATTCTTATAGTATTTGGTAACATACCGTATAGATCGTCTCGACAATCAGGGCCGATCAAATGGGGCGATCTCACTAGCCTTTCTATCACTAAAACCAAGTTTGCATAATGTAAAGCTAGAGCAGAGGCCCCAAGAGTAGAAGAAGGGGGGTTAAGAAGCTTACTATTGGTATAAAAAAACTTGGGTTTGTTCAAGAGCTTCTCTGGTTTGTTGCAGAGCTTCTCGTTTGGGTTTAACGACCCTGATTTCACCATTAAAGGCTTACTATAATTTGGGTTTTCGGAGGAGGGGTAAACAGTTGCAGAGAAGCTACGAGTTAATGGTGAACCGTGCTTCCACTGTGTTTCAATGGAGAAAACCAGTCTGATCCTTGAAAACACAGTAAAGACTGATCTGGCTAAAATGGCGGTCACAAAATCAAAGCTTCGACCCCAAATTGAGCTCTCTTTTAAATATCTTACCTCCTCTCTTTGCCAAACTACCTTTTGGTGAAGATCAATGGCTCTGCAACTCTTTGAATTTGAGTTTGAATTCCTATCACTCTGAATCTTTCTAAGCCCACCTTCAAGGTCGGAAAGAATCTCAATCTCTTTATAAAGCCCTGAAGTTGCAGAAACAAGCTTCTCCATTCTTTTGAGCTTTGATTCCATCTCTCTGAAACTCATGACCCAATTATTGGGATCTGAACCAGTCTTCACAAACTCCATGAAAATGCGATCAAAGCTCCACAAACTCGGGTCTCTGCATCTTTGGCCTAATCGACTAACAGAAGCAGCAATTAGCCTCAAATTCTCTGCAATTTCAGCACAAGCAAGACTGAGAAGAAAGGAATCATCATTAGAAACTATCTTTCTTATTCCTTCTAAAGTTATGGTCTCCGCCTTTAATCGAGAGATTTGATTATCAGAGAGAGAACGCCATAGGTGCATGATCCGAGACATGAGACCTGCAATCTCAAATGCGAGAACTCCAACTTGGGGTGCCTTCTCTTGCCTCCTCCACGAGTTTAAGAGTGTGGATTTTAGAGAGACGCTCGCTTTGATGAGCCACGACTCGAGCGCCATTAGAGTCGCAGGGAGAGCTCCAATGGTTGTTATTGAGGTCCAGTGAATTTGACGATCATGGGTCCTCTTCTATTGGTAATTTCAGCAGAACGTAGAGTGGAAAAAAGCAATGCCAGAGAGACAGGGGAGTCTCATGAGAGAGAGGCGAGAGAAAGAGAGGGAGGGAGATGGGGTGTGTTATGGATTATCTATTTGAGAGAAAGAGAGACAGATCTCACAGAGAGAGAGAAGAATCAAAACTCCCAGTTCTTAATTTGAGTGAGAGAGAGAGAGAGAGAGAGAGAGAGAGCAATAATTGGTGGGGTGGAGTTGCAGGGGATAAGGATATAAAAAAGCAGAGTTGAGCAGATGCGGGTGTCCGTTCATGGGGTGTTAAAAAATAGAGAGAGAGAGAGAGAGAGAGAGAGAGAGAGAGGGGGGAAGGAGGCAGAAATCTCGTTATATGAGGAATGAATAGTTGCAGAGAGAGAGAAAGAGATTGGAGAACAAAGGGGAAGTGTCGTTGTTGTATGAGGAAGAAAGGAATGGAGAATAGTTTGGTAGATAGCGAGATTGAAGGACGTGGTGGGCTTCCTTCATTCTCTTCCATACGCAATTACAAATGATCGAGTTTTGAAAATAGGGCATTTCCTCACTCATTTTTGTACTGTCAATTTTTCAAGATTTTGACGTTTTCATATATCTTCTCCATCTATACTATTTTTTAAGCTTTAAAATTTATAATTAACGATAAAAATATATTTGGAAGCTATCCTAAAGATTTTCAATATTGAAGTTATCTTTTTCGATACTATTTGCAGGTGGGCTTTATTTTGATAGTTCAAAGCCTTGGCTCTATACAAACTGTACTATTTAATTTGTATGCCTCCACAAGAATATATTTGTTTTGAGGTTGTATATTTACTCTTTAATACAAAGTTCACAATTATTTTTAACTATTGGATGTGAAATCTAATAAATTGAAGTTGGTCAAAATACAAAGCTTAAGCCTTATCATATAAAAGTAAAAGTAAGGTGCAACTTAAAATCTACTAGAAAAAAGAAAAGTTGTTATGATATAGAAAACCCTCTAATTGATCAACTCAACCATAAGATGCATGGAAATTACAAAAAAGAATGTTAACTCTTACAAGTAATGCATCTTGTAACATATTATTTAATCTCAATTTTCATGATTTTTAAATGTTCATAGATCTACTCGATCTAATCATTTTTCTATCTTTAAATTTCATAATTGAGAGCAAAATAGATTTTCAGATCTTCAACACTAGAACTGCATCTTTTGGTAGGGTTTAGCTGAGCGCCTTACTTTGATTGATTAAGGTTCACACTTTATATAAAAGGGTCAAAAGATACCATTTATGGTTGCGAGGTTTGCTTTTCCAATTTCATTTTTCATACAATTGAACTTTGGGTGCAGTTTCCATACGGATGCATCTGTAGGTGTACAGGTAAGGTCAACCTTCAAATTTTATCATGGTATATAATTTTGATGTAAAATGTTCTTAGGATTATCTCAAAAGCTATTTTTACATCTAATTATAAAATTTTAAATTTAAAAAATAGTTAAAATCAAGTAGATCTATAAACATATGAAAATCTTGAAAATGGACGGTGTAGATAATATGTTGTAAAATGCACTATTTCTGAGACTTAAAATCTTTTTATTTTTCACAGTCATACATCTCGATGTCGAGATGATCAATCAAAGGGCTTTTCTACATTAAAACTGCCTTTTCCGATGGATTTTTGAAGGGCATCTGTAGTTCTACATTATAAGGTAGCATCTTTATATAAATTTTTTTCTTGAACTTTTTAGTATCCTTAGTCTTTGTTGTGACTATTGTCGGACAGTTGGTAGGAAATCCTGAACAATCAGGGGTATTAATGGCATTGGCTCATTTAAGTAGCTTGAATCAAATCATAAACATACCCTTGTTTTTCAGGGAACTCTACCATGACCGGTCTGAAGCCTATTATGCCGGTCCTAAGCCTATAAAAAGGAGGAGGGTTATGTTAGGTGTGCACGCAATATAAAACTTTTGCCACATCGATTTCATAAATCTTGAAATAATATAGCAGATTCAAGTAACTGATCATAAATGGTTGGGATAAGGCTCAAATAATAATTATGATTCTTCTTTTTTAGGGTATAATGTAACTGTTAAATGATGAAAATAGATATGATTCCATATTACTAACTCTGAACGGAACGTGGGACAAATAGTAGGGTGCACAATTCTGCACAAGCCACCATAATTGCGCACAAAAAACCGGCACGATTTTTGCTCAAATCGCACGCATTGAGTTGAGCGTGAGCGGTGCGCATGTGCACTAAATATCGTACGAAAAGAAATTTGATGGCACTTCATACGCATGTGTTTGGGGGAACGTGGTGGCAAATAGTAGGGTGCACAATTGCGCACAAGCCACCATAATTGTGCGCAAAAAACGACATAGTTTTCATGTGAATCGCACGCGTTGAGTTGAGCGCGCGCATTGCACATGTGTACTAAACTTCGTAAGTATTTTGATAATTTTATAATTCCATTTTTCCAACCTTGAATAACCCAAGGTATTTCTATTATTTAGATCGAGTAATGGCCAAAATGGCACAACTTATTCAAGATTCCCAATAATAAATAGGGCGAAATTCATAATTTTCTTTTTAAAATTTTTTGTGGAGGTACTTTTGTGATAAACATTAAAAGTCAACCCATGTTTATCGATAAGATACTTCGAAAACCTCTTAATGATCTTGCAAGATAATTTAAATACTTTAATGAAATTTTCCCAAAAAGTAAAAAAGTATACACCAGGTATCGTATGAGGTCCAACATGGGTATTCATCATCCATTTGACAAATCAGAGGGTCGAGATCTATTGATCAATTGGACATGGTTGATCTCCGCACAACATCAATTAAGAGTCTAAAACGACGATGAAAGCTACCATACACCATGTAAGAATGGGTTTGAGTGGGAATGTCATTTATTTTTTATACATGGAGGTCAGAATCATTCTTGTCCCTTGAGAGGTGGTTGTAAGAGTCTCATTGAATAGACACAAAGTTCCAGAAAGAAAAAATTCTCTAACTTTGTAAGTCACCCCAAGCCATCCAATTTAATTTTTAATTGTTGGATTTGATACTATCCAAAATCACCCACATAAAGGAAATCTCGTGTGGGCTTGAGATTGATATTGATAAGTTTACTAAAATCTCATGTGGGATTGAGATTGATATTGATAAGTTTACTACAGGAAATATAAATCCAAAAAGATTATGACTCTTGAATGAATTGGTGAGCCTTATTTGGATCACCATATGGGAAATGTGGCTTGGTGACTTCCTCTACATAGAGATTCCCTTAGAGAGAAAAGAGTCATGGAGAGAAACATTGAGAAGCTGGTTTCTTATAGAGAAGCGGTTCTTATGGAGATTTTGAGTAGTTTTCCCTTTTAGCTAAATAGAAATTGAATTTTTCGTTGTTCTCACATCTCTATCTTGTATTATTGGTAATGGTTGTCTGAAGTAACGCGAAAGAAAAACGACATGTGGTGTTGGTCGGGAGAGTGACTTAAAATGGTTTGCTCGATTGGGTTTTGTCGAGGGTTAGAGAGGTAACTCTATGTTCCAAAATTTATAATGTAAATTTAATTGGTATAGTGAATTTTAGTTTTCGGTGCCCATGGATGTAGTCACATATGTGATGAACCACGTAAATTCTGGTGTTCTATTTTATGTTATTTCTTTATGCATTATTTTTTCTTGCTTATTGTTGGTTCTACTTTTCTCGTACTTTATTTGTCAAAAATCAAACCATCGGGTATAGAGCTTCCACGTATAGCACTAATAAGTACGAATAATTGTCATCTCCATGTACAAAAGATAAATGGTCTCTTCGTATACAATCACGCGTATGAATATCCTTTCCCTGCAAAATGTATAATGTGTATCCCCCACGCCATGATTTGGCTTTGTAAATTGAAAATTATTCTATTGGCATGTTTGGATGACAAATGAGTTCTATCTGGAGTAGACTCTCTCAGTTGAAAGTAAAAACAAATGATCTTATTATATATTTTTTAATAAAAAAATCTCTCTCAAAAAGATAGGGGCCCTTTAGGAATCCTTTTGCCGACTCCTTCAATGGTATTTGTTACATTTTGCTTGAAAACGAAGAAAAGAAGGTGGGGAAAGGGCCATTATTCGTCTCGTGCTTCTAAAGTTGCAGTACTCAAAGAGACATAAATAAAGTGAGAGGCAAGAAAAGGTCGAAGCATGCACTGTGATCCTTGTCTCTCTGCGTTGTTGTGTGTTGTCTTAGAGAGAGAGAGAGAGAGATGGAAAAAGCTTGGGAACTTTGTGCAGAGGGGAAGGGAAATCTTCTAAACCTTACCATAACAAAAAGATAACAAAAATCTTCTCGCTCTCTTTCTCATAACAAAAATGTCACAACTACATCTCTCTCACATATGGTAAAAAGGAGGAAGGAAGAGAGCTTTTAGCATAACAAAACGTAAAAATGTCATTTGCATGACCCAACAGCAGAGACGTGTAAACCTTAGCCTAACAAGCATGTCAAAAACTCATTTACACAACCCACCAAGGAGGAGAGACGTGACAAGGGTCCTCTCTCTCTCTCTCTCTCTCTAGGAGAGACGTGCTAAGGGTCCTCTCTCTAGAAACCACGACCCGGGAACCGAACCCGGACATGGTTCCCGGACCCGGACATGGGTGGATCCCGGTGTTTGAGTAATCGGTCCACGGCAGATACCAACAAGGCAAAAAAAAAAAAAAAACCAAAAAATATGTTAAGAGTAAAATTAAACAGAACACATCTAAAAATGCAGTGAACAAATAGATTTAAAAAAATCAATTGGTGATTAGGGTTTTTTTTAGAAATAATCTAAAAAAGATAAAAAAATGTAAGTATTCATGGCCAAAATACTTTTCAAATTTTGCCAAATAATAAAAAAAAACATATAAAAATATATTACAAATATATATTTTTTTATAAAATTTTTAATATTTTTTATGAATTTTTGGCACTTAAAAATTTGACCACAAAAACCGGACTTAACCAAACCCACCCATGGGCCAGTTCCATGTAACCCAGCCGGCTCCAGTTCGACGTTTCTCTCTCTCCTCATTAGTATGCACGTGCATGTAACCCAGCCTTGCCTTTTCGGGTGGCTCACCGACTTCTCTGCATTCTGCGTGCGTGTTTGTCTTTATTTCATTATTCAGAGTGAAAAGGCAAGGCAGGGCTTCAAGTGCCTAAGAAATTTTTGCTCCCTAGTTGGGTTACCCCGGCTCTCTCTCTCTCGCGAGAGATGCTGGGGGCTTCTTTCACCCTATAAGCTTTAGAAAAGAGAGTAAGTGAGTTTTTTTTTTTTTTTGTTTAAAAGCGAGAAATATTATGATGATGCCATAGAGAGAATTTAGTTATTTACATAAAAATAGTATATATAGTAAAAGAAAAAAAAATTCAATTATTCTCAAAATTTTATTTTTGGGTGGTGGTTTACTTGTGAATTAATAAATGTGTAAATGGTGGGTAATTTCGGTCAAGAGAACTGATGTAAAAGGGTTACTTATACTCTATTTTATTGAAAGTTAGGTAATCATGTGTCCTAGAACTTGTGACGTAGCTTTTATAGATTAGTTAATTTCAGTTTGTCATGCCTATGGATATAACATCTTATTTTTTCATTTTTGTGTTCCTTGTAGTCTATTTCTCACACTCGTATTGTAATTTGTACACTTTTTTTTTTGTTTCTATCCGGTCAAGTACGGTACTAGTAGGGTCTCAATACGAGTGTTCCAGTTTCCACCTCTAATGGGGATCTGAACACAATATTCACACTACATGTTGAGGGTGAGTAAGAGGATTTTCAAAGCATTCTTTTAGAAATCGAAATCATGCTCAGACTCGCCAGACATCTGATTCTAGTTCACCGATCTGACTTGGATGAATTCTGTCGGACCAATCCGATTCGGATGAATTCTATCGGACCGGGCTACATCTAACAAGAAATCTAGAAAAAAGCTAGAGAGAGAGAGAGAGAAGATTTTCAAATGTGAAAACTACATTTTTTAGTGGCATCTAGCTTGTTCTTTAGCAGCAATCAAAATAGGCCAAGAGACCAAAAAAAGAAACCATAGAGATATGTTCTATCTTGTTGGGCGGGGCGGGGCGGGGCGGGCGCCATTAGAATTTGAAAGGATGAAAATGAGTGCATCCCCCCTCTCATCTAAAATTCTCCTTAGTGAAGGCCAACGTGTTGATGTTGATTGCTTACAAATGGTCTTCTTTTCACATTATTTTTAGTGGAAACTTAGATCCCCATCCCTTTGTGAACCAAATATTCCCATCCCAAAGTGGGTATCAATGAGATGTTGACTCAATGCCATGTGAAATCCAACCCAACCTTTGACTCAGGTGACTACTACCCATTCTCCTGATTTTGACATAGCATACGTGAAAAGGGTCACATCCTAATCTCTCTCTCTCTCTCTCTCTCTCTCTCTCTCTACAAACACATGAACCTTCCCATGTGCTCACCGCTGTTTTGTAACAAGG
This sequence comes from Amborella trichopoda, assembly GCF_054954075.1. NCBI lineage: Eukaryota > Viridiplantae > Streptophyta > Magnoliopsida > Amborellales > Amborellaceae > Amborella > Amborella trichopoda. The sequence continues at coordinate 53,615,360 of NC_142344.1, read as the reverse complement.
TTTAGAAAAAGCTCGATTAATCAGCTCCGCATTGCACAGAAATATCATTATCTTTTAAAAAAATTAAGCATATTTGAAAAGGGGTTGTGTGCGAAGCGACCATTTATCTTTGGAAAAAATTTATATAAGTGCGAAGTTCTAAATAATCAAATCAGGACGCACCTCAAAAATTTCACTAGAAGAGGTTGTTTTGCAATCCAAATATCCTCAAATTGATCATTTCGACCTCAAGATGTGTGGACATAAGAAAAAAAATGGTTTTCAAGTTTTGGAAATCACACATCTTAATAAAAAGGAGTAAATGAATTTCTTATTTTGTTTGAATTTTGTTTCTATTACATCCTGTAATCCATTTTTGGACTGTCAATTTTCAAGTATTTGAAGTTTTCATTGAGCTGCTCGATCTACACAGATTTTGAAGCTTTCAAAATTTATAGTTATAGATGAGAATATTATTAAGGCTATCCCAAAGATTTATAGTATTGAAATTACATTTTTCGAAACTATTTAAAGGTGCGCTTTTACTTTGATTGTTTAGAGCATCGGCCTTATACAAACCGCACCATTTATTTTTGTATATGAAGGTCACAATTATTCACACTCATTAGATGCCAAATTATATGGCTTGAGGTGAGTCACAAAGCCTGAAAATTCTTTTTTGGAACTTTGTGTTCGAAAATTCTTTTTGAAACTTTGTGTTTATTCAATGACACTTGTAACAATCCTAAAATTTCAAAAAAAAAAAAAAAAAAAAAAAAAAAAACAGGGGAGAAAATATGCTTATAAATAGGTGATGTTCTGTTTGAGTATGATGGTCCTTGGGGACCATCACTGTTTTCAAAAACTTTTGCTTTGAATTAACTTTTGCTTTGCCTTTACTTTTTCCTTTGCCCGCTTTTGCCTCCTGCTGCTTGCAGCAGGCAGAGTCCTTTAGCGGACGTGGTTTACGTACGATAAACGTCTGCTTTTAACGCGACACCTAAGGTATGAGGTAGAGCGTAGGAAAATAATATAATAATACGTTATAAGAATTTAAATAGGGGATGTGAGCACTCCCACCCTAAAACAAAACTTTGAGATCTCTCTCTGGTTGAAACACAGCGAACTTCTCTCTCGAACCGAAAATTTTTATCGGAAGCTCCCTCTCAAATAATTGTGGGTAAGTGACATCGTCATCCTGAAAAATAGTCTGTTTTTAATAAATAGTGATATTTCCGTCTAGGATCTTTATTTTATCAGTTTTATGTGTAAGTGACATCGTCTTTCTGAAAAATAGTCTATTTTTAATAAATAGTGATATTTCTGTCTAGGATCTTTATTTTATCAGTTTTATGTGTAAGTGACATCGTCTTTCTGAAAAATAGTCTATTTTTAATAAATAGTGATATTTCCGTCTAGGATCTTTATTTTATCAGTTTTGTGTATAAGTGACCTCATTGTCTCGAAAAATAATCCATTCTTTTTAAAAATGAAATGAAATAATTATTTCTGCTTATTATCATGAATTTTAGGCGCGATAAATTTTATGCGCACGTGACCTCATTATCTTGAAAAATAATCTTTTTAATAAAAATTGTGATATTTTATCTATGTTAGAAATTTTGAATGCTGTAAATTAAAAAAATAAATTTATTATTTTTCTTGTCTATTGTTAGAAATAAATGTGATATTTTTGCTTTTAGTAAAATTGTGATATTTCTTTCTACTGTTTTGAATATTTAGACATTGTAAAATTCCTGTGCAAATGACTGCCTTATTATTTAAAAATTGACATTTTGCAATTGATTATAGTATCGTTGTGAAATGTTTATTTGCAAATTAATATCCCATAAATTGTGATAATTCATTCTTGAATTTTTATAAGAGTTTTTCTATACATATTAAATTGGCAATTATGCTAGAATGCCTTTACAAACTGCTACCTTTCTAAATTTGAGCCCAAAATATTTGATTGGTTATTTTTGAAATGTTATTGAAAGTGACCATTATTAATGGTTTTAGTGAAATTCATATTAGTGATTTCAGTGATATGTTGAGATATTTGCTGCTTTCGAATGTTTAAAGAGATTTAGAAATAATTTAAATATGCAAGTGGACTCATCCGGTTCGCCGGTGAGGTATAAGTGGACCTATCCGGGACGCCGGTAGAGATTAAGTGGACTCATCCGGTACGCCGGTTAGGTATAAGTGGACCTGCAAGGATTAAGTGGACCTATCTGGGACGCCGATAGGGATTAAGTGGACCTATCAGGACGCTGATGGGGTATATAGGTGACCTACTTGGGACGCCAGTAGGGTATTTTGTGAAATCCTTTGAATTATGTACTGCCGTTAAAAGTGTTATAAGCATTTCAATTACTCGGATTATACTTAATTATGCATTTATTGAAAGTAAAACTGTTGATGCATTTCTGTTAATAGATCTCATTTTGGAAAATATTGATATCTTTCAATCATGATTATTTTTAGGATTATGATGATCACTTACTGAGTAGCCAAACTCATCAAACTATAGTAAACATTTTTTTCAGGATAACTGCGGATTCATTTTAAGTGATAGTCAAGATCAACCTTGGAAGATACTGTTGTTGTACTAGCTTTCTTTATTTACTTTGTAAGACCTCGCCACTGTAAATTTGTCCTATCAATAGATGTATATATGTTTTGTCCGTCACATCTCAGGAATAACAGTATTGTAAATTCTTGGGGTGTGACAATTATGGTATCAGAGCAATAAGTTTAAGATTCTTAGAAAATTTAAAAATCTTTTTCAATAATCAAGTACACAAATTTAGAGGACTAAATTTTTTTAAGGGGGGAAGAATGTAACAATCCTAAAATTTCAAAAAAAAAAAAAAAAAAAAAAAAAAAAAAAAAAAAAGAGAAAATATGCTTATAAATAGGTGATGTTCTGTTTGAGTATGATGGTCCTTGGGGACCATCACTGTTTTCAAAAACCTTTGCTTTGAATTAACTTTTGCTTTGCCTTTACTTTTTCCTTTGCCCGCTTTTGCCTCCTGCTGCTTGCAGCAGGCAGCGTCCTTTAGCGGACGTGGTTTACGTACGATAAACGTCTGCTTTTAAGGTATGAGGTAGAGCGTAAGAAAATAATATAATAATACGTTATAAGAATTTAAATAGGGGATGTGAGCACTCCCACCTTAAAACAAAACTTTGAGATCTCTCTCTGGTCGAAACACAGTGAACTTCTCTCTCGAACCGAAAATTTTTATCGGAAGCTCCCTCTCAAATAATTGTGGGTAAGTGACATCGTCTTTCTGAAAAATAGTCTGTTTTTAATAAATAGTGATATTTCCGTCTAGGATCTTTATTTTATCAGTTTTATGTGTAAGTGACATCGTCTTTCTGAAAAATAGTCTATTTTTAATAAATAGTGATATTTCCGTCTAGGATCTTTATTTTATCAGTTTTATGTGTAAGTGACATCGTCTTTCTGAAAAATAGTCTATTTTTAATAAATAGTGATATTTCTGTCTAGGATCTTTATTTTATCAGTTTTGTGTGTAAGTGACCTCATTGTCTCGAAAAATAATCCATTATTTTTAAAAATGAAATGAAATAATTATTTCTGCTTATTATCATGAATTTTAGGCGCGATAAATTTTATGCGCACGTGACCTCATTATCTTGAAAAATAATCTTTTTAATAAAAATTGTGATATTTTATCTATGTTAGAAATTTTGAATGTTGTAAATTAGAAAAATAAATTTATTTATTTTTCTTGTCTATTGTTAGAAATAAATGTGATATTTTTGCTTTTAGTAAAATTTTCATATTTCTTTTTACTGTTTTGAATATTTAGACATTGTAAAATTCCTGTGCAAATGACTGCCTTATTATTTAAAAATTGATATTTTGCAATTGATTATAGTATCGTTCTGAAATGTTTATTTGCAAATTAATATCCCATAAATTGTGATAATTCATTCTTGAATTTTTATAAGAGTTTTTCTATACATATTAAATTGGCAATTATGCTAGAATGCCTTTACAAACTGCTACCTTTCTAAATTTGAGCCCAAAATATTTGATTGGTTATTTTTGAAATGTTATTGAACGTGACCATTATTAATGGTTTTAGTGAAATTCATATTAGTGATTTCAGTGATATGTTGAGATATTTGCTGCTTTCGAATGTTTAAAGAGATTTAGAAATAATTTAAATATGCAAGTGGACTCATCCGGTTCGCCGGTGAGGTATAAGTGGACCTATCCGGGACGCCGGTAGAGATTAAGTGGACCCATCCGGTACGCCGGTGAGGTATAAGTGGACCTGCAAAGATTAAGTGGACCTATCTGGGACGCCGATAGGGATTAAGTGGACCTATCAGGACGCTGATGGGGTATATAGGTGACCTACTTGGGACGCCAGTAGGGTATTTTGTGAAATCCTTTGAATTATGTACTGCCGTTAAAAGTGTTATAAGCATTTCAATTACTCGGATTATACTTAATTATGCATTTATTGAAAGTAAAGCTGTTGATGCATTTCTGTTAATAGATCTCATTTTGGAAAATATTGATATCTTTCAATCATGATTATTTTTAGGATTATGATGATCACTTACTGAGTAGCCAAACTCATCAAACTATAGTAAACATTTTTTTCAGGATAACTGCGGATTCATTTTAAGTGATAGTCAAGATCAACCTTGGAAGATACTGTTGTTGTACTAGCTTTCTTTATTTACTTTGTAAGACCTCGCCACTGTAAATTTGTCCTATCAATAAATGTATATATGTTTTGTCCGTCACATCTCAGGAATAACAGTATTGTAAATTCTTGGGGTGTGACAATTATGGTATCAGAGCAATAAGTTTAAGATTCTTAGAAAATTTAAAAATCTTTTTCAATAATCAAGTACACAAATTTAGAGGACTAAATTTCTTTAAGGGGGGAAGAATGTAACAATCCTAAAATTTCAAAAAAAAAAAAAAAAAAAAAAAAAAAAAAAGAGAGAAAATATGCTTATAAATAGGTGATGTTCTGTTTGAGTATGATGGTCCTTGGGGACCATCACTGTTTTCAAAAACCTTTACTTTGAATTAACTTTTGCTTTGCCTTTACTTTTTCCTTTGCCCGCTTTTGCCTCCTGCTGCTTGCAGCAGGCAGCGTCCTTTAGCGGACGTGGTTTACGTACGATAAACGTCTGCTTTTAACGCGACACCTAAGGTATGAGGTAGAGCGTAAGAAAATAATATAATAATACGTTATAAGAATTTAAATAGGGGATGTGAGCACTCCCACCCTAAAACAAAACTTTGAGATCTCTCTCTGGTCGAAACACAGTGAACTTCTCTCTCGAACCGAAAATTTTTATCGGAAGCTCCCTCTCAAATAATTGTGGGTAAGTGACATCGTCTTCCTGAAAAATAGTCTGTTTTTAATAAATAGTGATATTCCGTCTAGGATCTTTATTTTATCAGTTTTATGTGTAAGTGACATCGTCTTTCTGAAAAATAGTCTATTTTTAATAAATAGTGATATTTCCGTCTAGGATCTTTATTTTATCAGTTTTATGTGTAAGTGACATCGTCTTTCTGAAAAATAGTCTATTTTTAATAAATAGTGATATTTCCGTCTAGGATCTTTATTTTATCAGTTTTGTGTGTAAGTGACCTCATTGTCTCGAAAAATAATCCATTCTTTTTAAAAATGAAATGAAATAATTATTTCTGCTTATTATCATGAATTTTAGGCGCGATAAATTTTATGCGCACGTGACCTCATTATCTTGAAAAATAATCTTTTTAATAAAAATTGTGATATTTTATCTATGTTAGAAATTTTGAATGATGTAAATTAGAAAAATAAATTTATTTATTTTTCTTGTCTATTGTTAGAAATAAATGTGATATTTTTGCTTTTAGTAAAATTGTGATATTTCTTTCTACTGTTTTGAATATTTAGACATTGTAAAATTCCTGTGCAAATGACTGCCTTATTATTTAAAAATTGACATTTTGCAATTGATTATAGTATCGTTGTGAAATGTTTATTTGCAAATTAATATCCCATAAATTGTGATAATTCATTCTTGAATTTTTATAAGAGTTTTTCTATACATATTAAATTGGCAATTATGCTAGAATGCCTTTACAAACTGCTACCTTTCTAAATTTGAGCCCAAAATATTTGATTGGTTATTTTTGAAATGTTATTGAAAGTGACCATTATTAATGGTTTTAGTGAAATTCATATTAGTGATTTCAGTGATATGTTGAGATATTTGCTGCTTTCGAATGTTTAAAGAGATTTAGAAATAATTTAAATATGCAAGTGGACTCATCCGGTTCGCCGGTGAGGTATAAGTGGACCTATCCGGGACGCCGGTAGAGATTAAGTGGACTCATCCGGTACGCCGGTGAGGTATAAGTGGACCTGCAAGGATTAAGTGGACCTATCTGGGACGCCGATAGGGATTAAGTGGACCTATCAGGACGCTGATGGGGTATATAGGTGACCTACTTGGGACGCCAGTAGGGTATTTTGTGAAATCCTTTGAATTATGTACTGCCGTTAAAAGTGTTATAAGCATTTCAATTACTCGGATTATACTTAATTATGCATTTATTGAAAGTAAAACTGTTGATGCATTTCTGTTAATAGATCTCATTTTGGAAAATATTGATATCTTTCAATCATGATTATTTTTAGGATTATGATGATCACTTACTGAGTAGCCAAACTCATCAAACTATAGTAAACATTTTTTTCAGGATAACTGCGGATTCATTTTAAGTGAAAGTCAAGATCAACCTTGGAAGATACTGTTGTTGTACTAGCTTTCTTTATTTACTTTGTAAGACCTCGCCACTGTAAATTTGTCCTATCAATAGATGTATATATGTTTTGTCCGTCACATCTCAGGAATAACAGTATTGTAAATTCTTGGGATGTGACAATTATGGTATCAGAGCAATAAGTTTAAGATTCTTAGAAAATTTAAAAATCTTTTTCAATAATCAAGTACACAAATTTAGAGGACTAAATTTCTTTAAGGGGGGAAGAATGTAACAATCCTAAAATTTCAAAAAAAAAAAAAAAAAAAAAAAAAAAAAAAGAGAGAAAATATGCTTATAAATAGGTGATGTTCTGTTTGAGTATGATGGTCCTTGGGGACCATCACTGTTTTCAAAAACCTTTGCTTTGAATTAACTTTTGCTTTGCCTTTACTTTTTCCTTTGCCCGCTTTTGCCTCCTGCTGCTTGCAGCAGGCAGCGTCCTTTAGCGGACGTGGTTTACGTACGATAAACGTCTGCTTTTAACGCGACACCTAAGGTATGAGGTAGAGCGTAAGAAAATAATATAATAATACGTTATAAGAATTTAAATAGGGGATGTGAGCACTCCCACCCTAAAACAAAACTTTGAGATCTCTCTCTGGTCGAAACACAGTGAACTTCTCTCTCGAACCGAAAATTTTTATCGGAAGCTCCCTCTCAAATAATTGTGGGTAAGTGACATCGTCTTCCTGAAAAATAGTCTGTTTTTAATAAATAGTGATATTTCCGTCTAGGATCTTTATTTTATCAGTTTTATGTGTAAGTGACATCGTCTTTCTGAAAAATAGTCTATTTTTAATAAATAGTGATATTTCCGTCTAGGATCTTTATTTTATCAGTTTTATGTGTAAGTGACATCGTCTTTCTGAAAAATAGTCTATTTTTAATAAATAGTGATATTTCCGTCTAGGATCTTTATTTTATCAGTTTTGTGTGTAAGTGACCTCATTGTCTCGAAAAATAATCCATTCTTTTTAAAAATGAAATGAAATAATTATTTCTGCTTATTATCATGAATTTTAGGCGCGATAAATTTTATGCGCACGTGACCTCATTATCTTGAAAAATAATCTTTTTAATAAAAATTGTGATATTTTATCTATGTTAGAAATTTTGAATGCTGTAAATTAGAAAAATAAATTTATTTATTTTTCTTGTCTATTGTTAGAAATAAATGTTATATTTTTGCTTTTAGTAAAATTGTGATATTTCTTTCTACTGTTTTGAATATTTAGACATTGTAAAATTCCTGTGCAAATGATTGCCTTATTATTTAAAAATTGACATTTTGCAATTGATTATAGTATCGTTGTGAAATGTTTATTTGCAAATTAATATCCCATAAATTGTGATAATTCATTCTTGAATTTTTATAAGAGTTTTTCTATACATATTAAATTGGCAATTATGCTAGAATGCCTTTACAAACTGCTACCTTTCTAAATTTGAGCCCAAAATATTTGATTGGTTATTTTTGAAATGTTATTGAAAGTGACCATTATTAATGGTTTTAGTGAAATTCATATTAGTGATTTCAGTGATATGTTGAGATATTTGCTGCTTTCGAATGTTTAAAGAGATTTAGAAATAATTTAAATATGCAAGTGGACTCATCCGGTTCGCCGGTGAGGTATAAGTGGACCTATCCGGGACGCCGGTAGAGATTAAGTGGACTCATCCGGTACGCCGGTGAGGTATAAGTGGACCTGCAAGGATTAAGTGGACCTATCTGGGACGCCGATAGGGATTAAGTGGACTTATCAGGATGCTGATGGGGTATATAGGTGACCTACTTGGGACGCCAGTAGGGTATTTTGTGAAATCCTTTGAATTATGTACTGCCGTTAAAAGTGTTATAAGCATTTCAATTACTCGGATTATACTTAATTATGCATTTATTGAAAGTAAAACTGTTGATGCATTTCTGTTAATAGATCTCATTTCGGAAAATATTGATATCTTTCAATCATGATTATTTTTAGGATTATGATGATCACTTACTGAGTAGCCAAACTCATCAAACTATAGTAAACATTTTTTTCAGGATAACTGCGGATTCATTTTAAGTGATAGACAAGATCAACCTTGGAAGATACTGTTGTTGTACTAGCTTTCTTTATTTACTTTGTAAGACCTCGCCACTGTAAATTTGTCCTATCAATAGATGTATATATGTTTTGTCCGTCACATCTCAGGAATAACAGTATTGTAAATTCTTGGGGTGTGACAACACTATTACAACTGCCCATTTTGAAATTTAAGGGACAAGATTGATTGTAACCTCTATATACAAAAGATAAATGGTCTCGTTGTAGATAATCCCATTTGAAAAATGCTAGAACAGTGGAATTTATACAGATATAACAACTGTTGTGTTGTGTTTATGGGGGCGGTTTGTATAAGATGTCAACTTTAAACAATCAAAGTAACGCACACCTCTAAATCTCGCTAAAAGATGTAATTCCAGTGTTGAAAACTTTTACAATGGCCTAAAAATCTATTTTCACCATAAGTGGGAAAGTTGAAGTTATAAAAATGGTGATCAAACAGATCTATAAACACTTAAATTGTTTGAAAATAGACGGTTTAGATAATATATGTTGAAGATTGATGTATTGTCTTATGAGGAAATAGATTTGTCAAGGTGGAGCTCTGGATGGTCGTTGAAAGCCCGAACGGCTTGAGGCCCAGAGGAGTGTTTGGTCAAGTAAACTTGGTTGACTCGGCCCTTGCAGTGGTTCGGGGCCCCCGAGGAAAATTTCGGATATCTGTACATGGGGTATTTTGGTAATTTGTGCCATCTATCTGGGACTCGATATATATTATTGCGATGGTTTTTTTATAGGTTTAAGAGGAAAACGTAAACCTTTTTGTAATCCGAGAGAACAGAGAGGCGTGAGGAAGAGAGCTATTGTAACCGTATTCTCCATTGCCAGTAAAGAAGCTCTTATCTCTTATGAACGTAGGCACGTTACCGAACCACGTATATTTTTGCGTTGTGGTTGGTTGTTTCTTTTCTTTATGTTTGTTTCTTTTTTCATGTTTTCATGGATTGCTTTTGTTTCTACAATGTCTTCGAAGATGCACTATTTTTAAGAGTTGAAATCTTTTCTTTTCACAATCCATACATCACAAGATTGAGATGATCAATTGTAGGCCATGTCAACATTGATACATCCTTTTCAGGTGGATTTTTAAGATGCACCTTACTTCTACATCATAAGGTTGACACCTTCTTCTTTTCTTTCTTTTTTTTTTTTTTTTTTTTGTATAAGTTTGACACCTTATGTAAACCTTTTCCATATTTTACTCGTTGGTGTTTACAAAGAGTAAATACTTTTCAATCAATATAGCGGGCTACTCTGTTAATGAAATTGATGTAATGGGGTTGGTTAATATCACCCACATTTAACAAATGCGGAAATAACGATGTATCAGCTGTAATAGTGGCCAATATAGACCTGAAAATTGTGGACATTTGACCATAAGGGACAATGCCTTTGGTGGGGAACCAAATTGTGACTTCCCATCGGTTCAGTTTCAAAAGTGAGAAAAAAGTGGACGTCTCTCTTTCTTTCTAGACGTTATTTTCCTTACAACAGCGCACCCTTTCATACCCGAACCATGGGAGAATGGCAACCTTTTTCTTGAGCAAGGGTTAGCAATAGCCACGTGGCCCAGCTTGGCTCCAAAAAACTAGGGCCTAGGCCATAAAATGTGACCCTAAAGGGCCACCTTAGCACGAAGCCCTGGGCCTTAGCCTGGACCATTATAGGGACATGGCCTAGCTCAATCATTTCATTTCATTTTTTTTTTTTGTCCTTTTTATTTTATCTTCGAGTCTATTAGGCCTTGCATAGACTTGGCTAGGGCTAGGCTTGAGATACGGTCTAGTGCAGGCCCACTCCGTTGCTAGCCCTAACCAAAATAAAAGATAGAGGAATTGTTGGATATGGTGATATCCAAAATCACCCAACATAAAAAAATCTCATATTATGTATGATTGGGATTGATATTTGATAAGTTTCCTAGCCCTATTTGGGTCAACATATGGGAAAGGTGACTTCTTCTAAAGTGAGAGGTTATGTTATCTTCTTAGACGATGGTTTAACCGTGGAATAAAGATGAGAGATCAATAGGTGGTGCTTGTCGGGCGCTGTGGATGAACTGTAGAATAGAGATGAACGATCGGCAAATAGTGGCGGTCAGGAAAGCGAGTCTAAAAAGACTGCGTTTTGTTGAGGGTTAAAGAGGTAATTCCATGTTTCAAAATCTATGATATAACTTTCATTAGTGGATTTGATTTCAATTTACTCAACTGAAATTCATCGAGGGTTAAGAAGGTAATTCTATGTTTCAAAATCTATAATATAACTTCTATTGGTATAAAGGATTCAATTTGCCATGCCGTCCCGTGGATGTAACCCTGTGACCTAAATCTTGTATTCATATAGCGTGTGTTTTATGCATTATTTTTCGTATGATTAGTACTCTCGCCTATTTTGCTTTATTTTTCATATGATTAGCACTCTCGCCTATTTTGTTTATAGTTGAATGGAATCCTGGCATTCACGTTTCCAACTTTTTGGGGGAATTGTTACCGAGGGCTATTGAGGCACTAGTATTGAGCATTTTTGTGAGAACATAGTTGAGTGTCTCGCTCCTCATGTAACCAAAGAACCCTTTCATGACAGCAATTCAAAAATCGGAATCCTTTCCCTTGCCTAGAGAGAGAGAGAGGGATAAAGAGCATCTGAATGGCACCGATCGCAATCACAGTGGGGTTTGTACCACTAAGTTTTAGACTTTTCATTCCCTTCTCCCATGCCAAAGCACTAGTTTCACTTTAACCAGACAATGACCATGGTCATGGTCACTTTGTGCTCCAATCTTAAAAGCCTCCCAAGTCTTTTCATAAGCGTTCAAATGAAAAAGTCATGCGCACTGCAGACGCTGTTCATACATGATGCATTATTCAGAAAGAAAACATTATTCCGAAATAAAACAGTAATGAAGCGACCAAGGGAATCAGTTTTGTGCAACAATGATGAGATAAAATGTTTTGATGAGCATAGCTCTGCCCTTTTACAATTTTAATACCATAGGAAAAAGAGCCCGAGCTTAACTGGTTAAATATTGACGATTTGCAACGCTATGTCTTAAGCTCAACTCGTACCAAGGGTAGAAGCCCTCTCCCCACTGACTCACCCAAAAATACAAAAAAAAAAGACTACAGAACAGGACTTCAGCCCATGCAAATGGACGATTTAGGAGGTTTTCTCTCTCTCTCTCTCTCTCTCTCTCTCTCTCTCTCTCTCTCTCTCTGTTACCCTGCACACAAAATAAACAAAAAACAAAACGAAAAAAAAATATGCAAGTATGAAACCATAGATTAACAAATACATGCAAGAAAAAACCGACAAGCGCAAAAAATGAATGGGAAATAGCACAAACAGTTTATCATAGCACTTTTAAAATGATGTTTGAGCTAATAAATATATCTTTTAAGCCTGGCATTTCAGATGCCATCTCCTGGCAGGTATCCCGATAGTCAAAATTCTGTCCAACTAGTCTCATTTGTTAATCTACACTAGTCTCTTTGTTAAACTACATACAAGGAGGGCACCAAGAGGATCACAACCCTCGGGACAACCACTTACAGTGGTTATACAATAAATTATAGACGTCTCAGAACACTTACCATGCTGAACCCAGACTTCAGATGAAAAGAACCTGTGATATGAGAGAGAGAGAGGAGACAGAAGAGAGAGAGAGGAATGAGGGGGGAAGGGAGGGAGGGACGGACGTGCAATGAGTTGAAAGCAAACCAGCCAAGTCTTCCCATCGAGCTTAGGCTTTAGATGAAAGGAACCACTGACTAGAAAACCCATGTTTCCTTACTGTGTGAGAGAGAGAGAGAGTTGCCTGCTTGCGTTGGTCACCTGTTCTATTTGGGGATACCAGTAAAAACAAATTTTTATAGAAAGCTTGTACCAAGAGTGAGGTCACTCAAATTCGTCACGATCTGGGCACGGGTGGTACCGATTTGATGAGCAATGTCCAGCTGCTCTTCCAAAGGCAACATCTCATAACTGAATAAGCATGAACAAGAGAAAAGCCAAGTTACAAGCCTTGCTCTTAGGAGTTTCCCCTACAAAATTTTAACTTTCCAAGGGGAAATTATGAACACGGAAAATACTACAAAAATGAATATCTGAAAAATGGCAAAAACAAACAGACCATTATTCATTATATTTTTTAAAGACAAGTTCATAAACGTAATTTTATATTTATGGAGACCATTATTCATTATATTTGTTTTAAGACAAGTTCACAAACGTAATTTTATGTTACCATAAATTACTTAAAAAAAATTTAAATCAGCAAATAAAGGTATTGCAATATCTTCACGTTTCTTTCCACTAAGGAGAGCATAATATAATCCAAGGGTATATGATTCTCCATAAGTCCATGGGAGTCATCACAGCCCAATCAAATGGAGAGAGAGGGGAACCCAGCAATTGAGTCCTTGCCTGTCGGAGTAACCCCCCTCCATTCCCATCCATTTTTCTATTGGATGGTAATACCAAAAGACAATGGTTTTTCCAATTCATTGTATATCAGTCTACCCTCCTTTTTTACCAGGAAAACAAACACTTCCCATAATAAAGCTTCACACATTGAATAAAGATGCAATCACTTACTGGCAAAGAAGCTCGCAGTCCACCATATTATCTGGACCTGGTTTATGAGCTTTTCCATTAGATCTGAACTGCCTAAACGCCCGAGGGTTTAGTCCACACGCATGAGGAACACGATCCACTAACTTCCTTTGCAGCATTTGCAGGCGGCGAAATGTGAGCTCTTCAAGGGGTGCAATGCACCCAATGCTCCCATCTAAAGTGCCAAACAAGAGGGCGAATCGATTTGTTTTATCGGTTCCTGAAGATGCACTGGTTCGATCAGAAGTTGGGAGCATTTGCAAGCGCATCAGCCTGGTCACGTGTGAGCCAACATGGAATTCAGCTTTTGGAAGTAGCTTCTGCCCTTTCCAGCTCTCCATCAATTTAGGTGCATAGTAGAAAATCTGCGTAACCCAACAATTTTAACACGTCTGTATATGTATATCTCTGTGCGTATGTAACAAATACTGGCCCAGCCTCCTATTATTATTATTTTTTCTTCTTCAAATTTTCCAGGTGGAGAGATATAGCAGGTGCAGAACTAAATTTTTTCATTTACCTTTGTTTTCTCTTTTCGTTTTTTTATCCACCCAAAACACTAGATATAGCGGTGAGTATGGCTTGGCTTGGCAATGGACCGAACAATGGTGGGCCCAAGCCTGGACCCAAATCAAGGGCCCTAGCCTAGGACAGCCCTGAAACGATGTCTAGGTGGCCCAGCCCAGGCTTATTATTGATGCGGGATGGGACCATTAGTTCCACTCTCTCCAGATTTTTATTTTTATTTTTCACTTTTTACAAAAAACAGAGAACAATGTAAAGAACATATAGGAGGGAATTCGGGCGTGAGAAAGCATGCATATAGACTATCCAATTAAGGCCCAAACAATCAAAGTAAGGCATACTGCCAAAATGTCAGAAGATGCAATTTTGGTGTTGAAAATTTTTAGGATAGCCTGAAAATATATTTTCATCGCTAATTATAAAAGTTTAAAACTCCGAAACTGGTTCAAATAAAACAGATCTATAAACATATGAAAATCTTGCAATGGACGGCCCAGATAAACATGTTGCAAGATGTACTATTTTTGGGGGTTGAAATTAGAGTTCCAAAAAATGTCGGGCCTTAGGCATCCGGGGGGGTCCTACTAGATTCTGGGTGGCCTAGGACCTAGGTTGAAGAAGAGGGGCAGGGGGCAGGGGAATATGAGTATACATCATAAAATATCAAAAAGCCCATAATCCAAAAAGTTCCAAACTATTGTATATTTGTAGTAGATAGACTACTAGCAAAAACAAGAATAAAATATAATACTAACTAGTAAGTTAATAATATAAGCATAATCCATAATCCATACTCCATAGATCATACTCCATGCTTCAATGTTCATACCATTCCACAATCCATGGTTCCATACAATAATACAACCACACATGCATATACATAAGAGTAAATAGTAGAAACTAGAAATAAAAATAAAATAAATAAATAAATAAATAAAATATATATATATATATAGTCTAAAACTCAACACCAAGATTCAAATGTCTTCGGTCATCATAAAAAAAATTGGCTAAGCCTCATCATATGCATCAGATTCTAGGTCATCATCATCAAAGTCATCTCTCTCTTCAACATAATGCTCGCCCTCCTCTGTTTCTTCTGAATCTGCTTCTTCATCATCTTTTTCTATCCCCCTCTTACTCTGTGCATATGAGGCTCTAGGAGTCTTGGCTGCTCTACTTAGTGCCTTTTCACCCTTTTCTTGCTTTTTGCATTTCACTTAACTCAAATATTGCTCAATCTCCTCCCTGGTAGCCTTAAGAACATTTTTACACGGAAAAACATCTTCCTTAATATCGACAAGGTGCTTCTAGAACCAGTAAATACGTCATTACTATCCTTTCCACAATAATTACAACTTGTACAATTTGTGTGATTCAGATTCGGGTAATGACCATATTTCCAACCCGGATCACCACTTCTAGAAGAACCTGAAGAAGATATTTCCATTTAAAAGGCTCATTTTCTTCCTTTTTTGGTTTTATTAAATTCAAATATTGTCTAATCTCATACCTAATAGCTTCAGGAACCTTTTTACAAAAAGCAACATTCTCTTTAATACGAACTAGGTATTTCTTGAATCGGTTAATACCTCCATTGATACCTTCTTCACAAAAATTACACCTTATACAATTTTTATCATTAGGTTTCAGGTTATAATCATATATTTTCAACCCAGATCACCACTTCTAGAAGAACCAGAAATAAACTTATCCAAATAACAAGACTTTTGTTTCTATTTGTGTTTTACCGAACTCATATATTGTTTAATCTCCTCTCTGATATTTTCTATAACATTTTAACACGGGGCAACATTCTCCCTAATACCAGCAAGTGTTTTTTCAACTTGGCTTATACCCCTATTAGTATCTTTTTTTTGGCAATAATTACATCTTATATGATTTTTGTCATTTGGATTTGGGTTATAACCATACATCCAACCCGGATCACCACTTCTAGAAGAACTCGAAGAAGACAAATAACAAATAAAATCTTAAATATGAAGATTTTTAACTAACCTTTTTCCTAGATCTTCAATCTTGAATGTTTGAAATGCTACCCAATCTCAAATACTTTAAAAAAAACCAACCCCTACTAAGCTTAAAAAAGCATCAAAATCAAATCCAAACAAAAAAGGAGATGTTTGGATTAATTTTTCAAAATTCTAAATTACCCGATCAATCTTTTAGAAATATAAAAAAGTGATTGTTTTTTTTGTTCCACTCTAAAGATAAACAAAAGGGTTTAGGTCACACAATAAACTAAACCCCTCCTTTTCCCCTAATTTTGGGTTAAAAAAGACCACATTTTTGCCTCTGAGCGGCCACCCAGGGCTGGCCACTAGGCACCCACCCAGGACACCCGCCTGGGTGATGTGCCCAATCCCCCTGGCCCGCCTACGCGCTCGGTAGGCCACTTATTTATTCACAGATTGATTTTTTTTTTTCTATATCCATACATCTTAATGTTGAGATGATCAATTGGATGGTTTTCCAATGTTAAAACAACTTCTTTTGATGGAGTTTTGAGGTGCACCTTAATTCTACAATTTAAGGTGTCAAATTATATAAATTTTCCCATGCAAGGATCTGTTGGCGTTGATGCTAAGGCTGGGTTGGCTCCCTCCGCCTCCTGGGTATAAAGAGTTGCGGGCGTCGAATCGAATGAACATAATTTTGTCCTCGAATCCAAAGGCCAGTTTCAGAGCTTGAAACCGTCGATCCCAATCTGATCTCATTTGGTGGGACTTTCCACTAACTTCCTCGAGAAAGAAAAGGTGCCACTCCCATCTTGCCGTATGTATATGTATATATGTATTTCTAGACAACACTTACACATACCTAAGAGTAAACTTCTACAATATTTCGCTCATGGCTCATCACCATCCAAAGTCCATTAGACAACCATGACTATCCAATAGTGTTTAAATTCTAACATCGTCCTACAAATTGGATTTATCTGAAATTTGGGTTGTACGTACATCTAACCCATAGCTATTGGGAACTAGAGCAGTAACTGCTCCGAGAACGAGAATGGGATCATCGGATTGACATAATCCAAAAGTTTTGGTACTCCAGGATTGAGATCTGTACAACGTATCTAGCCCAAGTGGGATCCCATATAACAAGGATCTCAGACCCAATGCTCATGGGATTTGGACACCATTTTGCAAGAGCCGCCTTACCCACTTCTCATGGTATCTCAATCCCAAATACCCAATGATCATCACCCAAACAAATTGGGGTCCTCGATCCATAAATAGAGGATAGCAAATCCAATGCTCATGGAAACTAGATCCCATTGCGCAACGGACGAGGTTTCCTCGTCCCATTTTGTTAAATGCTTTAATTATATTAATTCGTGATATGTTTTATACTTTTACTAATTCTAGTCTAATACTCTAATACTCCACAACCTATATATAACAATTGTAAATATTTTAAGACTTTTTGGATCACTACATGATATAGATGGAGGTCCACAAATATAGGGATTGAGATCCCTGAATTGGGGATCTAGATCCAAACATGATAGGGATCAAGATCCACAAATAGAGGGATTGGGCTCCCTCATTAGAGGAATCCAGATCCATACGAATAAGGGATTGAGATTCCTAGAAAAATGATCAAGCTCCCTCAAAAGAGAGAGAGAGGGAGAGAGAGAGATAGAGAGAGCTAATTGTGATTACCAGGGGGAAAGGGGCATGGGATGGAAAATTTTATATGCATTGCTTTTTTTAAAGTTAAAGTGCAATGTCACACAAACACATACATACACACAAATGGAAAACAAGTATTGATGAACACTATCTATATATTTAGAGAAAAAAAAAAAGTTCATGACTAGTGGATTCAGGTTGTAATAGTTAGTGTGCATGCATGCCAACCAATATTGCTCAAATCCCATCTAACGCACTTTTAAAACTTTTATTTAAATTAAAAAAAAAAAAAAATAGCAAGTACTAGCGGGGGGCCTGGATGAGCCACCAGGCCTGGATTTCATAGCTGGGCTCAGCCTGCGAGTTAGCTTTAGTAGCAAGAGCCGGGGTGTTATCGCAGGGGCTGACCAGCCTATTGCCAGCCCTAGGCAAAGCCAAAATCATAGTCTGCTGAAATTTTCTCCCCATGTTTGGGGCAGAATCATCAAACATAGCAGATGGATAACTAAAAGCAGTTGGATAGGTTCACAGGGTTCGAACCCACAGCATCAAACTTGCAAGCATTAAGTGCCTTCCAGCTGAGCTGAGCTATGGACTTGAACCCTACATACCTTATTCTTTTAATCGTTTAAGACTTGAACCATAACTAGTAATCTAGCGAAGTGACCAAAATGATGATGATCGCTACTGTGGTACATAAGCAAACAACAATAGCAGATTTAGGAAAAATACACCTTACACAAGTTATGTATGGAACAACATCCACAGTCGAGCATCCAATGTCCATCTTGGAAATGGAACAATGTAGATGAATTGGGAGCTCTGTCAAATGTCTGATATTTTTGGTCAATGAACCATGGTACAACTCCAATGTTCATTGCAGATGGGTAGTCGATGGCTATGTTACAATGGTAAATCATAAACAGCACGCATATGGTGTACATTCACTAGATCTTTTGTCCATTGCTTAGGTACCTCTAGGTAAGAGTAATTTTGGTCATGGGAACCAGATAAGTATTCATATGCATAGATAGATAGGTACAAACATATACGTGTGCAACTGCAACAAGTGCTACCAACAACTACATAAATCTACTAATCAGGAAAGAAAAAAAAAAAAAAAAGGAATAAAAAAACCTACATAAATGTACACATGAAGACATTAATAACGATAAAATAAGTAACATTCATATATGGAGATGAGCTACATAAATAGCTGACCAAATCCATATTTAGATTTCCATAGAACAGCTGACCATTATTCACTGTATTCGTGATTTCATTGATATTCATAACCATACCAGGGTATCATGGAATCTTTTTGCATATCAAGTAAACATGGGCGAAAACATCGAAACGTCTGAGATACAATTTCTGGTTATTTTTTAATAACTTCCTTGTTAGTTATAGGAAGGAAAATTTGGATCTCGGTACCCCCCAACATCTTTTGACTGAATATTTGTTTTTTCTAAGTGTGATGTTTCTTCATATTTTGAATATTTTTTGCCACCATGACATCCAGTGCAGCTGTCTACTAGTTTCAATACTTTTTAAATTTAATTTAGCCCCAGTTGTATAATAGAAAAGCATCCAAAACAATACAGTTAATTATGTTTTCTAAATCAGAAGATGTTCACTACTGAATAGAGATACCTGAATATTCTTCTGGTCATCTGAAACTACAAGGCTAAGTGTACTTCCATCAATCAGAAACTCAGTGGTGTAGCAATTGAGAGAGCCAAAATCCTTGGCCAGCAAACTCAATTGAGCCCCTTGCTCTTTCCAACTGAGGAAGTATATGCTTTTGTGAATGTCGCCCATTAGAATGAAGTTCTTCACCTGCAATTCAAATATCATGCAGAACTATAGGCTGGTACCTTTCAAGGCTTTCATTCTGAGATAATTATTAAATGCTGTGTATAGGTAATTGACTGTTACAAATTAACACCACATGTCTTCTCTAATGAAAATAAATAAACAGAGGGTTGCAGAGGGGGCAATAATGACTGAAATTAAGGAGGGTAGTTTGTAGCCTCTTGACCTTGACCCCTCGTTTTTAGGGGCTATTTTTGCGCAAATATGTTCATTATGGGAAGAAATGTCAAAAACCACGAAGAAAATGTTGGTGAATAGCAAATATCCGTTTCATTGTAAGGAACAAATACCCTTTCCATGCCCCGTTTGGAAAATCTGCTACTCTACTTTGTGGTGCGTAGGATATGCCACTGTTGGAAGACAATTTCTCTAGAAATTTCTCTAGAAATTGGTTAGCTACAGAAAGCAATCAGGGCATGTTGGAAAACATTAATGGTGAAAATCTTACCAAGGTTCTCCGTGTCAATCTTTCCACAATCAATCATGCAAAAAACACTTCATAACAAACACTTCCTATGAGTTGTGTCCAGAGCAAGACAAAAGAAAAACAAAATGTGGAAAGAGAATAACAGGCAGAAGAAAAGTGCAAAATGTTTTTCATAAGAATCAATATAGAATATAAATTAAATGCCAGAGTTCTGAAGTTTCAACAAAAACATCGTCAAATACCTAATTACCAATCACATATATACAGGAATAAAACTTGGAAGCAATCACATAGGAAACTTACAATATTTAAGCTCACAACATATAGGGGGGCATCAAAAAATGCAACAGCAGTCAATTCGGTACCATTCCATTTGTGCAAGACAATTTTTGGGCCAGAAGCAATCAGCAAATGACCTTGAAGGGGGGCTAAAGCAGAGATAGCTCCCTTCAATTCCTTCGAGTGAACTTCCGTGACCTACAACAATCATTGGCAAGCCATTAGACTATAGATGTTAAAAGCACACGAGGAAAGAAACATAATGCAAATGTAAAGGAAGAAAAGGTTCCTCAGAAAAATCACAACTAAGATGAAACAGAATAATATTGCATCAAGAGTAACCAATTTCGAGGATTATCTGCATAATGCAAATGGAAAGGAAGAAAAGGTTCCAAAGAAAGATCACAACTAAGACGATACAGAATAATATTGCATTAAGAGTACCCAATTTTGAGGATTATCTGCATTTTGTCCAACAGAGTACAGAATTATGCGCCCTCTTGCAGCGACATCCTCTCCTTGCACATAAGCAGTCCCCACGGCCAAAAGTGTATCAGTTTCCTTGGTTAAAGTATTCTGAGGAGCAAAACAATTTGAGAAGACGTATATCAAGTTATCAACATCTGACTTAATCACCGAGCGAGGACACAATCAACTACAGTTAATTAAATTACGAACATAAATATACAAACGGTTACACTATTATCAATAGATTGTACCAACCAGAACCTCAACTAGGAAAAATGAAAAGGAATGCACTCACAGATAATGATACAAGACGTATTGTGATTGCATGTTCAGAACTTTGCATTGGGATAGTGGCCTTTGTTTCCCAGGGACCACCAGCTTTTGCAGGTTCCAGAATGCGCACCTCAAACTCATCTATGAAATAGGACCTATTTAGATCTTCAGGATTTAAGTTATCATGTTCGCTTTGATGGCTGACTTCGTGATCAACAAGAGATGTGAGAACTTGACTCGATGGTTTGGCTACCTGAAACAGAAGTAGAAGATTAATTCAACCACAATACCATAATAAGATATTCATATCAATAGCCAGAGAAATGAAAATTCTGCAACGTCCGAATCAGAATAATCAAGATGATCGAACAAAACTGTCAAATTATTTTGTGGGATATCAATATCACAACAGAGAAGCAACCACGCTATGATAACAAGAATATTTTCATGTTGCAGGTTCAAATGATTTGATATATAATGGTTTCCTTTGCAGGTTAACAAAAGGGAATTATCAAAGACGAGTTTCCAAATCAGGCTAACAGCTTCGAGGAAAGAGATTGTAGTATTGTTTACAAAATTCCCAGAGGCTATATCACATGCTTTTCATCATGAAAAATTACTAAACATATCACAAGATTAAGAAATTTTAACATAAATTGGACAGGTGACATCATTGCAGATTCAAATTAATCAATCATGAATCATTTGCTAAGCCATCCAGCTTTGTACAATGCCTCATATAAGTTGTTGGGGATGCGTAATAGTTTTTATTAGAATACCAGACCCACCACTAATGTCCCAGATTCGGCAAGATTTCCATAAGTATACAAGTACTATGCATCATCATAAACAACCCTCTTATGTTCGACATACAAAATTTGTGATCTACCAGCCAACAGCAAGTCTGTAATGCCTTGATCATTTATTAACACATTATAATTACATTATGCTTTGTAGTTATTAAGTCTCGAACTCTATAATCACATCAATCAAACAGTAGCATGATGGATCTGCCTTTTGCCTAGAGCCCCTGTACGACTACCTTCTGAGGCCAGTTTTTCATTACTACTCAGGTTCCAGATGTGTCATTCACTTCTGAAGTTTTGGGCATACCCTCTGAAATTAGTGTCCTACAAGTCCCAAATATGTTGCAAGCATACCTCTCTCCATGAGAGAGCGTTTTGCGCAACTCCAATTGTTCCCAGTATACTAATCACTTGTGTGGGAGTTTTGAATGCCGACTACAAAGTTCAGTTCAGTAAGGGGGGAGGCGAAGCTTAGCGAGCTTTATAAGGACCATTCTTTATTGCCACCTCACTCTCTTCTTAGCACATCCCACGTCCCCCCTGACAAAACTTGCACCATCCCATTACACCGGACACCTGCTTCTGCCCTCTAGACTCTCTGGCCCAACTCCTATGCGCATTACAATGAGCTTATTCTGATAGCAAGAATAACCCTCATGAAAGGTTACAAACTTCTTTTTCCCAGCATTTGAACTGCAAAGCATATATTCACATGCAAGAATCTGTAATCATAACGATTCTTAGAAAACTATTACCCAGATGAAATGGTGTGAGCCCTATAAGCAAGAGTTACAGTTGGAGTTGGGAAGAGACATGGGAGTGGAGCATGTAGAGAACAGGAATACTTTTAGACTTCAAGGAAAACTGAATATCAATCTTCAGAGTATTGTCTAGGGAACTCTGTCCATGAGAACGGGATCACAAACCCGGAGAAAGAATTTTTCATAGAAACAACCATGAGAACGGGATCACAAACCCGGAGAAAGAATTTTTCATAGAAACAACCACTCACCGGAATGGATAATATTAGTGCATAAAGATTCTTCTCAGCAATGTAAGTAACTTGATGTGGAGTGCCTCTCAAAGGAATCTATCAAAAAAAAAAAAAAAAGTTATAACGAGTCAAATTAGCAAATACAACACCAAACTTTTACCTATAATATATATTGATTAAACAAAGAAGAATCTAAATAGCAACAGTGAAAAAAAGGAACAATCTAAACATACCTTCTGAACTGGCCAATAGTTGTCATAATTCAGCCATGATGGCAGTCGGCAAATTTTGAGAAACCCCTGATCAATTGGAAAAGTATTTCAAGTTCACAGTCTACAGCTATCTATCACTGGGAGAAGGGAAGAAAATAAGTACCTGTGATGTTACATATATACACCCATAGTTGCAATTAACATTGTGAAGAACAGTGAAAGCTACAATGGGCCCATCACAAAGCTACAAATGTCAAAAACCAAAAGAAAAAGTATTCAAGTTAATAAAGAATACAGAATTGAAAATCATACCAATTCTAAAAGCTAGCACAGATCATGAATGGAATCTAAATCAAGGAATGGGCACCCTATTTCTCATACTTAGCATTTCATCAAGTAGATAGGCATAAAACTCATTAGATTGGCTAGATTAATTATAGGTGGTAAGCATAGAGCTTTTTTCACAACAAAGCATGCATCTATTTTCTTGAGAATGCCACTTGATGAGACACATATCCAGGTGACATCACAGATATATTTTGACAGAGACAACAGTAATGATATCCAAATTGTATCAAACCCCACATTTCAAGGCTCGAAAGTGCAAGAAGCACATTGATGTCATGTCATTTTATGAGATAGAAGTCATCATGAAAATTTTACCCATCTCCCTCATATACCCAGTGTGAATTTAAGAAATGACTACAGATCAATTTGTGTCGTGAAAGCCATTTACGTTTTGCCACATTTTACATCATCAATTTGCAAGGGATGTTGTTGTATGCAATTACACAAACATATGCACTTTACATTATTCTTGCAGGGAATGGTACCCAGATTTCTGTTATTGTAAATAGATCAATAAGTAAATACACACATGAAAATACACACAGACACATGTCAATCATTTTTAGTTGGGGAAGTTCAAACAATTCATAAGCCTGAACTTTGGTCATTAAGAACTAAAATAATCTAACCCCCCTGGCCAAGAGTATTTTGCATATATTCTTGACAGCATGTTAAAAATAAAATGAAGAACGATTTTCCCAAATTTCAAGTTTAACAAGTTCCACATGACTTTTGGTCTTTGATGTCTTACAGGCGACTGATGAAAAGCAAAATGGGTCCAACACGAGGCATCACTTTGCATTTTAGAATATTTAATATCTCATTATGCCTCTCACTAACTCAAAGAAAACAGAACAGGGCTTGTCTTTATATTAATTGAGTTCCCCTTTCAAGTAACGCAAGCCCAAGCCAAATGGTTTGATTAATGTTTCAAAAAATCGTCCGCCCGGTGCCTAGGCACCCAAGACCCCATGCATCGCACACCTAGGCATAGGCGGCCCGTTCTAGGCAGATGTACCTAGACGGGTGCCCAGGCGAGTGCCTAGGCATGTGCCAAGGGATGTGGATTTTTTTTTTTTAAAGATACCCAAAATGGCAAAAGGGGTAATTTTGACCCCCAAAAAGGTTTAAATAGGTTATGGGGGTTATTTTCAACCCCCAAAGTTCAAAGAATAATTCCACAAACCGTCTTAGCTATACCTGTTTTTAAGAATCAAAAGTATTTTTTGTGGTTTGAAGAAGCTTCCTAAACTTTTCTACTTATTATAGAATACGCCTATTTCTAAGAATCAAAAGTATTTTTTGTTGTTTGAAGAAGCTTCCTAAACCTTTCTATTTATTATGGAATATGGAGAGTTGGAGACTTTCTAAATTTTGTATGGTTTGAATTTTGAACAAGTTTATTCTCAACATGCGATGTCATATGTTTGTATAAAGCATGTTACAATATTTTCAAATGCAATAAATTACAAAATTGACACAAATATACGTATATATTATATATCCATAAAATTTGTACTAAGGGCACCCGAGGTTTTGGGCACCGGGCCGGCCACCTCAGGCCGCCTAGCATTTTTTGTAACCTTTGGTTTAATAATTCTTCCAACATTTTTGCCACGGTTTCACTTAGTTGAAACCTAATCTTCACATCATTGTGCACAAAAGCATCCCGGAGAAAACAAAGAAAACTAAAATGGTTCTGAATCCATTTCAGTAACATCAACTTTCAACAAGTTGACTTACTCCAACAACATGTTAGCACACCTGATGATGGATTCTTAGCCTTTCTCTGCAGACTATCAACCAAGCTGGTCTTGACCCAGCAATGAATGCACCTTGATGGCCTCCAATGTTCATGAACGTGATGATTTTTCTGTATGAAACAACACCCGGTGATTCCTCCCTCGTTAATGATTGTAAAGAAACACGGATAAATCTCAAATTTCGAAGTCTAGATGTGCTTGTATTGCTGGCTTCGACTACATTTTCAGCTGAATTTGAATCATCCAACTTGGTCATGTTATCTTGACCCTCATACAAGTAAGCATGGTAACAAAGCGTCGATCCATCAGCTAAACCAGCAAAAAGGAATGGGCGGCCATATTGGCCAGACCATCTGTGCATGCATAACTCAACAACTTTCATGTTCTTCACAGCTTCTTTCTCAAGTTGATCACTGTCTTCGGAATACGAACTCTTTGCTTTATGGAGATCTTTAAAAGATTCCTGATGATGAGCATCAAAAAGATGGGTCCTAACAGTCAAAAACCTATCGACAGAGAAGAGGCATTTGAAACTAGGCACATCAAATATCTCAAGCCTCCCACTTTCATAACAAACAAGACAGTAAATATCACCCTGATCATGTTGTGACCCATCACTTCCATCAAGAGCCTCAGCTACACCACTTGAAAGCCAGGCATCTGGACTTGCCTTGCGCAGCCATGGTTCAGGTCCCTTATCATGATAAAAAGTACATGCAGTTATTGGATCAGATAAGTTTTCAAAGACTGCTGGAAGACTTGAAGTGATTGTGCAAGTAGCAGGATCTGCAATACAGATAAAAAGAATTTCAGAAAGAAGATGACAAACAACTTATCTATATATACAGTTAACAGCTTAAATAAAAAAAGACAATATATATATGGGGTGTGGTCTCTATAAGGTTGCCACCTTAAACAATCCAATTAAAGCGCACGTCCAAATTTTATCATGAAATGTAATTTTGGCGTAAAAAATTCTTCGGATTATCTTAAAATCTATTTTCATCTCATCTCTAATTATAAAATTTTAAACTCCAAAAATGGTTAAAATCAAGTAGATCTATAAACATATGAAAATGTTGAAAATGGACAGTCTAGAAAATGGACAGTCTAGACAATGTATTGTAAAATGCACTATTTCTAGGACTTAAAATCTTTTTTTTTTTTTTTTTTCATATTCATACATCTCGATGTCAAGATGATCAATTATTTTCTGATGGATTTTTGAGGTGCATCTTTAATTCTACATTTTAAAGTTGCAACCATATATAAACTTTTTCCACACACACACACACACACACACACATACACACATATATATATATAGATAAGTCAACATGCCAATATGGTACAAGCCACTTTGAAAAGCAGTTGCGCCCTAAATTATACACGTAGGTCTCACATAGAAATTGCAAAAAAGTAATAAAATAAAAATAAAAATAAAATGAACTAGCACAAAATAAGGGGGAATAAACAAGTCCCCTTGAAATGTCGGAAATGCATGTTCATTTGGTGGACAGTGGATCTAAGTCATCAAGAACTTAAAATCCATATCCATGTATATAACCATATTTAGGAATGTATACCATGAGACCATTTACCTTTGGCGCAAAGAGATCAGAATTACTTATAACCATTTGATATGAAATTTGATAGCTCGGGCATGTCACAAAGTTTGAGATAACTTATTTTGAACTTTGAGCTTGGTCAATGGAATAAATATAGCCACCCAATTTCACATCCAATAGTCAACATTAATTGTGACCACCTTGTAGTGTGTGTGTGTGTGTGCGCACTATGCTCTGTGTGTGTGTGTGTGTGTGTGTGTCTGTGAGTATGTTGTGTGGGTATGCATGCGTGTGAATGAAGTCATGAGAAAATACTCTCGTGGCACACCTGCTTAGGCCATATGTCTTTGGAATCCTTAAAACTATTGTTTTCATATAAGTTTGTTTCTCTGAATTTTTTCTCAAATACAATGTGAAACTTGTTAATTGTTTAAGCATTTTAGAAACGCTTTTTCTTCAAGCAAAAATAAAATTTCTACACTATTCCATCTTGTTCATTCTGATATTTAAGGGTCTGCTCTAGTTAATTGGATATTGGTATTTTATCTCATTCATTGATGACTACTCTCATTATACTTGGAATTATCTCATGAAAAGTAGAGATGAAATACTCTTAATAGTTGAAATATTTCATAAAATGATTCAAACCCAGTTGGCGAACCAAACAAAAATTTTCGATTATGATAATGCACGAGAGCATCTAAGTCGTGAATTAAATAATTATCTTCGTGAACATATTCTACATAACTCTGCCTTAGCTGTCCCCAAGCCGATCATGCGGTCCCACGCCCGGGTAAAGGAGGAGGGTTGTGCTGCCAGCGTAAAACTTTACCAAATCTTCTCATGAATCCTTAACCTAAACGCAGAATGGCGGAACAGGATTCATGTAGCTGAAATAGTTGGGATAAGGCTTAGATGATGATGATTTTCGTGAACACATTAAAGAAACATAAGCATCATGTTCTTATACACCACAACAAAATGGCGTGACACAACAAAAAAGTAGATTCTTGTTAGTTGTAAGAGTCATCTTAATAGGAATGGAGATTCCTAGGAAATATTACGACAAAGAAGTTCTCATTGCTGCCCATATAATCAATAGATGCCTACACTTGTTCTCGATGTTGGTCACTGATGTAGGAAATTTGAACGAGAACAGAAAATCAACAATAATTCAGGCCAAAACACACGTAATAGTAGAAGAAACCCGGGGTTTCTTCCTCGAAGAAGTTATTATTGCTGCCCATATGATCAATAGATGCCTACACTTGTTCTCGATGGAGCTCACTGATGTAGGGAATTTGAAGGAGAACAGAACAGCAATTATTCAGGCCAAAACACACGTAACAATAGAAGAAACTTAGGGTTTCTTCCACAAACCCTACATAGGGCTTCAAAATCTTGTTTAAGGAGCTTTTCTTTCTTTTTCTCTAAAACAAACCACGTGAATGAACACTCAAGGGCCCCACACACCTCTTAAATAATATTTATTAATTGTTTAAGGACATTAAATGCTCATTCAAATGAATATAATGACCCAAAATCCCCAACTTAATCACAAAATTCATAATGACAGTTTTATCCTTGATAAAACAAAATATTCCATAAACACTTGAAGTACTTTTCTAAACAACGCCTTAAAATCCTAAAAAAATTGGAACCCTTCAAAAAAATTAAAAACCCTAAAAATAAAACCTGAAATTAAAATTAAAATTTAAATATCTATCCTTTAAAACTAAATAAAAACTAAAATAATTTTGCCTTGCACCAATCTCCCATGGTTGAAGAAAACTCGTCTTAAGTTTTGAAGTAGACAAATTGTGGTTTATGAATTGACCACACCTCTCTTGTGCTACTCTGATTCCAATGCTCTAATTCTCTTGAATACTCCACCACTTCGACATCTTTGAGACCTTCAAAGGCCATGATTTTGATCAGTTCTCCGATTGTCGTCTCTCCAATTTCTTCATGACCAAGATCCTCTTCTGAAACATCTTCATCTTCATCTTGATCCTTATCATAGTTTGGATCTCCTAAGAGATCTTGTTGTTCATTTGCGCATGTGTCAAAGTTTGGTCGCAAAGCCCAATCTACAACCTGCTGATTTTGGATACAACCTGAATTACAATCAAGAATGTCCTCCTTCAAATCGAAAATCTTAGAGTGATGTCCTCTACGTCTAGGTCTTTTATCACTTTCCATTTCACATGACTCTTCACACGAAGTATAGCAATGAAAGGGTTATTTTGAGATCTTCTTGGGTTGAAAGATCACCGTCCTGCCCACGCAAACTGCTGGACTTGTTGTTTAAAATCCCAAATTTCTTCCTGTCCGAGATCATGAATA
Source organism: Amborella trichopoda (assembly GCF_054954075.1). Classification (NCBI taxonomy): domain Eukaryota; kingdom Viridiplantae; phylum Streptophyta; class Magnoliopsida; order Amborellales; family Amborellaceae; genus Amborella; species Amborella trichopoda. The sequence goes on along the minus strand of NC_142344.1, from coordinate 53,586,287 downwards.
TGGTCTACAAAAGCGCCCCCTTCATTCTCACTGGCATTAGGCTCACCAAAATCACAAACTATAGGCAGAGAATCAACAAAAATCTCGTTGGAATCAGCAAGATCTAGCTGAATTTGGCAAAACTTGCACTGAGATCAGCAAAGTTTTAGCTGAAATCAACAAGCCTTGCCCCAAAGTCAGTAAATCCTAGACTTGATTGTAGTTTATTGACCTTGTTGTTGAAGAAAACCTGAGCTTTGATACCAAATTGATGTAGGGAATTTAAAGGAAAACATAAACCAGCAATAATTCAAGCCAAACACATGCAAGTAGAAGAAACCTAGAGTTCTTCCTCATACTAAACCTAGGGCTTCAATAGCCAAGAGCTTTTTTTTTTCTCTTAAACAAACCACGTGAATCACCACGCAACTGCCCTACGCACCTCTTAAATAATGTTCATTTACTTGTTCAAGGACATTAAATGTACATACAATGAATAAAATGACCAAACTTCCTAACTTAATCAAAAAATTTGTAATGATTGTTTTATCCCTGATAAAACAAAATATTCCATAAACACTACTTTTCTAAATAACTTCTAAAAATATTCAAAACCTAGAACCCCAAGAAAATAAAAACCTAAAAAGTAAATCCTAAAATTAAAACTAAAATATACATCATTTGAAATTAAATAAATTCAAAATAAGAACAATATTGTCTTCGATCACTTACCCTTTCAAATTTCTCCACCATGCACTTCCTACGTTTTTCTCTTCCACCAAAAAGCTTCGATTGTATATGCTCTGTGCATATCCTAGGGCCTGCTAGAAATAAATTAGAAACCCTAATCTCATACATATATGTTCCCAGGATACTTGAACTCTCAAGAATGATACATGTGTTATTGTCCCATGACTGAGAGGAAATATATCTCAGGAGATTTTACCTTCTCTAAGACATTATCCAAACTTGTAAATTCTAGAATGCCTTCCTAGCCTTTCCAGACATTATCTAAAAACAACCACCAAGTTTTACCGAGTCAACCAATTGGAAAGAGAGGGGTTTCTGGCAAAAGATTCCTAGGGCGCCCCACACCCCACAGCAAGTGGGCCTCCCCACATGTGGGCACTTGGTCATTCGACCCCAAGCAGGTCACAAATATTTTTAAATACCCAAAAGAATTTTTTAATCCCCTCTAAGTACTTTTTAAAATGATTCATAAATATCTCATACTGAAAATACAATTATTTTTTATTAAAAAATTATTATGCAAAAATAAAATATGTAATGCACTTTAAAAATTCATTTTTGTGATTAGTAAAGTTTCTAAAACATAAGCAAATATGATTAAAAGATAAAACATAAAGGGAACATACATAGGTCTAGTATGCGGATTAGAAATTCCCCCCGAGGACAAGCCATGTATCACATAGATATATGTATACACTATAGCAATGGTGTAGGAGGTCTCTCTTCAGTAGATGTACATGTCTTATCCTAACGGGTCACTTCCCATAGATGCAACTATCTTATGTACATGTTATTTGATGGTAATAATGAAGATTTCGGCCCTTGCTCTCACAATCCACCAACCACAAACAGGAGACCGGCCACCTCTTACCTAACCATCCTGGGTATCTCTCCGACCTCAGCAATGGTTAACCTTACAAACCCTCCACGGTTGCGCCTTATGCCCAAGGCTAAACGGCTATAGACTTGACTTCAAGGCCTAGACCACACAACCTAGGTGAGTCAAAAGGCACTACAAAGCGTGCCTCATTAGTGCAATACGGACACCAAATAGACACAATATCACGATCGTTATAGTTTTCTACATGTGTTCAAGGCCTATGAAGGTTATGCAAATAAAAATTGGGGCTTTTAATTTTGTGTTTTATATTCTTTTAATTTTAGAACATGTGTTATTTAAGATTATAATTTTCTGAACGGTTATTTTTGTCTTCTTAAGTTGTAGAGTTTTAAAAGGTAGAATAGTAAATTCTTTATGGGAGTTTTTTAAAATAAATTTTCATGAAGATATAGTTTCTATTTTTGTGGGGGGCTGAAGTTGTTATCTCTTAATAGGTTTAAGGATAATGAAAGGAAAAATAAAGAAAGAGATGAGGAAGGGAAGTTAGAGAGAGAATACATCGGAAAAGTAAGTAGAGAGAGAAGGAGAAAATAGTAAGAGAGAGATAAATGTGTTTTTTATTTATTTTATTTTTTATTATTTCAATTGCAGTTAAAGGGAAAATTTCCCTTCATTGTAGAGAGCAGAGAATTGGATGTCAATAAAAAAATTGAATATTGAGAAAAGATCTTTTTGGAGTGGACTCTCATGCAAACCCAAAGAGGGGGTATATTCTCTCATCCTTAATTCTTAATTTTATTTTAATTATTTCTTTCCTCCATTCTCCCTCCATCAATTGCTATTAGAGCAAGTACGATCCAGCTATTGCAATGCCACCGAAAGCAAATCTTGCTATAGAGGATCACTTGGGATAAATTTTAGAAAATTTGACCGAAATTGTGGAGGATGCTCGAACTGAAGTTTGTGAAATGAATCAGTAGTTGCAACGGTTGGAAAATACTATTATTCGAAAAGAGGGTTCTCACAATCATAAAGATCCAACGCCAGATTTTGTCGCAAAGATGAATGGAGGCCCATGACTAACTACGGGGCCGATCCTAAATGTGACGATCACATTGTGATGCAAGAACCACGATCTGAGGAGCATCTACATGATCTTGGTATTCAGCTCCATCTTCTCAAATTTTATGAGGAACTTGGAAAAAAAAAAAATCACAATTGAGCTCAAGATCCCAGTGTTCTACTTAAAGATGAGCAAAATATATATTTATGAAGAAGTTTATTGAAGAAAAAGTGTCGAAGAGAATGGTGGGACTGCATCACCAACTTTTGAGAAGGCCTCTAAAAGATTTGAGTTTTATAAGCTCGACACCAAGCTTCTCCCAACCTGGGGAGAATGATACAAATAAAAATCAAGTTCTTTTAATTTTTATTTTAGAAAGGCTTTATTTGAGATTTTAGTTTTATTTAAGATTATTATTATTTTCTTTAGTTGTAGAGATTTAAAGGATAGAGTAGTAAATTATCCATGGGAGTTCGTTAGGATAGATTTTTAAGAGATATACTATCTATTTTTGGGGAATGAGTTGTTTACGGTGTGGATAGGATTACTTGTTGAGTGACTCTCTTACAGGCCTTGAGAGAGGGTATAATCTCTCACCCTTTATTTTTATTTTTATTTTAATTATTTCTTTCCTCCATTCTCCCTCCATTAGTTGGTATTGGAGCAAGTAAGATCCAGCTATTGCACTGTCATTGAAAGCTAATCCTACTATAGAGGATTTCCTCGAACAAATTTTACAAAATTTGACCAAAGTCGTGGAGGATGTTTGAACTGCAGTTCGTAAATGAATCAGTAGTTGCAACGGTTGGAGAAAACTATTATTCGAAAAGAGGGTGCTCACAAGCATTAGGATCAGACATCATATTTTGTCATAGAGATGAATCGAGGCCAACGACTAACTACGGCTGCTGATCTTGAATGTGACGATCACAGTGTGATGCAAGAACCACGATCTGGGGAGCATCTACATGATCTTGGTATTCAACACAATCGTCCCAAGTTTTATGAGGAAAAAGTATTTTATGAATCAGATTGTTGAAGAAAAAGTGTTAAGGCTCATGGTTGGACTACATCATCAATTATTCGATAATAATTGGCTCTGAAGGATGTAAGCTCGAGGTCGAGCTTCTCCCAACCCCGGAAGAATAATGCAAATAAAAATCGGGATTGTTTAATTGTTTGTTTTATATTTTTTAAAAATTTTAAAAAGGTGTTATTTGAGATTTTAACTTCCTTATTGGATATTTTTGTCATCTTTAGTAGCAAAACTTTAAAGGGTATAATAATAAATCCTTTATGGGAGTTTCTTAAGATAGGTTTTCATGAGGATACAGTTTCTATTGGGTGAAGGTTGAGGTTGTTATCTCTTAATGGGTTGATAAGAAAAACCAAAAAAAGAGATGAGGAAGAGAAGTTAGAGAGAAAAGAAATAGTAAAAGTAGGTAGAGAGATAAGGAGAAAATCTTAGGAGAGAGATACATGCGTTTTCTATTTATTTTATTTTTTATTATTTCAATTGTATTTAAAGGGAAATGTCCCTTCTTTGTAGAGAGAAGAGAATTGAATGTGAGTATAGAATTTGGATCTTGTGAAAAGATCTCTATGGGGTAGACTCCCTTGCAAACCCAAAGAGAGGGTACATCCTCCCCCTTTATTCTTATTTTTATTTTACTTATTTCTTCCCTCCTTTCTTCCTCCATCAGAAGGCCACATACCCCAATAGTGAACAGCGGTGTGGCGAAGGATAGGGCTAAGAAGAGGGGGTAACTATTGGTGTAGTTAAAACAACGTTTGAAAATTCGGCCGCCCGACCGCCTAGGTGAAAAAATTCTAAAAATGCCTAGGCGCAATCTGGGCGGGGTTATTATGCGCCATGTCTCTGGGCGCCGCCTAGGCACTATTGTCTGGGCACCTGCCTAGGTGCTGCCCTGTGGCAACTTGCGGGCGGGTGGGTGAAAAAAATCGATGAGAGTAAAAAATGTAATTTTTCCCCTTAAATAAAGGGGGGGACGGGTTATAGGGGGTATTCTAAACCCCCAATTGAAACTCCGTGGCCTATAGGGAGAGAAAAACCCCCCAAAAACCACTTTTTGTGATTTATCGAAAGATCGATAAATTTTTTATTTTTTTGATTTCTTCCCAAAACGAAGGCTATAGTTCGTGGGTAGATTTGGGGCTTCTAGTAGTTGATTTTGAAAACTTTTGGCAACCCAATAGATGAGGTTTGCACCGACATCGATTTGATTTTGATATTTTTAAAGTAGTATCACTCTTTTGTGATTTATTGAAAGATCAATAATTTTTTTATTTTTTCGATTTCTTCTCAAAATGACTTGATGTATTTGTTTTTTTATTTTGCCTTGTTGACTTCGCGTGTGACTGTAGCGTTGATTCGTTTCTAGTATGGACTTCTAGTTTCCTACAATGACATTTGGGATTTCAAGCATTTTAATGTCTTACAAGTTACAATCTCTTTGAGACTTGTATGATTGTCTCATCCACAAATATGTTATATGATTGTACTCATTATAGTATTGTATTGTTGTACTATTATCTTTTCGTCTATTTCATGATCACGAGGAGTTTGGGGCTCCAAAATTGCCCTAAAATCTCCCAAAGGCTTTAAACCATGCCCTAAGAACTCCCCTACTTTTTATGTTCGGGGTGGGGAGGTTTGGATTTTGGTGAGAGCACCCTGTCTCAGAGCGCCCGCCAAGGCAGCCAGGCACCCAAACCGCCTAGGCACCCGAATCCATCGTTTTGAACAATGAGCTAAAAGAACCGCTTTTAGCATTTCTTAGATTTGTTTTTTTATGGTTGAATGGGCTTTAGAAGTCATATATTAGTTTTATATTTAGATTTTTGCGCACGGTTTATTCATGTTCATTTTGGACTTAATTATTTCGCAAGTTTAGGTTACGATGGATTAGAGGGAATAGAAGTAATAGGGAGCTAGGATTTTCTAAAGATATTTGGGGTTTGATAAGTTGGTTTGTATAGCAATTTCAAGGGGGGGAAAGGGGGGACACTTACTTTCAAATATATATTTTGTATTTGGAGCTATTGGTGCCCTTGTTTAATGGTTGGTTCCATCTCTAGCCACTGCAAAAATTTGTGTAAGCCTGATTTCTTCCATGCCATAATATTTATTCTTCCAATACTTAAATATCAAGGACTATGCGCAGTTTTACCCTAGTTACTCCAATATTTCCCTTGTGTTGTGTGTTAACATTTTGCCAAGCCTTGTGTCAACAAGTGTAGACACGGAACTAACACTTTGACCCAGCGTTCTAAAAAACGTCGAGTCGAACCGGACTCGCCCGGTTCGACTCGAAAATAGTAAAAAAGGAACCGGATCGCCCTTAAATCGGAAATCGTCCGGTTCTAGAGAGAACCGGACGATTCTGTACAGTGAATCGCCGATTCACTGTACGGAATCGGCGAGTCCGAACAGTGAATCGGCGATTCCGTACGGATTTTTTTTTTTTTTTTCTTTTTTTTTTTGGTAATCCATGATCGAATTTTTTGGTTTTTTGTAACCCATAATAGAATTTTTTGTAATCCATGATCGAAATGTTTGTTTTCTTTTCTTGTAATCCATGATCGAATTTTTTGTTTTTTTTTTTTTTTTTGTAACCCATGATAGAATTTTTTGTAATCCATGATCGAATGTTTTGTAATATATGATCGAAATGTTTGTTTTTTTTTTGTAATCCATGATCGAAATGTTTGTTTGTTTTTTTTTAATCCATGATTGAATTTTTTGTTTTTTGCTTTTTTTGTAACCCATGATAGAGTTTTTTGTAATCCATGATTGAATTTTTTGTAATCCATGATCGAACTATTTTTTTCTTTTTTTGTAATCCACGATTGAATTTTTTGTTTTTTTTGTTTGTTTTTTTTTGTAATCCATGATCAAATTTTATGTAATCCATGATCGAATTTTATGTAATCCATGATCGAATTTTATGTAATCCATGATTGAATTTTTTGAAAATTTGTGATTTTTTTTGTTTAATCCATGATCGAATTTTTTTTTGTAATCCATGATAGAATTTTTTGAAAATTTGTGATTTTTTTTTTAATCCATGATCGATTTTTTTGAAAATTTGTTTTTTTTTTTTTTAATCCATATTATTCAAAGAGAAAACGAGAGAGATGATGATTCTGAGGTCACCCTATCCCAGCCATATTATTCACATATCGAGTCCCAACAGCAACAGTGTAGGGATGAGCACGAAATACTGTAAATTAAATGCTGAATGGCGGTTCATGCAGGGAAAGAACATATCAATATTCGCATATTCATTCAAAAACATGAAAATTCTTAATGGAGTACCCTCATTTTTTATTGAATTCCTAAAAACCAATATTTATAATGAATTTTAATAATTTTTTCGGATTTTTTTGAAGCTTTATTCTGACCGATTCACCCGATTCCGATCCGGATCGCCGATTCGCCGATCCGGATCGCCGATTCGCCGATCCGGATCGGTTTTTGAAAAGCCCGATCCGGGTCACCGATCCGGTTTTTAAACCATTGCTAGTTTGACCATATATGTCAAGTGATTTTTGTGTTTGTTAGTACATATCAATGTGTTCTTTTTTTTAATTTTTTTAACATTTTGCCAAGCCTTGTGTCAACAAGTGTAGAAACGGAACTAACACTTTGACCATATATGTCAAGTGATTTTTGTGTTTGTTAGTACATATCAATGTGTTCTTTTTTTTAATTTTTTTATTTCTTTTTTGCGTACTGAAAGTAGCACGTGTCTCCTAGGAGACACATATCAAGATGTTATATAGATGTATCTAGCATATTTGTACAATAAAAGACAAACACTCCATCAGGTAGAGTGGACATATGTTCTTACTCTTCTGAGTTCAAGCGCCATAGTGAACAATGCTTTCAATGTGGCTCAATTTTTTAATATGCTTAGTAGGAAGTTCAGGCTACGTGGCTTGATTTTTTTACTATGAAATTTTGCTCAAGTATTTTGATACTTTTTATTAGAAATTCAGGATATATGGCATAAATTTTTATTTTTTTTTGAGAAAAGTTCAATTTTGTTTTGCTATAAAGGGTTGGAGTACAATTTTGGGTTAATCCGAGAGTATCCACTAGACGGGTGTCTCGCTAAAAAATAGGTCAACCGACCTTGTACAAAAATGGGCTTATAGATCTGCTCGATTACAATAGATTTACAATGAGGTTACAAAAAATGGGCTTATGGATTTGCCCGTTTACAAAGAGAAGTTCTACTACGTGTACCCTCTATGGTCCAGACCAAAAAAGGAGATGGACCGGGTTTGGTCTTCTACTTGGGCCCTAGCCCCATCCTTTGCCAGGAGGTCAGCGAACTCGTTTGACGTCCTCGAGGTATGCTTCCAAAAGACGACCATATCCCTGCAAATGAAAGCAATCTCATCAAAGATCGAAGCGAGGTACCATGGAGGTGTGGATCTCCCGATTGCCCATGAAATAATATCACGTGCATCTCCCTCCACTAACAGATTATGGCCCCAAGACTGATTGAAGCTTTTAAGGCCCAACAGCAAGGCCAAAGCTTTGGCATACTGAGAATCTTCAAGGCCTAGGTGCTCTAAGTATATAAACAGGATTTTGCGATGATGGTCTCTGAAGACACCGCTAGCACCTGCAGGGCCGGGGTTCCCTAGAGAGCAACCATCGAAATTGAGGTTAATGGTTCCTTTTTGATGTGGTTGCCAATTGCATGTTCTTTGCGCCTTCTGTGGTTGGTGGTATAGGATGTTTTCCCATTGGCTTAGGAAAGTGTTCACATAAATACCCGAAAAGATCCTTTGGTTGGATGCCCAGAAAGTACCTAAGGACGTAACCTTGTGAAAAAGTAATCAGCCTTGAGTATAATCCCCTTGGAATATCCTAGCGTTACTTTCTATCCAGATCACCCAAACAGTGGCTGTCACAGCAGCCTTCCATAAGGTTCGTCCAGCCTTCGACCAATGTGAAGAATGGTTCGAAGATATTAGCTCCTTCACCGTCGGAGGCATAACCCATTGGAAACCGAACAGTTGCAATATTTGGCCCCAAAGATCATGGGCTCGGTTACAATGAATGAAGAGGTGAGGATTTCATTCTTCCTCGCACGAACACATAGCACATCTGTTCGGGATCAGAATCCCTTTCTTTTGAAGCTAGTCAACTGTAAGTACCCTTTGAGAACCCGCTATCAAGTTAAAAGTCTGCACTTTGGGGTGATAGTGGACCAGACCTTGGATAATACCGATGAAGGATTAAGAGGGAAGGTGTGGGGTTGGGTAAGTCTTTTGTAAAAGGAAGCCACCGAGAAAATTCCAGAGGGAGAAAGAGACCATACCAACGAGTCCCTCCCTTGTGGTGAGATGAAAGAACGATGCAAAACTGCCAAAGAGAGAGAAAGTCGTTGCCTTCCTCGTTAGAGAGGTTTCTTTTGAACGAAGGGTTCCACACTCTTCGGCCTCCCGCCAGCACCATTTCCTCAACGATGGTAGAATCTTTGTTAGAGCCAATGGAGTAAAGGGATGGAAAGAGGTCCCTTAGTGGAGTGTGTCCGAGCCAAAGATCTGACCAGAAGCGCACTCTTGTTCCTTCTCTTGGATAATACCTGATGAACTTTTTGAAAAGTGAGAGGGAAGAGGTGAAAGACTTCCACGCTTCTGAAACCTTGTTCATAGGTCTCCTCTTGGCACCCAAGTTCCTTCAGAAATCTTGTATTTACAACGTAAGATCTGAGCCCAGAGGGAATCAGTCTAAGTTGCCAGACGCCACCACCATTTTCCAAACAAGGCCAAGTTATGTTTTCTTAGGATCCTGATCCCTAGACCTCTTGGTGTTTGGGTAAGCATACCTTATCCCAAGAGATTAAATGGTATTTTGTTCTCTCAGCCTGTCCTGACTAAAGAAAATTCCTCATTAGTTGTTCTAACCGGTTTGCCACTAAGATTGGCATTTGGAAGAGGGACATGAGGTATACCATGGCATTGGCAAGGGTTGCTTTGATCAAAGTGGTTCGGCCAGCCTGAGAAACATATATCTCTTTCCATCGAGCCATACGCCTATCAATCTTATCTATCACATGTGACCAATGTCTCTTTTTAGGTTTTCCCAATCCTAGAGGAAGACCAAGGTAGGTTATGGGAAGATCCTCAACTTTGCATTCCCAATTTGGTATAAGCTCTCTAATTTCAGTGTTGGCGAGTGCTACCCCCATCATTTTTTATTTTTCCATGTTGACCTTGAAACCTGTAGCCACTTGGAAACATTTGAGATAAAGCCTAAAATTATAAGTTTCATATGAAGAAGCGTCTAAGAATACCAATATGTCATCTACGTATTGCAGATGAGACATTGTAGGGCCTCGGTAAGAGGTATTGAAGCCCGTGAGGAGACCTGCCTAATACAGATGGGAGATAGATCGGTTGAAGACTTCTGCTGTAATAGTGTAGCCCCCTCGAGGAAGGGAAGAAACCTTTTAGGGTTCCATTAACGAGGATCGAGAAGTGAGGATGAGAATAGAAACCTCTCATCCATTTTCTCCAGTGGTCTCGGAACCCCATTCTTGCCATAGACTAATCTAGTATGGACCAATCAACATGGTCATACACTTTCTCCCAGTCTATCTTAAAGATAAGACCAAGTTTTTTGGACAAATGCCTAGAGTGAATACGCTCGTGTGCTACTAAAGCTCCATCTGGGATTTGTCTATCTTTGATGAAGGCAGCTGTGACAGTGAGATGCTAGAGGGAAGGACTTGTTGTAGTCTTGAAGCCAGTACCTTAGCCAGAATTTTGTAGGAGGAGTTGAGCAAACTGATTAGGCGAAAGTCCTTAAGCTCCTCAGCCCCTTCAACCTTGGGGACTAAGGCAATAAATGTAGCGTTGATGGCTTTGTGGAGAATTTCCAAATGGAAAAATTCCTCGAAGAAGCTCATGAAGTCTGGGTGAAAGGTTTCGCAAAAGATTTTAAAGGGTGTTATGGGGAACCCATTCAGACCGAGGGCTTTATCTTTGGCTAAGTCATCTAAAGCTTTCAGAATTTCCTCTTCCCAAAAAGGTCGCTCAAGCCAAAGAGCCCGGTCTTCCGTAAGAGTTAGAAAATCAAGATCAGTCATTTTAGGTCTAGGACTCAAAGGGGCAGTGTAAAGGGTCTGCAATAGTTTAAAATAGCTGATTCGATTTCCCCAGGCTGTACCAGATAACAATTATTTGACTTGATAGTCGAAATAGTATTGTCACTTCTGCAACAATTAGCTATCCGGCGCAAGAAGCATGTGTTTGGTCCCCTGCTTTTAGCCAATTTACTCCAGATCTTTGGACCCAGTACAATTCTTCTTTTTTAAGGGTGGAGAAGTATTCTAGCTTAGTTTGGGTTCTCAAATTCGATTCGAAGTCTGTCAGAGGTCTGCACTCCTCAATACAGTCAAGGTCTTGGATGGAGCTAAGTAGAGAGGATTTGATATGTGAGTAATTCCCAGGGATGGACTTATTGCAGGTCTTTAGGGAGGCTTTGAGAAGTTGAATTTTGGTTTGGAGCCTATAACCTGCTCTTCTCGAAACCTGACCAGAGAAAGAGTTCCACTAGATGGGAATCAGAGTGGAAAGAGACTTTTCTTCAAGCCAGGCCAATTCAAATTTGAAGGGTTTCGATCCTCTTATGATTGCTTGGGTGTTTAGAAGGATAGGGCAACGATCAGAGGTGGGTTTAGGCAGTGCCATGGCGTGAGAACCCAAAAGAGTTCCTCCCAGTTCAAAGATAGGAGGAACCTATCAAAGTTTAGAGAGATAAGGTTGGGGGGAGTGATTGGACCAAGTAAAGCGGTTTCCTTGGAGCAGGATGTCTAGGAGTTCATTTCAAAAAATGAAGTTCGAGAAGTCCGTCATTCCCTGGGAGATGGTAGAATTGGAAGTTTCTCTCATGAGACCATCTCGTGATGTTGAAATCTCCACCCAAACACCATACAGGGTGGAGTAGGACAGCCACATAGTCCAATTTTGTCCAGAGACATGGTCGGAGAGAAGCTGAGCAGTTGTCATAAATGGTCGAGAATTTCTATAAGAAGCTGTCAAAAGTACGTGAAAGAAGAACGGTAATGGAGAACTCCCCTATATGGGAGAAAAGGAGGAGGTGATCTAAGGTTCCAGATCACCCATATACCCCCTTAAGCCTCATCCACAGGTTGAGCGACCCACTGGCAAGGCCTTTTACCCCAGACCTGACAAATAAGATGAAGAGTGGGCTCGGGTAGTTTAGTTTCCAGGCAAGAATAGCAGAAGTGTGTTTTGAGGTCAAGTCCTTGATTGCCTCCCTTTTGGATGAGTGTCCCAAACCTCTTATGTTCCAAGTACGGATCTTCGTGGTTTGGGGGTGGGAGTTGAGGAAGAGGCTAATCTCGTAGACCTCCTCAAGGAGGGAGCGGAGGTAGGGGATGGGAAACCTTGTAAAGGACAACCTTCGTAGGAGATAGAGAACAGATTGAGTAGCTCCCTTTGTCCTTTAAAACTCACCTTCAGTGGGCTCTAAGCGTCTGCAAGAAGGAAACGGTGTGCCAATCCTTCAGGGCCTTCATGCTGGAACCCCATAATCCGATATATAACCTTTATTCTCTCCAAATCTCTGTCGTTCCCATCCCCGTCAACCCCCTCAGCGTTGTCACTCGCGAAGGAAGAGAGATGGGCGTGCTAGGTCCCTCGGGCGACTCCATGTCCAGCTCGAAAGGAGGGAGGGGAAGATGGTTGGTAGGGTAAAGGTCAAGAGGTAAGGTAGGGAGAGGTTCAAAGATAGTGGGTAATGAGGAGGTAGAGGGAGGGTCAAGAGAAGAAGAGGGGGGGTGGGGGGGGGGGGGGGGCAGAGGGAGGGAAGGGAGTAAATGAATGGAGGGAAGGAAGGCAGGACGTGATAATTTGGAGAGGCTCAACTAGATATTAATATTGTTAATATGAAATTCAACTCTATTTTTAAGTAGAAGTTCAAGCTTTATGGCTGAACATTTAATAATAAAGACTTGCTAGCCCCGAGTTTGGAACCCATGACCTTTTCAAGGTGGCTAGTAAGGTCTAACACCTCATCAGCAGCGTTTATGTATACCTGATATGAAAATAATTATTATTAGTGTAAAGTATTATTTGATATAAAAAAAATGTAAAACAATAATCCTAAGAGTTTCAATCTCCAATCCCTTTCATAAGGGGGCAATCTATAATCTATTTTACTATTGCAAAAACAGTAATTGGCTGTAGAAAAGTATATAAGCTTATTTATATAATCAATTCATCGTCATCAGAGCCTTATTCCAACTATTTGGGGTCGACTACACGAATCTGGTTTCGTCATTCCACTCTATCAAGGGCCATACCCTCAATCAAACCATGAGTCACCAAATCCCGTCTTACTACTTCCATCTACGTCCCTTTAGGCCTTCCATTTTCCCTTTTAGAGCCGTCTACTTAAACCAAATCACCCCTCTTAACTAGTGTTGTTCTAAGTCGATGTTGCAAATGGGCAAACCACCTAAGTCTACATTTCCTCATCTTATCACCTATTGAAGCTAACCCTTAAGTTCCCTCGGGAAGTATTCATTTCAAATTCTATCATTTCTTCTCTTGCCACTCATCCATCTCAACATCCTCATCTCAACTACACTTATTCTATGAATATGTTGTTTCTTAACCGCCCAGCATTTTGTCTAATAAAGCATGGTCTTACAGCCGTCGTATATAACTTCTCCTTCAGATTCGTTGGTATGCAACGATCACATAAGACTCCAAAGCATTTCTCCACTTCATCCACCTAGCTCTGATTCTATGTGCAGCATCTTCTTTAATCTCTCCATTCTCATGGATTATCGACCCAAGATATTGAAAATTATCTCTTTTAAGTACTTTTTTGTCATCAATCTTAACTAATTTCTCGTTTCTATCCTATTATTACTAAACGTACAGAGCATATCTTCTGTCTTAGTCTAGCTAATTTAAAAACACTTATATTCTAAAGCATCCCTCCAAAGTTGTAGCTCTGCATTGATGTTGACTCTAGTCACATCAATTAAGGCTATGTCATCCGAAAACAACATACACCACAGTACTTCATCCTGTAAATGCCTAGTTAACTCATCGATAACCAAAACAAAGAGATATGGGTTCAATGCTAACCCCTGATATAGGCCTACTGTTACTGAAAACTCATTTGTCTCTCCAATAGTTGTTCGTACACAAGTAATCCCTGGTACATATCTTCACCATGTCAATATATCCTCTAAAGATACTTTTCTTTTCCAACACCTACCAAAATAACTCTTTAAGTACCCTATCATATGCTTTCTCTAAATCAATAAAAACCATGTGAAGGCCTTTTCTCGTCTCCCTAAACTTCTCAATTAATTGCTTAAGCAGGAAAATAGCCTCAATGATTGACGACCCAGACATAAAACAAGACTAATTGTTTGATATACATGTTTTATGTCGCAGTCGTTGCTCAATCACTCTTTCCAATAGCTTCATAATGTACACCTCAATGTGTCTCCTTTTTCTTGTAATTAGATACCACAGTATTTTTTCTCTATTCGTCTGGCATTTGTTTTGTTTTCTAAATATTGTTGAACGGCTTGGTCAAACACAATATGTCAATCTCTTCCATACACTTCCAAACCTTTATTGGTATACCATCTGGCCCTAAAGCCTTTCCTACGTTCACCTTTCTCAAAGCTTATATCATTTCAGATAACCTAATGGTCCTAATCCAATGAATATCGATGACCTCTAACCTCATTTATGTCAAAGAGTCCTAATACCGTGCTCCTAGAGTGATCTTCATTTAATAATTTTTGAAAATAAACTCTCCACCTTTCATTGACCTCGTCATCTTTCACTAAGACCCTTTAATCCTCACTCTTAATGCAATTAACATGATCTGGATACATATAGTTACTCTCTTTTTTGACAGTTTGAAGACATCTTTTTCACCTTCTCTCGTCCCCAATTTATTGTATGGACTATCATATGCTTTAAGCTTAACCTAACTATTTTCTTTTATAACCTATTTTTGGTTATCGCACATTTTGTATAAACGTGCCATGTTGCATTGGCTTTTTTAGACAAAGCACTAGACACTCCTTGTACATGATAGACACAGGACCCATATTGTGCCTATTTAACAACACTTGTGTCAATTGAGATCAGAGTGGGGCTTACTAGAGCATTCTGATTTGTGGTTCGCAAAAGTTGTCGCGGACAATCTCTTGCAGATGAAGATGGTTTTGACCAATCCTGACAAAGGGACCAACCATCACCAAGTTGCACACAGAGTAGATTGACTAATGCATGATGATTAGTTAATACAACAAGGTGGAAGGATATTCCCCAGCTGTGGGTGACTTCGGAACTCTAATTTTGTAATCTCTTACAATGTTAATACAAGTTAACCTTTCCTCAAAAAAAACAAGGTGGAAGGATATGGGGGATCAGATATGAAGAAAACCAAGTTGATTTTAATATGAGAAAATCTAGCATCAATCTACCTCATCAACAAGGGGCTCAAACACTACTTGGTTTCCATTGTTATTATGGAGAATCTTTATTTTCATCATCCTTTTCAAAAACTGGCAGTCATAAATCAGGAATCACCACCAATATATGATGTATACCAAGACGATGATTTTGATTTCACCAAAAAGCTTAGTGTAGTTGAATTTTGAAAATGAATTTATAATGGTAAATTTGTAGAGAATACGAAGATGGTTAACTTAGATTTGTTCATATCAATTAATCCATCTGAATATATAAATCCATTACTTGAGGCACTTTCACTACCATTTAGCAAGCAAGGCGAAAAAAGAAAAAGCAGGAAGGAAACAATAATAACAAGATGCAACCCATCCAACTTCAAAACTCAAGGACGAGTTTCCTCCAAGATTGATGCAATCACACTAGGGGCAAATTAGCATTTCCTCTTTGGCGCCTACTTTATGTGTTGAGGTTTTCGTTAGGGTGATTTATGGATATCTGGAAGTCACGTACTTGATTCAAATTCCTATTATCCTGTGTTTATTTTGGGTTATCATGAGTCGTGATTATTTAGAAAACTTAAGACAACAAGTGGTGGTGATTAGAAGTAACAAGGGCATAGAATTTTTGTAGATATTTTTACGGTTTTAAGGATGGTTTTAGGAATGGTTTTTCAGAGAGAAATTGGGGATTTTTCCTTTGGAATATAATTTTGTATTTGGAAGCTTCCAGTGATATTGTTCGATGGTGGACTTCCTTCCCAAGCAATTTTGCGCAGATTTTATGTTTGTTGGTTTGATTTTTGCATTCTTAGATATTCTTTTCAATAATCAAATATCAAGGCCAGCATGACATACCTCCAGTAAGTAGCTGGATACTACCATCTACCATCCTTAATAGCACATACGGATCTGCTATGGACGCTGATGATACAGTTGACGCCTCGGAGTTTGAAGTTGAGTCAGTACTAGAATGACCAAAGGGAAGATCTTGTGTCATATAAGCACCATCAAGAATACGAGCACCTCGCACATAGATTTGGACAACACGCCGCCTAGAAAAACAACAGAGTCAAAATAAAACTCATCATGGCATGAAATAACGGTACTCTTAAATTCCACCCACTTCTGTACTAGTAGAAAACATTAAGCTTCCAATGTTTTGTGATCACCCCCAATTGTTATTTCCTTAGGGGTTTGTAACAGACAGCTGGCTCTAAGTAAAAACATGCAAATTAAACAAATTACAGATATCAGCATTCTATTATATTATAAAACTAGGGGACGACAAAGCCAACTTGAAGCACAAAATGCTTAGAAACCATGGAAACGAAGGTTTATTCAACTTAAAAACCAGAAAAGAAAAAAGACAGAATTGGGTAAAACAGGATTCTCCGAAAAGATGTAATACAATTCATCAAGAAGGGCCAAAATGTTGATAATGCATTTCATTATAACAATCCCTTCCTGTTCTTCAGCCTCATAGATCACAGTGAACTCATATGTTGGAATTCGATGATCACTGTCTCATCAATAGATTAGATAAACAAATAGAGGAATATGAGAGAGGAACAAAGCTGTTACAATAAATAAACTATACATTCCACACTAGAACGCTAATCAGCATTCCTTACACACAATAACCAGAGCAAAATTCACACAGCTGCATTGTTTCTTCCCCCTGGGTAATTTTGAATTTGCATTCCAAAATAGAACAGAGCAGACCACAATATAGTTACTAATTCTAAATTTGGATACACGTACATTTGGAAGTAAGATAATGGCTAATGAGAAAAAAAAGACTAGGTGCCAATATAGAAATAACTAGGCGATTTCACCCTAGTTAGAAGGGCAGAGTCCAGCATGGAAGGTGTCCAATAATATAAGTAATTCCATTGCCAACAATTTCAAAGTAAACCTTTGTTAAGGTATTATAAGCACGGATTCAATCCAAAAAGACAAACAGCTTCAAGGCATTGAACTAAGCCTTACTTCCAGTGTTTCAAAAGCGCTAGGCAGCACCTATGCGGGTTCCCAAAACCTTGGTGGCATAGTTGAAAGAAAAAAGATAGAATTTTTTAGAATTTTGATATTCTATAATCTATCCATAATCCATATTTAATATTTAATGAGGAATTGAGGAGAAGTCGAGAAGAGAATTTTGATAATCCATAAGACCATAATCCATATTTTTATACCATGTTAAAACAATAAACCATACAAGCATTACACTGATAGTCTGATACACACAAAAGTTAGATAGTAGAAACTAGAAGGTAGAAACAAAAAATAAGAAAAAGAAAATATATAGTCTAGGACACAATAGTTAACACTCAACAGTCAACACCAAGAGTTAAGCACTCAAGCGTCTTCAACTCTTCATTCTTCAATCATCATCGTCATCTTCATAAGGAATAATGCAAGCCTCATCTCCCTCCATCATCATCAAAGTCATCTCCGTCCTCAACGTAATGCTTGTCCTCCTCTATTTCTTCTGAATCTGCCCCTTCCTCCTCCTCTTCTTCTACATCTATTTTCGGTTCTTTTAAATTCAGAAATTGTCTAATCTCATCCTAAATAGCTTCAAGAACCTTTTTACAAGAAGCAACATTTCTTTTAATATCGGCAAGATGTTTCTCGAATCGGTTAATACCCCCACTAGTATCGTTTTCACAAAAATCACACCTTATACAATTTTTATAGTTTGGTTTCGGGTTATGACCAAACTTCCAACCCAGATCACTTCTAGTAGAACCAGAAATAGATCTATTCAAATGACAAGGATTTTGTTCTTGTTTTTGTTTTACAGAACTCATATATTGCTTAATCTCCTCACGTATAGCTTCAGAAACATTTTTAAAAGGGGCAACATCCCCCTTAATAACGACAAGATGTTTCTTAAACCGGTTTATGCCCCTTTTGTGTCTTTTTCACAATAATTGCATCTAATGCAATTTTTTTCATTTTGATTCAGGTTATATCCATATTTCCAACCCGGATCTCCACTTCGACTAGATCCTGAAGAAGACATCTCAAAATAAAACATGAAATCTAGAAAATAAAGTTTTGCACTTACTTTAATTGCTCGAATTCCAAACTTCCACCTTTGCGATGTTTTCTGGTGCTAAAATATTCAAAAACACCCTCTAATAGGATTAAACAAACTCCAACACTAAATCTAATCAACCTGGGTGATGTTATTCCGTAACTTTGAGAAATACTTCGATCCCATGAAAATCACAAAAACTAGTTTTTTTAGGTTTTTTTCTCTCAAAAATGGATTCTTGTGGGTTTAGGTTTGAAAGCTTTCATTTTTCAAACAAACTCAATAGAATATAAAAAAAAGTCATTTCCGCCCCTGGGCGGAGCGCAAACCCTGAGCAGCCGCTTAGAGCTGAGCCCTGAGCGCCCACTTAGGCGAGTGTCGTACCGCCTAGGTGGCCGCCTAGGCACCACTGCCTAATTTTGGCGCCTAGGCCTAGACGATGCACCCAAGCCTTCTGGACTACCTTGGCGCTAGGCGATCCGTGTTTTGAAACAATGCTTACTTCCTGACCATTTAAACAAAAAGTTTTAAGTGTCATTATGCAAATGATAATAAGGATTCAATCTGAAAAGGCAAATAGCTTCAACGCATTGGACTAAGACTTACTTCCTAACCATTGACCAAAAGTTTTAAGTGTTATTATGCAAATGATAATACACAGTATGCATCATGAAAACAAAAACGAAACCAACTTGAAATTGCAATTAACCCCATATGAGATCAAACGTATTCATATCAAAGAATCAACAATGTATCCCAATAAAAATGAAATTGAACATGATATCTAATAAAACACTAGGAGACAACACTTTTTAATGAACAGTAGAGAATCATTTCACCTGCCAAACAGATTGCCAGCGACAATGGTGCTCCCCTGGACATAGTAATCAACACTTTCTGTGACTTCTCCTAAAAGATCAGCTGTTTCAAGGACCTATACATTTGTCATACCACCGAAGAGAAGATGTAAGCTAATCAAACCAATGCAGTACTTCTGCAACAATTTCGTATGAGAGACAGAATAACAATACGGTCAGATCAAAATCAATTAGCTGACACTGTTTCAATTTGGTTGATCAACATAATTAGAATTTATAAACATTGTATCTTTAGACCAAGGTTTGAAAAAACGGATCGATGACCCGGATTGTCCATCCAAAAACCACGTCGGATCGACCGATCAGCGATCAGGATTGGAGAATCGGCAAGAGCTTGCCTCAAATGTTTTTTAAAAATAACTAAAAATCATTATAAATAATGTTATTTGGGTTTTTAAAAAAAATAGGGGCAATAAATTATGGATTTTTATTATCTTGCAAAATTAAGTGAATAGTGAGATACCGTTTCGTGCTTGAATGCCTGTCGATCACATTTTGGTTGTGTTTCTGCCCATTATTTCATGGGGTTTTTCTCTCTCTCTCTAAAGATGAAGAGGGAGGAAATGTTGGTTGTATTTCATTATTTCATGTTATGTTTTGGAACAAAGTTTCTTTTTTTAAATAAACAACCTCAATCTCAATTTATTAAATTATTTCCAAAGTCTCAGCACATGCTTACAATTACAAAAAAAAACATATCCAAATAGCAACAAAACCTTTCCACTTTTAACCTTAACACCATAGAAAGAAAGTACTGCCCTATCGACATTGTTGTTGTCGGCAAGGGCAAGGCAAAAGACAAGGAAGCACGCCATTACCAGGCATTTCAACCACTAGGAGGTAAATGGAAGGGGAAGTCATCACCAGTCAAGAATCAACAGAGAAAAGAAGCATCCCTTGCTGCTATCGACATGTAATGAACCTCAGAGAAATCGTGGAATTTTCAGTTCATTTTTTATAGGTTATAAAGGAATGTATAAATAGGATGCAGCAAAGTACATATTCCCCATAAAATCTAGTATAACAAAACACAAGTTACTGGAGGCATACCATTGTTCGAGACTCCAGGCTGATGATCAAATACGCATGAAACTCATCACCTTCTGCCGCAACTTTAGAAGAATCGGTTGAATGGCTGCGTGGATTTTTGTGGTAGACGGTCCAAATTCCTTTGACTCCAGTAAGCTCAACCTGCACAAAATTTCTTAAAGTTAAACATAAAAAAAACAAACAACTGGATAAATAAACTTTCTAGAGCTTTTCAATATAATATCACAAACTAGGTAACAAAAATATAATCAAATCACGTAGGACATAAACAAGTACAGCTCAACTGATCAACCTAAATATCGGCTCCTATCTTAGCACCACTAAGGTGCATAAAGGCAAACAGACCTCAGTAACCAATTCAGGACGGATAGATTGTTGAAGTAGACAAAGAGCGCCATTCTTTCCATGACCAGAACAGCTCACCTGAAAACAAACAATAGGGTAAAATTGTTCCCTCCAGTTACTCAGTTTGTCACGACTTATGATGAATGGATGCATGAAAAAGCACCAGTACAAGATATGCAACACAACCCTTTCAATAGGAGAAGCATCCAAATAATTCTCAAGGGCGCCTGGTGCCAAAGCGGCGCCTAGTACCTCAGGCACTCAAAGGTGTGAGATATATACACATTTTTGCATATATCTGCTGTCCATATGCACATATATGCCTATATACATGTTAAATATGTACATTTATGCATTTATATGTATTCTAAGATATACAAATATATGCGCATGAATGTTGAAGCACGTTCAAATCACTGAAAATTTTGCTTCTTTGAATAACTCAAATAGTGAGGGAAAAAAATACACAAGTACACAGTGTATTAGTGACTTGGTGTCCATCCAATATACAAATACATAGTACATTAGTGATTTAGTGTTCATACACCATAAACTCTATAGTCCATACTTCGTACATTCATACACATCACCGATGAGATTAAAGACCAATACAAAATGATGTTGTACAAAATATGCTATACAAATTAAAAGAAAAAGATGTTTAATTATTCAATTTTTTGATGATTTATCGTCAATATTTCAGTTGCCTAACAAGCTTAGAATCACCCAAAAGTCTTCCAAGAACCTCATTTGGACACTAAAATTAATTGCAATAAGATATATGGTAAGATTTTGGATGATCCTACGTACTTCTCAAAACTTTCGTGTTCCAAAAAAATCACAAAATCCATCAATTTTGGGTGTTTCTTGGGCATAAGAAGATCTCTTTTTGCCTTGGGGGGTCAGAATACCACCCACTTTTCATGGGTCAAAATGACCAAAATGGTCCTCTCCATTTTTATGTATGATCCTAGGCACCTGCCCAGGACTGGACACTGGGAGCCTGCCTGGGCAGGAGCCCAAGAACTTCGCCCTAGGAAGGCCCGCCCAAGCCTAGGCAAGGCGGCCTATGGCCCCTGGGCACCCAGGCAGCCACCTAGGTGCTGGACGGGCTGTTTTTGAAACAATAAAAATAAATAAACTGAATTCAGCATAATAACAAAAACTTATGAACCTCAATATTTGATGCAAATATCATTTATTATCAAAAGGAGAGCAATATACAGCAGAGAGGATTGCATAACCAACCAATTCATAGTTACTTTGCTTGGCAACTCCTGAAGCATTTGGATCAGCATTGATCCTCAGGCCATAAGAGAAGTCTTTCAATGGACCAACATTTAATAAAGAATCTCTCACTGCAAATGAAAAGGATTTCTGCTGCACATAAACCAAATACAATTGAGAAAAATCACAAAAGAAAAAACCTGGAGAAAACACGACACCATCACGAACCAAATGATGCAAAGGCGATCAATGTTGATATTTCATGCAAAAGCCTAAAACACTGCATCTAATCACCATCAAGATACTCATCAGATTCATAAAATTCCCAATAGTGAATTATTAACTCAAAATCCTAGCAACCTCGAGTTTATTGGTCAAAAACAGAGGATACCTAGAATTCTTTTTTTTTTTTTTTTGAAATACCTAGATTTAAGGATGTCCAAAACCAGCAACTTTTGTCATAAATCATGACCATTTCCTGATTAGCTAGAGACAAGATAAATATGGAGATAAATGCATGAAGGGCAATTGTCTTGCATATTTAAATGAAAGACACTACATTATGACATAGCTGACCGCAAATAATTGGGATAAGGCTTGGGCGATGATGATGACATTACACTATTGACATTTTGTACTAGAAGATCACAATTGTATAAGATATTATGATTAAAAACACATCAATTATTTTGTTACATACAGTATAAATAAAGTTTCTCACTCTATGAAAACCAAACTGTCAGATGAAGATCACCAAATCAAATGAACAGTGAACAAAATTGACAATATGTGGATATTGGTATGAAAATCCACAACGATAACCGCTCAATCATAACAGTAAAGAGATAAATAAAATTTTCCCCATGAGAATCCATTAAACTGAAGAACGCAGAGAGTTCACTGAATCTACAGAGCTCATTCAATCTTGAAACAAACATCAGGATTTATTTCAATAATCAAAACAACATAAAATTTAAAAATCTGCACTATCAAATATTCATAGATTTTGCTGCATGATAATACTACTGTTCCTCAATGCCAGAAGCACCACCACTCTCATTGCAAATTGAAATGGGGCTCCAAAAATATAAACTACTAAATGCAAGACAAAATAAATCCAAAATAAGAAGCATACCAGACCTGCGCAGGATCTAAGTTATTTGGAGCCGAAACGTACAGAGAAAGCTCCTCATTTACATCTTGTGAAACATCAGATGATGCCCTACGTAACCTCTTCGCCGCAGGAGCATCCCCCTCAATTTCTACACCCTATCATGAAAAAAGAAGTTGAAGAAAAGAGGCATCCAAAACTAAGACATTTTCCTATGCAAAACAAAATCAACAAAAAGAAAAAAAAGAACTTGGTGAACACAGTTGCACAGATGCACCAGGCGGCTAGACTTCTAAGAAAAACATAGAAGCGACAAAGATCAAGTTTGCGACAAGGTGCATTCATATTCAGCCAATATGGCAAAGGATTATGCTGACAGTGACATATGTTACACAAACTTTCTTGAGGCAGCTATAATGATCATCTCCAAAGCCTAACATCACAATCCCAGCTTTAGCAAGCATCTTAATACCAAAATTCATATCTCAACTGAAAGAATAAACCAATTCTCCAGAATGCATTCCCATAAATGTCTTACCAAACAACAATATTAAATTTTAGATTATAGATATGGTCGAATTGTGAACCTGAGGAAATTTCAGACCATATTTGTGAAACTAGCTTCTGAAAACTACCCAAACTTTTTCGTGAATACCCATGTTTGCCGAAGTAGTTACCATTTCATTCGCTTTGTATTACATGAACCACATTTATTGTGTTAAATTTTTAAGCACAGATAGAAAATCATCACAAATTTCAATTAACCTAGGACTAGGTGAATATCACCTTCTAAATCTATCTAAAGATGTTCATGGGGGAAACCATGAACCTCCACCTGTACAACCTTTTAAGAAGGACCAGAGCGTCTACCCAGACGTTGAGTCAATTGTACATAGATGGACTAAAAAAGCAATCGACCACAAAACTTGCTTCTTACGAAATGCTTCCACACCATTACATCCAAGTTGCCTGTTGAGCATCCATCACATTTAACTTCCTCTACTCTTGAATGTTAGGATTATCAATCCTCGATAGTCTCTACACACTCTGAACTTGTGATCACATCCATTCATTCATCCCTATAACATATCTAATGTTTAAACACCCTGTCATGATTCTGGTAAGTGGTAACTGCACTGATGATTAATCATCTAACAATATCCATTAACCACTCATTCATTGCATTGCAAATTCGGGAAAATGTGGCGAATGTGTTCTAAGTTCTTCGCAAATCTATGAAGGAGGTGACAGAAAAAAATAAAAGGAAAATAATCAAAATGAGTGACAGCTCTCATAACATTTCACATCACAGGTTGATGTTACTGCTGAGAATGTAAAATAATAGATGAAGAAATGACAGAAATAAACTCATTCCCACAAAGAGAAATACTTGCAACCATTTTTGTAGACAGTAAATTTTGAACCTCCTCCCAGGAGTGGGCATAATAAGCAATATTATGAATGACAGCAGAAAAAGAAGCAATTTAATTTAAGTGCAGACCTCATCTTTTCCCTGTCTCGAAGTCAGAATTGATTGTGAAGCCCCAGAATTAAATTGAACTAGAAGGCTGTCTCCCAAACGGCTTCCAAGGAAGAAGAAGTGATTACTGATTGTTGTGATACCCTTTTCACATAAAAAGAAGGAAAGAATGCCAAAATTGTGGTCAACTGGATATTCTCAAAGGGCATATGTATAAGAAGTCACAGGGGGGGGGGGGGGGGGGGAAGTCAAATTCTGTTGAATCTAACTTATCAGCAAAACACAATTAAAAAAAGGTTTAGCATAAAGGAAGCTCAACACACCGATGTCAAGACTGAAGCTCTGGACTTGGAAAGTTCAAGTCGTTGCACAGTTCTGCAGGGGGGAAAAATATATATAGATCTCATAACACATGGATCCAAGCCCAATGGCAATATCAAGACATAAAAGCTGGACATCATGGATAATAATAAGAAAATAGGACATTTACAATGTGTATAATCCGGTTCTTACCTCCCATCATAAACCAAAGTGAGCAAGAGCAGTTCTCCAGTTTTTATTGAAAACAGGGCAACGTCATTTGACAGCCACGTTGCATGAGCTGCATCAAGCTCCACATTAACATTTGATCGTGGCATCTCTTGGCTGAAATGAACAAGACAAACTGAACCAGAATATTACAAAATAAACAAAGTCACATTAACAATAATTGGCATAAAATTAGCTTCGGATATCCATAGAAGAAGCACGGCATATCAAACAATATACTAAATTAAAAAATTATACAAACCATACCAAAGATGAATATAATAAGATAAAGGAAGTCTAACAAAATCTATCAGAACTTCCAAACCCAGAAGGGAATAAACATGTAAATTGATGGATCAGGAGAAGACCTGTTCTCCCCAGCAACCGCGAAATCGTTCAAAGCAAGAGCACATGACATTGACTGCCAAAGTAGGAACCCATCACAGAGGGATTAGACAAGAGAAATCGGAAAAGTTTGCAGCTTCAGATTCTTGGTATTAAAAAAAGATTAAAAAAAATGCTAACATTATAGGCCAGCAGAAAGGCACAAAATTTTTGACAAAGTAGTTTACCTGACTATGATAATGAATAGAATTGGCACATATCACAAGCACACCGCCAATTGGAGAAGGCACACTAAGGAGCTTATAAGCATCATGAGGAAGATTCTGATTGGAAAGTAAAAAAAAAAAACCATAAAAAATGATGAATTCTGTGATAATCACAAACATAGGCACAATTTGAGAACCTGAACGTACGAGTGATGAAACTAATACGGTTTATCCAAAGACTACTCCATAGATTCACAATGTGAAAGCAAAAGACATCCAACAAGAAGAACAAAAAAGGTACTTGGTCCCAATACGCCAGCTAAGAAATGCCAAGAGACGTGTTCGTAATTGTTTGCAGATCATTGTTATTCTTTCAAACCAATGCATTTTCTTACTGTTTTCCTTACCCATCCACATCTTAGTAATTGTACATATGCCTAATGGTAAAGTTGTCCAATTTTTTCACATTTATGTTTCTCTATTTAAGGTACAGAACCCCGAAGCATCACATAATTTTTACCAACCTTGCTTCTTCAATATTCACTCTCTCTCTCTTCTTCTCTCACTCTCTCTCTCTTCTTCTCCACTATTTGATGCTTTATTGCAGGAACTTGCATGGCTTCAAGCCAGATAGAGTTATCCCCGTGTTAGCACATCCTCATCAGTCTCTGAACAAAATTCTTGCTAAATAGGTGCTGCACATTTCTCAATACTAGGACCAGATTTTTATTTTCCCGATAAGAAATCATTTTAAATATTTTGTTTCTATAAAGGGTGCAGTTTGTATAGAGCCAAGGCTCTAAACAATCAAAGTAAAGTGCACCATCAAATAGTGTCGAGAAATGTGATTTCAATAGTGGAAATCTTTGTAATAGCTTTCAAATATATTTTCATTTTTAATTATAAAATTTAAAGCTTCAAAAATAGTGTAGATCGAGTTGATCTATGAAAACTTAAAAATCTTGAAAATTGACAGTCCAAAAATGCATTACAAGTTGCACTATTTCCAAAACTTGAAATCCATTTTTTCTCATGTCCACGCAACTTGATATCGAGATGATCAATTGAGGATATTTGGGCATCAAAACAACCTCGTCTAGTGAAATTTTTGAGGTGGCTTCTAATTTGATTGTTTAGAGCCTCGGCTCTATATAACTTTTTCCTTCTCCAGATAAGGAATCATTTTAGGTCCAACTTCCAACTTCAGTAAGAAGGTCACTTGGGTTAAGGACGATTACAGTTTCTTCCAAATTTTTACTAGTATTCTAGAATATAGAATTTTATTGGTTTGGCTGGTTCGTATGACAAGTTAAGGTTTTCTAATCCCTACACTTATTTAATGCTTAATGCATAGAAGTTGATTTATCATGTGGGAGAGATTCAGCACACATCATTTTTTTCAACCCTGTTTCTCCATGCAAAGAACTAGAACATGTGATATGTAATTGTAGGTAGACCAGTGGAACATGCAAGTATTTCTGAATGCTGCCACGAACTCCATGATTGGTTTATTTGCTGCTGATACCAAGACAGAGAATTATTGCAAGGAGATTGTTTCTTCTACCACTCCAACTCCTTGCCATTCCTTTCTCTAAATAGTATTGAATAGTCCAACAATATTGGCATCCTTTGACTTTTTAAAAACTAAAGATGATAATAAGTACCTGTGAAAATTCTCCTAGACAATGGGTAGCTCCGAGATACTAGAGCTGCTGATCAGAACTTATGAAAATATTCACCAACAAAGGTAATGATAAATTTATTATCTGCAGTTTTCTTTTTAAATTTTTAACCAGTGTTTTCTTTACCCCTTAGAGTAGTATGGTAAGTATTACTGCCAGTTTCACTAACTTAGTTGTTTCTATTCTTGGTGCGTTCCTCGTGCCACCATTTGAACTTTATTCAGTTAGACATGCACCCATGCCTACGTACAAAAAGCAAACTAGCAGTATAAATATTCACAAGGTTGACGTCATTCATCCCAAAATATTGAAGAGATTGGAAGCAAAGGGCTTACACTGGCAGACCATATGAGCGGGTGCTGTTTTAAGGTTGTACTGATACTAAATGCCGAAATCATGCATGTGTGATGCTTCCATGAGAGACGCCCAGCCCAAGTCAGCTCCTTTTCATGAAGAATTACCATAACAGGCTCAATATAGCCTGCAATGTACAAAACCAGGACAATCGCAGCAAGTAAAAACTCCAGGTAAAAAAAAATGAAGCAACATTGCGACGTGTGCACTACTCCAAAATGATAAGTATGAACTCCTACCTTGTTACATATGCCAAGAATGCAACCAACTTTATCCATTAAAAGATAACTTTATGCACACTGCAATCTTTCAACCGATAGAATACAAATGAACACTTGAAATGTTCTAAAGATCTTACCATGAACAAATACAAAATCTTTTACATGTTTCATGTCAAGCTCACGAAGGCTAATCACATAGGAAGATTCAATCCGTATAGAGACAGTTCCGGTGGGGCCATTAGCATCATCATCTCCAACAAAACCATAGCCCGCCTAGCATGTAATAACAACAAAAAAACTTGTGAGCAAACCAAAACATATTGCAAACATCTTACCACTGAAACAATTCATACACCATGATATAGCAACGATCTCCAATAACAAAAGTTAATGAATGCTTTCAATTACCATTTAACTGGATTCACATATTTAACCAGATTGGGAATGATTTCTCACCTAACTCACAGTATATGGTTTTAGCCATTACTACGACATAAGAAGAGTTCAACAAAGTTGGGGAGTCATAGGACAGCCTATGGGCACTCCATGAGATCAAAATGTCACATGTTTAAACCTTACTAGAAGAGAGGAAAGACCTTTTACCAACACAATACATAAGTCCTGATAACTCAATAACCACTATGACAGTGTAAATGGGCAGTTGTGTTTCCCTAGTGAAGCAATCAGGAAGACCTACCGTGACCAGAATTTATCATTTTTTCACAGGTATAGAATAGGAAACTTGATTTCAAGGCCAAAATTCCTTAGCAAGTCCATCTCAAGCCATTGTTTGATGGTGTTGGGCGTGTGTCCCTACATGCTTGGAGACCATCCTCTTTCAGATTCCAGTTAATGCACAGGAGTATTTAGTGATCAGAAAGAGGGAGAAGCGTAACGGTGGTTTAACTTATTGATTCAAGCAGTTGAAGGGAATTAAACTTTGTAAGAGCCAAGTGTTTAGCCAAACTGAGTCAAGAAAATCCAAGATACCGCTAGATAGAGAAAAAGGATAAAGTAAGAGATGATCAGCTTCAATAATATAAGAACATGGGCTTCCCCCAAAACAAATACAAGAACACGGACAATAAAAAGATTAATAACTTATCCAATTATGAGCACATATTCTTGTGTGTGTATATAAGTTTAAAGGGGAGTTGGGTGAGCATGGGGGCGACACGTCTAGTCGGCCGGCCCCGCATCGTCGTCCCCCGCTTCGCGTGTGCATGCACACGTGTGTGACCCCAGTGTCGTGCATTGTGTGGGTGGATAAGGCGTGCACTGCAGTGTGATGGCAAACCCACAAATTAAAGTTATGAGGTAAGAATTACCTTGAAAAGGTTGAGTTCGGGACGCATCCAAGCGATGGCGCTCTTAGATCCCGGCTTAGAGTCAACATAGAAAGCCTTCCTACATCCATCGGCTACCAGGGAATGGGATGTATAAGTCACGGAGATTCTCCCAAGGGGAGCTCGACCTCGCCTTTGTGACCCGTGAGCTTGGGATGTGGCTTGATTCCACTCACTCACTCCTCTCACTATGCTAGAGTCTTCGAGTCGCGTGCTAGTGATTGCCTATGGTCTTATATGCTCATTGCGGTTTTGGTTCGTAAAAGACCTAGGCGTAGGCTAGGTAGGCTTGGCTGGCTCATGTTGGGTTTGGTTCAGTTCGAGGTTGGCTTGGGTTGACTACAGTAGGTACTATTGGATTCAAGTTAGGTCGAGTTTAGGAAGGTCGAGTGGGTTGAAGGTTCAAGCGGTTTGGGAAGGAGCGTGTGAGTTAAGGGGGTAGGGCGTGTGAACTAGAGAAGGGTCAGTTAGGTTAAGAGGATGGGGCGAATAAGAAATGGAAGAAGGCCAACCGGAATCCGATAGAATTCCAACAGCACCTCCCCTAGGGGGGTATAAACAACAAGAAAAGGTGCTCGACGATTAGCCGAAGCACCCCGGAGGAGTCCAAGGTGGGGTCCACCGGGTTTAAGCCCGTCTAGGCACCGCCAAGGAAGAGCCTCTTTAAGAGGGTTAACCTAGACTAAGTGGGTTAGGTTAGGTTGTGGTGTATAATAGGGTGTAAGGTATGGAGTAGGGTAGAGCATAGGATGTGGAGTATGATAGGTGTGGACTAGGGAGTATAGTAGAGTATGAGGTAGGGAGTATACTAAAATATGGGAGTATGAAGTATGATGGAGTATGAGGTAGGGTGTAGGATGGGATATAGGGTATGGAGTAGAAGACATGTGGATTGGGTGGTTAAGTTATGGGAGTATGGTTAGGTTAGGCTTAGGAAACCCTTGGTTAAGTGTAGAGACTTAACCAAGGTGGGCTAGGGTTAGGTTAAACTAACAAGGGGAGGTTAACCTAGGGTTACGTTTAGGGTAAGGGGCAAGATCTCTTTTGCACAAAAGTTTTCTCTCTCCTTTCTCAAGGGGATAGAATTTCATTAACCACAAAGCAAAAAGAGTCCTCCTTAGTTACATAAGTAATGGGGTTTACATAGAGCTCCCCCTTTGAACAAGAGTGGATGCTCAAAACCCTAGAGAATTGAGTAAAAAGAAATATATAAAAAATACAACTAAAATTCATGTAAATGGAAGATTGATCAAAAATGACATGCATAATGTCCAAAATTGACAATTAGGTTCCTCAAAATGGGCCTATTCCCATCCACATAGTATAGGGCCCTGGCTTTGGCATATCTGGGGCCAAAATGGGCGATCTATCACTGGAAAAATGTAGATTGTCTTGCCACGAACGTTTCGGTATATGATTTGCAAAGAACCATGAGGATTTGATGTAGTTCTTGATGGCTTTAAGTTTTATGGTTTGCATGCAAGCGTTCCTTGATGTTCTTCGATCAATTGCTCCAAAAATGCCAAGTTTGTTGTGGATCTTTTGGTGGTAAATTGAAGGCTCACCAAGAATCATGCGAAAAGACCTCCGATGACCGAGTTATGATTTCGGTAAGTCAATGAAAACCAATAATTCTGCTACATCTAAAGTTGTGCCACTTTTGAGCCTCGGATGGCCACCGATCCAAACTCCAATTGTGATTTTTCTTATGTCAAATTGAAAATAATCGAGTCACAATCAAAATGCACCAAATTTGAGCTCGAATGGATCGCTGAATGTCGAGTTATGATCAAAAGAGTGCAAAGACGTCACGCAAACTGATTTTTACGTGAACTTCAAAACTTGCGGACTTATCTCTAAGATTTATTTCAATCCGGCCGACGATCATGTGCGACATATCCAAATTTCAGTTCAATCCGACTTGCGGTCGTGAAATCCTGGATAGTATAAAAACAACCCACTTTTAGAAAGTAGGGCCCAAAAAGGCCCATTTGGTGTGAAATTCGAGAGTTAGGGGTTTTTCGGCCTTTTGAATTCATTCGTGGCGATCGGGAAGCCATCTGAGGTCAAATTCTAGGAGTTTTACTGAACTGTTCATCCGTGCACCTATGGAGTACAGTACTCCTTTACCTCACTTTTCTCATTTTGTGTTGTTGCCATGCTCAATTGGGCTGAAATTTGGGGGATATGTTTGGGGTACTAGGCCCACTTTTGTGCTCTTTCTGAGGCGAGATGATGTCATACAAGGGCTCTTCAAATCATGGGCTTTATCACGCACGTGCTTCCATGGTTTTTCGAGCATACTGAGTGGCCAGGAGTCATGGTTGCCGTCTCTATTATTCGCACAAGTGTCGAGTGCGTTAAAATGCATACAAACAGTGTCCTCCACCATGTGTTGCTCCCAAGTCAATGGCCCTTATCCTAAACTCTCTCTCTCTCTCTCTCTCTCTCTCTCTCATCCTCTACCATGTGTTGCTCCCAGGTCATTGGCCTTTGTCCTAAATTCTCTCTTGCATAGTCTCTCTCTAAACCTGAATTCTCTCTCTTGCATGATCATATCCCCCTGTCCTTACCTAATTCTCTCCCACTCTCTCATGCACTCATCTCTCCACCCCAATTAATTCTCTCTCCCTTTACCGTGATTGGTTATATCTTTCTCTTAAAAGACTTATGAACCACTTCTATATTTAGCAGCTTGAACCCTTAAGGCTGGTTCTCAAAGTGAATTATCATCTCTTCTTGTTTTGAAAAAGTTTATTTTATGTATATATTGATAATAGAGGATTTACATTAGTTTCATACCTATCTAACCCAAGGGTTGGGTAGTATGTTGTTTTGTACAAAAATGTGGTGCCCAAAATAACAAAAAAGAAAAGCCTCTCATGCAGGAGAGGGATCAATCACAAAATTGACTCTAGCAACCCCATCCTCAATTAGACTCTCTTCAAGCATGTCTAAAAAAACTCCAGGGAGATGAAAATGTATGCTCTTTAGGTGAACATTTGCTCTAAGTTCAAAGGAAACGCCCATAGTTTAGAAATTAGTTAATCACATTCTTCGAGTCTCCTTCAATGATAAGCAAGAATCCCCATCTATTGAACAGTGTAAGTCCATAAATGAGAGTTTTTTCCTAGCTACTATGAAGGAGGCGACTCTCCTATCGGCCCCATGTAGATTAGCAGTGAAGTGATGAGTGATATCTGAATATGCACCCTATGCCCGCTGGTCCTAGTTGCAAAGGAAGAAGTCATCAAAATTCAGTTTAATGGTTCCAATTTCTGAAGGTAAGCACTGTTGGGGAGAAAAGGGCAACGTAGAAATAAGATGCATATGGTCTGCATGTTATTTGCGCATCACACAATAGTTTGCTGGGGAAATGCCTCTAAGCTGGACGTTGTAGACTGTGAGCACTTTTTATTAATGACTACCCAGGTAAAGACATGAATCTTCAGGGGTACCACAATTGAGCACATATTACTGGGTAGTGGTTGTGGTTGTTGCTTGACTGCAACTAACTTTAAAAAGATGTTACTGAGGATGTGCTGGATGAAACACCATATATTTTCCCAACCTTGTTGGGGTTTGAAAAGGACATTTAGAAGCGAGAGGAGTGCTACTAACTCGTATATCTCTACTTAGGTTAGAATCCTAAATCTCGTGGACCACACCATTGCCCACCAATGATTTCATAAGATTTGTGAGTTGTGATCCACTAACAATGTAATGTGGCTTGGTACGAGAGTGTTCAGAGAGCAATCACCCAGCCATCAATTCTTCCACATTCTAACAATTTAACCACAAACCTGAATCGACTAACAAAGCTTAGATAGGTTGATGTGATGCCTTTCCATACCCCTGACCCCCGCGTCATTGGCGACCCCTTGGCAGCCAGCCCAAATTGTCGTGTCCCATAAGACAAACCTTCAGCCTTCATCGTTGGCGTCCTTACACACAAAAGAAACTCCCCTTGCAATGTCAAAAAGGGAGCGCCTCAGCATTCCTTATCATGGCCCCTATCAATGAGCACAGGAAATTTGGATCATTGTTGAACCAGGAAAATTTGCTTTAGGATCAACTCAGGGTCCATGGTTTTCACAAGTATTTGCCGTAACCCTGTAGGCAACTTGCCTACCAATTTATAATTAACTGTGATGTAGTCGCCACAAATATTGCCTATTTCTTTGAATCCACTTCTATGTTGTAGCCATGACAGGGAATGCCATATCCCGCAAAACTTCAAAGCCCACAAATACAGTTGCCATTGATTCAAGTGCAAGGTAGCTCCGATGGATGGGGCTAGTGGAGTTCAGACCGTGAGTTGCATCTTCTCTAGAGGGGTAGGAAAGGAGAAGGCTTCCATAATGAGCGACCTGGGTGCAAAGACTGGGTTGGGACTAGATTTTCTTACCCTCTTCATTTATTGCTTTTAAAGATAATCTTTGTGACTGAAAGACACCCACAAGTTCACTGCAGCAGGCCAACAGCTATTCTTCCTTACGTCTAACACTCCCAATCCTCCTCCTCCGCCCCCCCCCCCCCCCCCCCCCGGCAGGGGCCCTTTTGAGGTAAGGCAGCAGAGATCTACTAGAGTTTGGGGATGGGGTATCGGAGTATCTATAGTGGAGGTCCATTCTCTAAGTGTGTTGAAAAGTGGTTCATGCTCAAGAAAGACAATGATGTTGATAGAGATTAAACTACAAAAAAAGTTGTAATATAGGCCAAGGAGGGGCTTATCCTGCGAGATTGTTAAGGTTGGTGGCAAGATTCAAAAATTCGGCTGCCCAGTGTGTTAGTTTTAGTCACGGTAGATAACCAGACAGTTTGTGGATACCCTGGCAAATGGTCTAAAAACTGACTGTCATTCGATGGGTTCACTCACAATCAATTGCCAGACTTACAGTCGATGGCTTGACTTAAGTCGATGGCCTGACATACAGTCGATGGCCTGATTCACTATCTCAACTCCCAGGAAAATTTTGGCAGCACCCCCCCTTATCCGAAATCTGTGACGAAAGAATAATACCAGAAAACTCCTAGTACCAGTCAAACTCCAATAGGAAATGGAGCAAGTTTTGGAGGTTATATCTAGGAACAAAACAGTCCTAGTACCAGTCAGACTCCCGTAGGAATCGGATGACTATGTATATATCTAGAATCTGGAAGCAAGAGAGGAGCTCGTTTCTTCGAAGTGTTTAATGCCACCGACTCGGTTAGGAAACCGATATGCAAACGGTACCCGGTGAGAACATTCCCAGGATATAGCCAAATCAGAAAGAAATTCCTAAATCTTTGAATTGCACGTTCAAAGATTCGCTCAAAACCACAGTAAAATCATACTGATATGTTTTTCTCTGTTACCAAAATAATTCGACAGACTATTTCAAATTATTCCCAAATAACTTCTCTGAATTAACAAGAAGATACTCCTTAAGCATTCAATAAGTTGTAACAATCTCTACAATAGGTAAACAGACATCATGGAACATGGCATACCCATCATAAGTCACTGTGAAAATGCACTTAGAGAGAGAGTGAGTAAGTAGTACGATTTTTTTTATTTTCACACACCAACTAACCAACTTAATCTCTGTCTATAATGAAAACGAATATATAAGGAAGGAGAGATTGATAGGTCATGAAAACAAAGGACCACATCATTACCAAAACATGATCTCATGTGATAACACATCATGAGCATGTGGCAAATATAAAGAGTACTAAAAGGAGAGAGAGATGAGAAGGTGCCACATGTCGCCCAAAACTTAAGGAAATCAAGGAGACTCCAGGAGTTAACTGACTAAAGAGGTAAAAGAGAAAGAAAAGAAAGTGTGGTCCCTATAACCACCCAAAGTAAAGAAGTCAAGCATAAAAGAAGAAGTAGAAAAGCCGTGTTTGTTTTGAAACAAAACAAAATAGTTTTAACAATCCCCCACCTATTCCAAAGCACAAGGACTGCCAAAGAACTTATCAGGAAAGAGAATGCATAAGGGAAGGTGTCTAGGATACTTGAACCTTCGCATAGTGTTATACAAAACGCTTATCAGGACAGTGAGTGAACGAACGTTGAACTATATCCATAAAAGATAAGCCTTCCACATACCACACATTTCCTTTCAAAGACTGATTTTCTAAAAGGCTTGCTCTTTAAAGACCCTATGCTTATCCTATTTTCAAGAATGCTCTAAGAAATGCCCAATTTCCATAGGAAGCGGCCTCCACCTCCACACTCATATAGGTGAGTCCATGAAAGATGTCCAGCAATGCGACACCCCAGCTAAGGCCTTACATCATCTAGGTAAATGGAATCATTAAGAGCAAGCTCAACCTCTTTTTCATTACAGTAAATACACCACACAGCCAAGGATAGGGCAAAAATCTTACAAATTTCCATAATATAAAATTTTGTGTAAACTTACTTCAGACATCACAAGAGTGACTTGTTTGTCGCTTTGAACCTTAGACTTGGGATCTCTATCCTTAGGTAGGGTTCCCATCACTCTGTGGCATAATACAACTAGGTTTCAATCCCATCCGTCTAGTTGTCAGACTTGGTCCCTTGTAAGGCATTTAGTTAATGGATCCGCCAAGTTCTGGTTAGAGTGAACATGGAGTACTGAAATAACTCCATTTTCCAACAAAAGTCTCAATTGTGCCTCAAACGAATAAATCTAGATTTTTCAATATAAATTTTACTTTTCGCTCGGTATACTGCAGCTTCACAATCACACCATATTGAGACTGCAGGCATGGACCCAGAGACAAGTGCTATGTCTACCAACAAGTTCATTTGCCACTTTTTTACTAGTGACTTCCAAGTTTGCTTCTTGGAACCCCAAGCAATAGCACCTCCACCAAAGGTGAAGATCCATCCGCTAGTAGACATGGATTCATCAGAATCCTTAATCCAGTTTGCATCGATGTATCGTTCCAATACAGCGGGTTCACCCACATAATGTAGGCTGTCAACGGTTCCTTTGAGATGCCGCAGGACCCTATTGACTGCATTCCAATGCTCTTGACCTAAGTTACTGGTGTATCCAATCAGCTTACCCACAGTAAAGGCGATATTTGATCTACCGCATGACATTGTATATATTATACATCCAATGACTCTTGCATAGTCCAATTGGGAAACAGGACCTTCACAGTTCTTTCTGAGTTTAAGTGAGCATCATAAGGGGACAAAACTGGCTTAGAATCGAAGTGACCAAATCTTTTGAGTACTATAGTGGCTTTGGGTTAAAACATACCCAGCCGAATTCCTCACTATTTTAATTCCAAGTATCACATCAGCTTGCCCCATGTACTTCATATTAAGTTCAAAAGACAATAAGTTCTGTGTCCTTTATGCATGCAGTATCGCTGCCTAATATGAGCACATCATCTACATACAGGCAAATAATAACAACTGCACTATCACAAACTATGACGCGCACACACGTATCAACATCAGTGATTTGAAATCCGTATGATAAAACAATTCAATAAATTTTTCATGCCATTGTTTGGGTACTTTCTTCAAAGCATATAGGGATTTCACAAGTTTACAAACTTTGTGCTCGTCCCTGAAGGACAAATCCCTCAACTTGCTCAAGATAAATTTCTTCATCTAGTTCACAATGGATAAAAGTTATTTTGACATCCATCCGATGAATAGCCAAGGAAAAGAAAACTCGAATCATAGCCATTCGTGCGACTAGAGCATGAGTGTCAAAGAAATCAACACCATCCATTTATTTAAATCATTTTGCAACCAGTCTAGCTTTATATTTTTCAATACTACCATCCACCGTAATTTTCTTTTTGAAAATCCACTTACATCCTAAGGGCTTAGAACCAGGAGGTAAATCCACCAATATCCAAGTATCATTCTTCAAGATAGATTTCATCTCATCGTTAACTGCCTCCTTCCAAAAGGAAGCGTCACGTGAGGACATGGCATCCTGGAAATTTTTAGGATCTTCTTACAAAAGATACCTTTGAAAATCAGGACCTAAATCTATTGGTTTCCTGATTCTCTTACTTCTCATGGGATCTAAATCCTCAGTGTTCTCATGCTCACCAATTTTACGTTTATTGCATTGTTCTTCATATTCATTATCTTGCTCACCAATAAAAGTGTTCAAAAAATTCTGCATCCCTGAACTCTATAATTACATTAGATTCCAGGTCAAGAAATCTATATGCTTTACTATAATTAGCATAGCCTACAAAAACACACTTAACAGATCTAGGTCCAATTTTGCGCCTCTTAAGGTCGGGTAGCCTTACCAAAGCTGCACAACCCCAAACCTTGAGGAATCCTAAAAGAGGTTTCCTTCCTTTGCAAAGTTCATATGGTGTAGCATAAGATTTTGAATATAGATCTGATTTAAAATAAAACAAGTAGACATTAAAACCTCTCCCCAAAGATTTACACGGAGGCTAGAACTGATGAGCATGCATTCACCATATCCATAAGAGTGTGATTTTTCCTTTCAGCTAAATCATTCTATTGTGGTGTGTATGGGGGCAGTAACCTGGTGAATTATTCCATTTTCTTCACAATAATTAGTCAAGTCAGCAGAACAATATTCACCACCTGTCACTTCTAAAAACCTTAATTCTTAAATTCAATTGGTTTTCAACTTCTGTTTTTGTAGACCTTGAATTTCTCGAATACTTCATCTTTGTTTCTAATCAAATAAACATAGGCGTATCTTCAGAAATCATCTATGAAAGTGACAAAGTATTTCTTCTTACCACAAGTCTGTACGCCTCTCAAATCACAGACACCACTATGTATCAATTCCAGTAACTTGGAACTTCTTTCTGCTTTAGGAAAGGGTTTCTTGACATCTTTGACCGCGCACATACATCACAGAGTATTTTCTAAATTCGCACACTTAGGAATTAGGTCTAAAGTACTCATTTTTCTTAATGCATGATAATTAACATGACCTAATCTATCATGCCATAAAGAAAAGGAGTCAAGCATATACACAGAAGAAAATGTAAATGTTTCATTTAGAATACTGAGCTTGAAAATGCCCTCAGCAGGGTAACCCTTCCCATAAAGACAACATTCTTCGACAAGATAAACTTGTCGGACTCAACAACAACTTTGAAACCCCTCTTGTCAAAAGGTATGCTGACACCAAATTTCTCCGAACTTCAGGGGGATGATATACATCCAGAAGGGTGACAACTTTACCGAACGTGAATTTTACTTCAACCATCCCTTTACCAAGTACTTTAGAGGAGCTAAAATTTCCCATAGACAGGACAATAACCTCCACCACCATTTCATAGGTCCTAAACATGTTTTTATTGTTACAAACATGTCTAGTGGCACCAGAGTCGACCCACCAGTTTGTAGTGTCCCCAACAGAATTAACTTCAAAGATCATAGTGACAAATTTTTCTTCGGCCGCATTAGCACGAACCTGTTGTCTCATTCTAATTCTACAGAATTTCTTCATATGGCCGACTTTGCCGAAAAATGGCACACCATGGGTTTCTTACCCTTGGTCTGAGTTGTCTTTGTATTTAAACTTCGGATGCTTTTCTTCTTTCTTATCTTCAATTTTCATTCCTTTTTCAGTTCTTGACTTCTTCTTTCTCGAACCTTCAACTACATGGGCTCCGACAACCATCTGAGACCTATTTTTTTTCTTATCTTGAAGTCTAGTCTCCTCTTCGATCCTCCGATGGGCCATCAACTGTTCAAGGCTAAAGTCTTCATACTTGTGCATCAGTGTGTACCTGTAATCTTTCCAGGAAAGCGGCAATTTATCGATTATTGCCCCAACATGGAATAACTCAGTAAATTTAATACCATTAGATGCAAGTTCATTGGATATGATTTGAAAATCATGAATATGAGCCAGTACCGATTTTTCTTCTGTAATTTTAAAATTTAAGTATCAATTAATGAGATACTTCTTTCTACCAGAAACTTCGTCTTTATATTTGGCTTCTAGAGCCACCCAGAATTCTTCTGCAGTTGACATTATTGAGTAAAGATCAAACAA
This sequence comes from Amborella trichopoda, assembly GCF_054954075.1. Taxonomy (NCBI): domain Eukaryota; kingdom Viridiplantae; phylum Streptophyta; class Magnoliopsida; order Amborellales; family Amborellaceae; genus Amborella; species Amborella trichopoda. Next base: position 53,547,304 of record NC_142344.1, on the reverse strand, counting down.
AGGATCACCAAGTGCATTCAGGATATGCCTTTTACATATGTAATCATTTTCATCCCATGCTTCATTTTCTTCAGCAATCCGATCTGAAGTAGTCTAATCAACGGTATTCTCCCGGGAGTAGTTGGCGCAACGGGACGTGGTTTCCTTATTACATGCTCTATTTTTAAGGTCCTCAGAAGAAATAGGACCTTAGACTGCCATCTTCCGAAATTAACTTCTTCAAAGCGATCTAACCTTACTAAATCCTAGGTCATTGCTTTTAGCGAGCTTCCAACGGCCATCTTATAAAATTTAAACACTTCAAAATTGTTAGTTTCAGTCACGGTAGATAACCAGACAATTTGTGGATACCCTAACAAACGGTCTAAAAACTGATTGTCATTTGATGGGCTGACTTACAATCTATTGCCCGACTTACAATCCATGGCCTAACTTACAGGCAATCATGGCCTGACTTACAATCGATGGCGTAACTTACAATCGATGGCGTAATGTCACACCCCAAGAATTTACAATACTGTTATTCTTGAGATGTGACAGACAAAACATATATACATCTATTGATAGGACGAATTTACAGTGGCGAGGTCTTACAAAGTAAATAAAGAAAGCTAGCACAACAACAGTATCTTCCAAGGTTGATCTTGACTAGCACTCAAAATGAATCCACAGTTATCCTAAAAAATGTTTACCATAGTTTGATGAGTTTGACTACTTAGTAAGTGATCATCATAATCCTAAAAATAATCATGATTGAAAGATATCAATATTTTCCAAAATGAGATCTATTAACAGAAATGTATCAACAGTTTCACTTTCAATAAATGCATAATTAAGTATAATCCGAGTAATTGAAATGCTTATAACACTTTTAACGGCAGTACATAATTGAAAGGATTTCACAAAATACCCTACTGGCGTCGCAAGTAGGTCACCTATATACCCCATCAGCGTCCTGATGGGTCCACTTAATCCCTATCGGCGTCCCAGATAGGTCCACTTAATCCCTGCAGGTCCACTTATACCTCGCCGGCGTACCGGATGAGTCCACTTAATCCTTACCGGCGTCCCAGATAGGTCCACTTATACCTCACCGGCGAACCAGATGAGTCCACTTGCATACTTAAATTATTTCTAAATCTCTTTAAACATTCGAAAGCAGCAATATCATGTACTCAACATATCACTAAAATCATTAATATGAATTTCACTTAAACCATTAATAACAATCACTCTATATAACATTTCAAAAATAACCAATCAAATATTTTAGGCTCAAATTTAGAAAGGTAGCAGTTTGTAAAGGCATTCTAGCATAATTGCCAATTTAATATGTATAGAAAAACTCTTATAAAAATTCAAGAATACGGAATTATCACAATTTATGGGATATCAATCCACAAATAAACATTTCACAACAATACTATAATCAATTGCAAAAATGTCAATTTTTTTAAATAATAAGGCAGTCATTTGCACATGAATTTTACAATGTCTAAATATTCAAAACAATAGAAAGAAATATCATAATTTTACTAAAAGCAAAAATATCACATTTATTTCTAATAATAAACAAGAAAAATAAATAAATTTATTTTTCTAATTTACAGCATTCAAAATTTCTAACATCGATAAAATATCACAATTTTTATCGAAAAGATTATTTTTCAAGATAGAGGTCACGTGCGCATAAAATTTATCGCGCCTAAAATTCATGATAATAAGCAGAAATAATTATTTCATTTTATTTTTAAAAAGAATGAATTATTTTTCGAGACAATGAGGTCACTTACACATAAAACTGATAAAATAAAGATCCTAGACGAAAATATCACTATTTATTAGAAATAGACTATTTTTCAGGAAGACGATGTCACTTACCCACAAATATTTGAGAGGGGACTTCGATAAAATTCGGCTAGAGAGAGAGATCTCAAAATTTTTTAGGGTAGGAGTGCTCACCTCCCCTATTTAAATTCTTAGAACGTATTATTATAATATTTTATTACGCTCTACCTCATACCTGAGGTGTCGCGTTAAGCGTCTGCTTTTAACATACGAAAACCACGTCCGCTAAAGGACGTGGCCAGCTGCAAGCAGCAGGAGGCAAAAGAAAAAGTAAAGGCAAAGGCAAAGGCAAAAACTTTTGAAAATAGTGATGGTCCCCAAGGACCATCATACTCAAACAGACCATCACCTATTTAAAAGCATCTTTTCTCCTTTTTTTTTTTTTTTTGAAATTTTAGGATTGTTACACGTAACTTACAGTCGATGTCCTGATTCACTATCTCAATTCCACCCCTTATCAGCACCACCCCTTATCCAAGATCTGTGACAAAAAAATAATATCATAAAACTCCTAGTACCAGTCGAACTCCTGTAGGAATCGAAGCAGGTTACAGAGGTTATATCGAATGACTGTATATCTGGAATATGGAGGCACGTGAGGAGCTCGCTTTCTTCGAAGTATTCAATGCCACCAAGTCGATTAGAAAACCGATATGCAAACGGTACCCGGCGAGAACACTCCCAGGACATAATCAGGTCAGGAAGAAATTCCTGAATCTTTGAATTGCACGTTCAAAGATTCACTCAAAAACAGTAAAATCATATTTATATGTTCTTTATTATTACCAAAATAATTCAATAAACTATTTCAAATTATGCCCAAATAACTTCCCTAAATTAACAGGAAGATATTCCCTTAAGCATTCAATAAGTTGTAACAATCTCTACGATAGGTCAACAGACATCATGAAACATGGCATACCCATGAAACATGGCATACCCATCATAGGTCATTGTGAAAATGCATTTAGAGAGAGAGAGAGTGAGTGAGTAGTACAATTTTTCTTATTTTCACACACCAACCAACCAACTTAATCTTTGTCTAGAGTGAAAACGAATATATAAGGGAGGAGAGGATGATAGGTCATGAAAACAAAGGACCACATCATTACCAAAACATGATCTCATGTGATGTCAACACACCATGACCATGTGGCAAATATAAAAAGTATTAGAAGAGAGAGATGAGAAGGCACCACATGTCGCCCAAAACTTAAGGAAATCAAGGAGACTCCAAGAGTTAATCGACTAAAGAGGTAAAACGAATGAAAGTGTGGTCCCTAGTACCACCCAAAGTAAAGAAGTCAGGCATAAAAGAAGCAGTAGAAAAGCCGTGTTTGTTTTGAAACAAAACAAAATAGTTTTAACACGGTGCCCCCCCAAAGGGCTATGTGTACAAAAACATTTGCTGAAATTCGTATTAATATTTGATAAATACTAATGTTCTTTTGCATACACCAATGTTGCTACACAAAATTTGGAGAAATTTTTGTTTTTGAAGTTATACAAAATTTGGAGAATTCATTTTAAATATCAATCATTTAACTTTACCCTTTCTATTTCATCGTATTTGTTTCTTCAGTTTATTTATATATGGGTGAGGTTTGTATAAGGTGTCAGCCTTATACTATTGAAGTAAGGCGCACCTCAAAACCATGAGGAAAGATGCAGTTCCGGTACCAGAAAGCCTTGTGATTGCATTGAAAATCAATTGCCACCCCCAATTGTGAAATTTAAAGTTCCAAAAATAATGACAATCAAGCAGATAGATAACCACTTGAAAATCTTTAAAATGGATGGTCTAGATAATGTGTCAGAAGATGAACTATTTTTAGAACTTGAAATCCCCTTTTCATAACCATGAATTTTGAGGTCGAGATGATCTATTTGAGTGTTTTCTATTGTCAAAAAAAACTTTTCCAATACATTTTTAGGTGCACCTTACTTCTATAGTACTAGGTCAACAGCTCATATATATATATATACAATCATCTTCATGAAAGCCTCTTTTTCCCAACTATTTGGGGTCAGCTACACGAAACATGATCCGTCATTCTACTCTATCAAGGGCCATACCCTCAGTGAGCCATATATATATATATAAATATATATATATATATATAACATGTGTACTTTTTTAAATGCGCTAACCTCACTATGATGAACAGTTCCCAAAAAACAAATTTTAAAAATACACCATAAAAATTTGATTTTTTTAACCAAATGAATTGTCGTCCATTTGATGGGATGATTGAATCTAGGCCTTTTACAAATTCAGCTTTTGCCCAAACTTTATAGCTGACCTCATAAACATTAGATGAATAATTTTAAAAAGCAAAAAATTGATTTTTAGTTGTTAAAGCCCTAGATCTCTATATCCATCAAATGGACGGTCTGGTTTCATTGTTGGAGAGTGACTCATACTGACCTTTCCAAGGGTGCAAATTCAATTTTTTTTCTTTTTGGATTTGATTGTGGGGATGAAGAAAGTGAGAGTGCAAAACTTGGGATCAAAAAAATAACCACGAACATAGTTTTTTAGAAGAGCGGTTTAATTATATTACAATGTAACAATGACAATTATTTGACTCTAATTTTTTAACATACACTCAATTCACTATGATGAACATTTCTAAAAAAACAAAATTTAAAAAAAACACCATAAAAATTGCTTATTTTAACCAAATGAATATAGGCCGTCCATTTGATGGTATATTGGATCTAGGCCTTAGAGGGTTTCATTGTCTGCCAAACTTTTATAAATGACCTCATAGACATTATATGAACATTTTTTTTTTAGGAAAGTTGACTATTTAGATGAACAATTTTAAAAAGCAAAAAGTTGATTTTTAGTTGTTAAAGGCCTAGACCTCTATATCCACCAAATGGATAGCCTGGATTCATAGTTGGAGAGTGACTTATATTGACCTTTCCTTGAGTGCAAATTCATTTTTTTTCTTTTTGGCTTTGATTGTTGGGATGAAGAAAGCAAGATTGCAAAACTTGAGATCAGATAAATTCCACGAACATAGTTTCCTAGAAGAGCAGTTTATATTACAATGTAGCAGTGACATGAAATCTCTCCTATATATCATCATCATCATCGTTAGAGCTTTTCCCCAACTATTTGGGATCCTCCTGTATATCTAAATCTATACATAAATATAAATCAATATATATATATATATATATAGGAATGGATATCTTAGTATAAATCTTTACCTAATTTGGGTTTATTATTTTTGGTATTTTTGAATTTTCTTGCATGAGACAATTTCTTCTTAATTTTCAGTTCCCTTATATAGTTTTTCATTTGTAGGGATTAGAGTTAGTAAAATTCAAAATTGATGTCATGGGAAGGAACCACAGAATTTTTAGATGAAAGAGACCTTCGGTTGGGGCATTGGCCGACAAAGTCAAGAACTTAATGGCTTTTTGGGCCATGAACCCTAGTTTGTTCCAAGGCATCCCTTTCTCTGATTTTTATAGGAATTGGCACATCTTAATCCTTGGGGCAAAGCCAACAATCTCAAGATCCGCTCAGTGGAGGTCACACGATTTAGGCTACATCAAACCCAATTTTGATGGATGCTCTCTTGGGAACCCCGGTCCCTACAAAGTACGCAGCTTTCGTTCATCCAATGGACAGACATTGCAAGCTTTTTCCTGCCACATTGGCCATGCAAACTCAACTCTAGCCGAGGCCAGGGCCCTGTTAGAAGGTTTCCACATTTCTCACACCACCTGGGGTCACAACCTGGAGGTGGAAGGGGACTCTAAGAATGTCATTGCCTTGGCATCAGGTCTCCCCCCTTGCCCACGGTGTCTAGATGATATCTTTGATGAGATATCCCATTTGTCACAAAGCATCTCAATCTCTTGGCACCATGTTTTTCGAGAGGCCAACTCCAAGGCTGACCATCTTGCTAGAGAGGGAGCTTACTCTAATTCCTCGAGGGGGCTGTAGATCTTAGTAGATCCCCTTCTTTTCTCCTTGGATTTATTATTTTGCTTTTGTATCATTTTTTAACCCTTTGGAGATGTATAGGTGCCCTCTAAGAGGGTCCCATTTTGAGTACATTTTATTACCCAGTGATACAATTCTAGTCACCTTTCCTCAAAAAAAATTGATGCCATGGGTATAAATTTCAGGCCTTAATTTTGCTTTCTTTATTTGCTATTTTCAATTTTCTATTATATATTATTTTCTTCCCTTTTTGAAATCTCTCCTCCTTTATATTTATTTTATTCTGAATTTTCATGTCCCCCTTTTCCTTGCCCGTGCTAGTTCAAGAATAGTAGACTACCAGTTTAGACAGTCACTGAAAATAAGTGGTGACAAGCCAAAGAGGAACTACTAGCAAAAGGAAACAAAAAGCACCTTAGAAGCTTTGAGTATTAGCATTTGGCTGTCACAAATAAGAACGCCACCACACCTGCCTTGTGGGTCAACATACACCAAGGGACCTCTTGCAAAGTTCTCCCGCCCTCTTTTCAGATACTGCCATTCAGGACCCTCAAAACAGTGCATGGAACTGCAGAAAAGGACAATCAACACAGCACGGAGATTAAGAGCAAACTGTAAATATTAAATAAGTGCGTGAAAAAAATTCTTCTCTGTGATCACGAAAGATTGCGTCCTATATAAGTAGAAGCCATCAAAAAGGCCAAGATACACTTTGAGTCAGTTACTAAATGATTTTTTGTCTATTATAGCTAGAAAGTAATATTAAAATGACAAAAATGCATGTAGGGGTAATACAAGTTCAGATGAAAATTAGGTGCATATTTATTACCCTTTTAACATAAACTGATACCTATGATTAAGAATGGGGAGTTCATCCACTGAAAACCAATGTTTCCAAGTGAAGTCCTTTGTGGATTAAAAAATGAATCAGGATTTTGAGCATAGTTATCCTTGTTCATTGAAGAGAAAGGGAAAAAACAAAAAAAGAGAGAATATCAAAATAGCTAGAACGACTAAAAGTTCTATAACATACAGTCATACACTGATACCCCTGAATACCTTGTACGAAGCCCATGGAGTGAATCATCATACTCTAAAACAGAAATTTTTGCTTCTTTAAAGGTAAGAATTATGGAATCCCTTTTTCTACGACCATCATCACTGCCAGCAGATAGAATTGCCATTGTCTCCACATTACCATGCAATCTGAAAAATTGTCATGTGAGTCCCAATGACAAATGGATCTGATAAAGAGAAGGGAACATCTAATCATGGTAATTAAATGAGTAAGGAAGAATAGACATGCTCCTCTCTCGATAATTAAGCTCAGACATGATAATCAATCATGAAAGAACACAATGCAGATAGGTTCATATAATTGAAATATTTGACATTGCTATTCTAGAAATATTTTCTCGACTATGCTTTAACAAGTTTTATTTTTTGTGGCATGGAAACCCCAGTCATATCACTAGCCTATAGTCCATAACTCAAGTGCTCATAACTTCTTATTTCTGAGAACGTTAACATTTGTATTAAGAATGACGTGAGTATACAAAAAATGGGCTTCCCGTAAGCTGGGAGCTATGTGCACCAAAAAATGGCTATGGACAAACTAGAATCTTAGTAAAAAAAGCACCAAAGTGTGTGGGAATAGAACAGGAGAACTGGTAGCGCAACAAAGGGGGAAGGGGAAGCTAGAGCCCCTAAAGTGATAATGTACTGAGTCTACAAAAAAATTACTCAGTCGCTAGAGTTAGTTGCACCAGCTTTGGCAAGAGTGTCAGCATCTGAGTTGCTTCGCACTATGGCTCGAAGTGACATTCAAGCCCTTGAATAAGTGAGAAATTTCGTCGAAGACATGTGCCAGGGAGCAAGGGAACGTTGCAAAACCAGAGGCCCAGGAGATTATGTTGCTGGAATATCCTTCGATGATCAAAGTTGGGCTCCAAGAATGGTCAAAGTGTTTGAGGCCTTCGAGGAGTGCAAGGGCTCAGATTTTGAGAGTTTGAGTGGCCGATATGCTTCAGACAAGGAGGCCAGAACAGTGCCTTCATGGTCCCTAAAGAGACCACCGATGCCAACAGGTCCAGGGTTGCCTAGGGAGCAACCATCGAAGTTGAGTTTGACGAGGCCTGGTTCAGGTGGTTTCGACAGAGAGGCATGTGAAATACAAGGATGAATGAGGTTTAGCAATGCCAGCCAATCCAAGTGGAAGGCCAATGGAGGGAATCCTTTGAATCTCTAGTGATTTGACGTCCAAAAGATAACCGTAGTCTTGATCTTTTCAAATAAGGCTGCCGGAGAAGAACTTTCTTCTCGAAAGATCCTGTTGTTTCTCTCTGTTCAGACAGTCCAAAGGAGGGCCGCCATGGAGGCCTTCCACAGAATGGTGCCTGATTTGACCCAAGGTTAGGAATGGAGAAAGGAAAAGAGAAGGGGAAGGGTGAGAGGAGTCACCCATGGCCAGTGGAAAAGTTGGAGAACAGCTCCCTAAAGGTGAAGAGCAACGGGGCAATGAATGAATAAGCGTGCATTGGATTCTCTGATGCCATCACATAACACAACGGTTGGGGATAGGTAGGCCTCTTATTTGGAGCTGGTCTACTTTGAGAGCTTTCTCTGAGAAAGCTATCCAGTTAAAAACTTTGATCTTGGGGGGAGCAAAAGAGGACCGCGCCTTAGCCACAATAGGAGCTGGAGCAGGGGGGAAGGTGGGGGCTTGAAGGAGCTCACAGTAAAACGAGGAGACCAAGAAGGTCCTTGAAGGTGTCGGACACCATATAATACTGTCTTTGCCTTGAGTAGGGAGAAAGGTTGTTTGAAGAAGGGAAGAGAGGTCGAGGAATTCCTAGAACTCCGAGTCTGAGGGTGGTCTCCAAAAGAAGGGGCTCCAAACTCTGGCTGATCCTTGGTTAGGGAAGAGATCAGCTACCGTGGCTTGACAGTTAAGGGCTAAGAGGAAAAGGGAAGGGAAACAGTCATTGAGAGGGGTGTCCCGTCCAGAGGTCATACCAAAACCTAACTTGACTACCTTCCCAAGGATGGAACAAGTATTATCTTTGAAGAGATTAAAATACTAAGAAGGGATCTCTAAACTCCTAAGGATCTGTTGTGAACCCGACAGTTAGGCAACGAGGAGGAGTGTGGCGTATGACCTGTTGCCACAGACAGTTATCTTAGAAAGCTTGGCACCACCACCATTTCCCCAAAAGGGCCGTGTTATTTTTCCTGAGACTACGGACCCTGAGACCACCTTGTCCCAGGAAATCAAGTGGAATTTGTGCTTCCCATCCTTTCCTACCCACAAGAAGTTCCCCATAAGTTGCTCAAGACCGGAGTTGACCATCGTTGGCATTTGGAAGAGCGACATTTGGTAGATGGGGACATTGGAAAGGGAGGCCTTAATCGGAGTCATTCTTTCTGCTGAAGAGAGGAAGCAACACTTCCATGCTGCAAATGTACGATAAAACTTATCGATAATGTGTGCCCACAAACTTTGTTTAGGCTTTACTATACATAGGGGTAGACTGAGATTAGTTGAAGAAAGGCTTTCAGATTGGCATTCCCATTTCTCGGCCAGTTCCTGGGTATCTTGGGGATCAAGGGCCACCCTAATCATCTTGGACTTACCCATATTTACTTTAAAGCATGTAGCCCATTCAAAACACTTGAGAAAAAGAAGAAGGAAGTCAACCTCCTGGTGAGAGACATTGCAGAAGGCAAGGGCGTCGTCTGCGTAATGCAAGTGGGTTATGATTCGACCTTGGGGTCCACTGTTGAAACCATGCAGCAAAGCCTGATTGGAATAAGCAGTTTATGGAGCGACTAAAGACTTCAACCACTATTGCAAAAAGGAAAGGGGAGAGGGGTTCGTCTTGTCTAAGGCCCCTTGAAGAAGGGAAGTAGCCTTTGGCGGACCCGTTGATAAGGACCAAGAAGTGGGAGTTGGATATGCATCCTTGAATCCACTTCCTCCACCAATGTCCAAAACCTGTACAGGCAAAAGTTTCATCAAGAAGGCCCCAATCGACGTGGTCCTAGGACTTCTCCCAATAGAGCTTGATGACCAGTCCAGTGGTTTTAGAGAGATGCCTCATGTGAAGACATCCGTAGGCGATTAAGGCACTATCTAAGATTTGGCAGTCCTTTACAAAGGCACCTTGTTGGGGAGAGATCATGGAACCTAGAACTTCTCTTAGTCGAGAAGCAAGAACCTTGAATAGGATCTTGTAGGAACTATTAATAAGACTGATGGGGTGGAAAATCCTTGCACTCTTCGTCCCTTCAACTTTCGGGACCAGGGCAATAAACGTGCCATTGAGGGCTTTGTGGACGATGTTCCTTTCAAAGAATTCCTTAAAGAAGGCTAGGATGTCATTGCGAAGGAAGCTCCAACAGGAGTTAAAGATGGCGATGGGGAAACCGTCAGAGCCAGGAGCTCAGTCTTCACCTAAGTCATGGATGCTTTGAGAATCTCTCCTTTGGAGAAGGGATGCTCCAACCAGGATACCTTCTCCAAGAGCTCATAATATTGCAAAGAAAATATTTTGTGTGTTAATCATGATATTTTTTGAGTTTGCCATTTATATCTACAACATACTACATTATTTGCATTAGAACAACTATTGTTCAATTTTTTTTTTAAGCCATAAAAAATAAATCAACTAATGTTCAATGTTTTTATTTTATTTTTAACTATCGAACAATTTCACCAAAAAAAAAATGTAAATAAACAATCGTAATGCCCAGTTTCTTGACTAATGATCCAAATGAATTATCAATATCAATTTGCCAATTTACCTGCCTACTTTTTGTCCCTATTCGAGGCATTAAATGGGTATAAACCAACATAGATGTGAATGAAATTTATAATTACCCAGTGGTCCAAAAAACGCCAGGCGGGCCCTAGGCGGCCGGGGTTCTAAGCCGCCCAGCACATAGGCGGGCAACTAGGTGGTCACCCGAGTTGCCTAGGTTCAAAAAGGGGCAAATGGTGTCCAATAACCCGATTTCAGGGTACAGATTTTGTATAAAAAAATGCATATTCGATCCAAACAAAAAAACACCTAAAATACCCAATCCGATGGGTATTTTTTCAACTGGTGGGCGTAGTCCCTTGGGCGCTCACCTAGGTGGGTACCAGGCGGCCACATAGGGGCCCCAGGCAGGCACCCAAGCACAGCCAGCCTAGTTGGTCCACCCAGGCCACCCAATCCCGCCTGGGCGGACCGCTTTTTTAATCAATATAATTACCTTCAAATCCATATATGAATATAATAACTGATTAAGCTAAGAGTCCAGAATATGAATCAAATCATAGGATGAAAGGGTCTAATTTGTGTGGAATAACTTTAGCCTCATCAAAGTAACAAAAATAGCCTTATAATCCACACCATAATCTTCTCTCAAATTCAAAACCCTGAACAAGCATTCACATATTCTTTAAGTTACTACCATACACAGCAAAAAGACAAAGTTGCAATTACAAATTCCTCTTAATCGCAGGAAAATTTTATAATCTCCGAGAAAAATAAAACCACAAAAGGCATTACACGTTACAACCAAATCGTCCTTCCCATTTAAAACTCCCCAAAAAATTCACAAAAAATTAAGAATAAATGGATGAGAATTCCGTAGTCAAACCATAGAAATGGAAATTGTGAGTGAACCTGTAATGGCAAACAAGTTCCAGCCAGGCACCAGAGACTCCAGCCACTACACCTCCACCCTTAGACCCAGACGAAGCACCAGAATGCCTTGATGCCTTAGAATCCTCCTCCTGGACCCTAATTACATATACCTCAAGCACATTGGCAGCAGAGATCACGAGGTTGGGGATTGGCCCAATTCTAGCTTTAACAGGAGGCTGGTCCCATTCCGAATCAGGATCATCATTCTGAATTGCAGGCACACTCGCTGCAAAATCTGAGAAAGAATGTGTTATATAGCCAGATGCACAGTTCTCCACAGCAGTGGCCCAGTGCATAAGCTTAAAGGCCGAGAAGCTCATATTTACAATGCTCTGGTTGGACAGAAGAAGAAAAAGAGAAACTAAGGAGAATGGATATCTGAAAACCCTAGGAGAACAACAACTCACTGAAACCTGCAGAAAAGACCAGGGGAATGAGAATGGCTTAAACCTCGAGAAAAACCCTAGAATGAGAGAGATGAATGAGAGCGTGATGAAACGCTAGTAGAAAGAAAACACGGGAAATCCTAACCTAAGAGATTTCAACCCTAAGTTGACATTCAAGGAAAAAAAGGAGATTGAAACCCTAAGTTGCAGAAGGGAGGAGGTAATGGAGTTTGCTTAAACCCTCAGGCCAGGCGGGAGAAAGAAAAGCCAATCGACTGTACACTATGATCCTTATGTGAGGAAAATATTGTGATCATGAGTTTATCACCATCCATTTAATGGCTTGGAAGGTGATAAAGTGACATTTGTTTTTCTGCTTTGGATTATCAACATGTTTTATGCTACCGCACTTCTACTAACACCGTTCAATCACTTAACTTACATAAGGCGGTTACACTCCATTATCACCGTTCAATCCCATATATATGATGATTGTCTCCATGGTTATGATTTTCTCAATTCATGTGGGTCATAGCATGTGGGTGATTGAAGGGCAACTTCACTTACAGTAGTAAGGCAACTACACTTTCCACATTTATTTTAGTTCGATAGTGCATATTTGGCACAATTTTATGATACATTAAAGTAAAATCCATAGTATCTAACTAAAATGTACGATTTAAATTTTTTAATAATATAACTTCCCTTGCTTAAAAATGAGATGAAAGTATGAAATTGACTAGTATTTAGAGGCATAATATATTTTGTGGTCCATACCAATAAACCTATTCTGATGACACTCATGATCATAGATTTTCATTAAGCATTGTTTCTAGTGTACTTTTAGACAGTGAAAACCCTTTTGCCAGCCTCGTTTGGGAGGCCCTACTGAAAATGTCCTAGAGTTTCGTCGGAATGGCCACCATGAATGCTAATTTTGTGAGGGAACTCTAAAATCAACCGATTCCCCATTTTTTTTATTTTTCTCCTATACCTTGCCGGGTAGAGTTGGGTCAAGACCTATACTCGATCTAACATAGTGAGTCAGGTCCATGTCCAATGACCTATATGCGACAAGTGTCTTAGTTAGGTCTTGCCTCAGCTAGGATCTAGTCGAGTCAGGTCAAGAACCGACCAACCCACTACACCCTAGGAGCATATGTTGAGTAGGATACAGTTTCCTTTTCAAGAACCCAATAATGTACCCTTGCACTTAGGGAAAAAAAAATTATTTGATATGAAATGTTGTGAAACCACTTTGATTCGCCAGATCAACCATTTTTTTTGCAAGGAAAAAAGAGAGAATTCAGGTTCTTATGATCTGGCTCCCAATGAGGTTTGTGTGCACTTTTGGGGTGAGAATTTTTTGGGCTCCTTTAGTTTGTGAATTTAAATCTTTTTTTTTATTTTTGTTTTTGAGGTTGTTCATTGAGATGAATGAAGAGATTTACAAGATACGGGGTCCAAGGATGTTAGTTTTGAATCAGCGAAAAAGGGGCAGTAATATAGTAAGTTGACAAACGCATTTGGAAAATTTTGAAGAACTCGAGACATTTTTGTTTGCAGGCACGAACCATCATTCCATGACAATATTAGCTCTTTACTAATGAAAATTAGTATGAACCTAAGTTCTACAATCAAATTTATTCTCGAGATACATGGAACAAAAAGTTGCATACCTATACTATTTGTATAAATGCACAAGTACAATATGATCTAGAGCACTAGAGTGACCTTCTTGAAAAGAAAAATATAGCATAATGAATTCAGCTAGCTAGAAACTGTGTCAACAAAATTGGTTCGGAGAGTGAGAGAGTGTGTGCCATTTTGCAGCAGATAGTTGATCACCCCTTAGTCATTGTAGCTGAAGGATGAGATGTAACTAGGGCTGCCAATGGTCTGGGCTGGGCAGCAAAAGCTGGTCACTCTAGGGCCTAATTCGGCCCGACCACAGGCCTGGTTTTCCAACTCTAACTTTTGGGCCGGGACAAATAGTTTCGGGCTCCTCCGGACCCGGGGCACCCATCCCTTGTTGTAACTCTTTGTTTCTCAACTTGCCCGTTATATAATTGTCCATCAGTTCTACATTTTCATGTACTAGATACCCTTGAATCCTAACGAAAATGTTGCAGGTGTCTTGACTAGCCTCATCATCGTTGTGAGTGGCTCTGACCAACAATTTCACTATGCTCAGTGCTCACATCAATGCAATCCTTGGCTAACAACATTACCCAACTCGGTTAACGACTTGGGATTTGGTCAGAGACTTTGAACGTAGCAAAAAAAAGCGAGCTCTGAGTGAAGGTTTTCTCTACGCCGATGCGAGTGTGCATAGTATAAAGTACGTCTTAAACACCTTTATACACATATGTCCACATCATATGCTTCACGTACCATATCTTCCCTTGGTTCGTATAACACAATAGAATAAGGTATTCTTATATTTAAGCTTAACTCGCGCTTTTAATTTTGTAATACGAGACAAAAAACCCATTATTTCTTTTTATGTAATAATATATAGTTTCACTTTCTAATGATTATGATTTGAAAATATATTATTTTATAATAACTCTGGATATTTTTGATACAAAAATATAACAAATAAATCTGGCCAATGAGTCTTTTTTGGGTGTGGTTTGTATAAAGTTGAAACCCTAAACAATAAAAATAAGGCGCACCTGTCAAATAGCAACAAAATATTGTTTTAGCACTAGAATTCTTTGCGATGACCTGAAAATTAACTTTTATATCCATTTATAGAATTTAAAATATTCAAAATAGCGTAGATCAATCGGATATATAAACACTTTAAAATCTTAAAAATTGATGGTCCAAAAATACATTACATGATGCATTATTTCTAATATTTGAAATCCATTTTTTTTCTAATATTCACACATCTTGAGCTCCAGATGATTAATTTAAAGATGTTTTGGCATGGAAACAACCTCTTCTAGTAAATTTTTTAGATGCGCCTCAATTTGGTTGTTTAGGGCGTCACCCTTACATAAACTTTTTTCCTGTTTTTTTGCCTTAAAAAACAAGTGTACATACTATATTTTGTTCATAATAATATTTTTTCCTTCTCAAACATTTTTCTTTTTTCAATGTGCATTATTGGATCTGCCGTCCATTAGCCGCCCTCTTGTCATTCTAGGAACTCTAATCTAGAGATGTGAGGCTCGAGAGCCCATGTAATCACTCCAGTACATGACCTAGAGGTTATCATACTTGCTATTTTATTCAAGGAAAATGTCCTGGGTGTGGCCGCACCAAAACTATGGAGGCTCACGTCATTCACCTATGGCATGGCATCCACCAGGTGAGGATACAAAGAACCTAAATCCATATAGTACCCTTTAAGAATGATATCTCGAAAAAAGAATTTGAAGCTCTAAAAATGATCCATCTTCACAGTCATCCAGAGCTTTTATTTTAATATGTGGCATATCAAACAAGATGATTGTGTATAAATGCTTCGATCAAAGCTTTTAGAGTTTCAATCACGCATTACGAGTTGCAGGGCCCAATAGCCCCAACGAAGCGCATAATGTGTTCGAAGTTTTGGATTTTCTTCCAAGACTTCATAATTTTGGTGGGATTTGATTGTTTTAGGATGCAAATGGACTTTGGTATGGTGGTTTGCAAATTTTTTCTTCGTAAAATATGTTTTGTGGAATATTTGGTGAATATTTAATGGTTGGATTATGGTTCGTGTATGGACTATGGTTCATTGTGTCCTATAGTGTATTGGGATAATGAGCTCCAAGGTTTTAGAATTAAAAAATTAAATAAAATTTTAAGGGGTTATCTACAAGAAGAAATCCTATGGTAAGTGGGTTCATATTAGATAAAGAATATAGAAGTCCAATAAAATTGCGATTCTTGATTATATTGATTAGGTTTGGATATGTATGTCATATCTATGTGATCCCTACCTAGCATGAGCTTCACAGCATTGTATATGGAATGGGAGAGAAAGAACTTGAGTGCCCTATTTTGTGTCACCAAATGGGAAAGGTAGCTTCCTCTAGATAGATGGACATAGGTCTACTGCATTGAAAGAGCGAGAAGTTGGTTTCTTGAAGAGAAACAATTCACATGGAGATTTTGGCTGGTATCCCTTTTTAATAAGAAAAGTCTTGGTTGCTCTCAAGATTTTCTTCATGAATAATAGTTTAACAATGAAATAAGGATGGAAGGTTAGTGGGTGGTGTCTAAAAATCTACAATAAATCTGTTTTGTATAGTGGATTTTCAGTTTGTCATGCATGTGGGTGTACCCCTTTTAGCGTAAATCACATAAATCTTTGTGTAATTGTGGGGTGTGTATGTGTTTTTATGCATTATTTTTTGTATTGTGGTTTGTACTCTCTCTGATTTTATTTGTAGTTGTTAATACATGATCCCCACGGGATCTGACTTTTGGTATTCCTATTTCCACATATAATACCTTTATTAAATCCCAACAAAAACTTATTGTAGAAATGATTTATTTGAACCAATAAATTATCCACCAATTATGTCATGCCTAAGTCTTTCTCCTAATTGAAAAGAGATTGTATACTATGAGACTACTTACATTTGGTGTAAGGAGGTCATAATTATTCTAGCCACTAGGTGCAAAATTTGACATCTTTGGTTATTTCATAAAGTTTGGAAATTTTTCCTTTGGACTTTAATCCCTGTTAATCACATAATCTCACTTGCATGATTCCAAAACCAACATCCATTGGTTATCCCAACATTCCAGTACCAAATCTAAATGGTCTTATTATACATTTTTCCAATTGCAAAACCATCGCTCCATCATCTAACTTAGGTATAATGATGAAGCAAACCAAGGTTCAACAAAGGAAAAAAAACAAAAAACCCTTTTTCTTTCTATAAAAAATTGGATGTTATATATATATCTCATGTTCATTGTTTATTGACTATACTAATAAGTAAAAATAGCACCGACACTATAAAGTCTGGGAAAAATATACAAAGAGACCATTTGCTTTTGATGCAAGGAGGTCACAATCACTTTTATTCGTCGGATTTCAAATCAGATGGCTATAAGTATATCATTGAATAAGTTTAACATTAAAAACAAAAAATTCGAACTTTGTGATATAATTCAAGTTGTCCAATTTGAAAACAGATGGCTTGAGGTATTTGTGACCTCCTTGTAACAAAGTTAAAACAGTCTATCCCTAAAGTCCGTTACATCCCATATTATTGCTTGTTAAACCGAAACATTTAAGAAAATATTGGGTCTTCACAAGCGTCATGGTGCCCATTAATGCTTGATCGATGAGATCGTTATCTGCTGCTTGGAATGTCATATTGGCTACGTTTGTTTGAACTCTTAACGCAACTATGGACATTCGAAACAAATGAATTAATGTGTTTGTAAGTTGGAAACAAAGGAATTAGGGTTCGTTTCAATCTTAGGGTAAATAAAACGTTGTTTTGGATCATAACATGGTTATGCAAACTCTGGTTATTGAGAAATGACGGTTTGGATAGCTTATAGATAATACCCAGATTATGCAAAATTCCTCGTTTAGGTCATCTATTTGAGTAACATGGGTTTACACTATTTGGGACATATTTGGTAAATATGAAACGTTTTCATGCAAAATATTTTCATCTGAATATTACATTACACATATTTGGTATGCAAAAATACATAAAAAGGATTGGAAAAATATCTCGATACCCCATATTTTTAGGTTTTCATCTCACAATAGACCCAAGGTTTTTAAATATATATTGAGGCATAAAAATTGTAGATTTTATTTCTTCTAACCCTCTGAACTACTTTAAACTTGTTTTTTTAGGACAAACAAATCTAAAAAGACTTGTCTTTTATAAAAGTCATCCATCCAAAGTTATCTTTCTTTCTCTCTCCCCGTACCCCTTCTCTCTATATTCGTCTTCTCCATCTCTAACCCCTCGCCCTCTCTCTCCTCCCGCTCTCTATTCATGTTTCACATCTCTCTCCCCTCACTCACTCTCCTCCCAAATACATGTAAGTATATGGAGAGAAAATAGGTGTTTGGATAACACATAAAGAGATAGAGGTGTTTGGTAGTGAAAGGCTATCGGGAGGAGAGAGAGAGGCGTTTAGTGGTGAGAGGTTACCAGGAGATATGTTTATGTGGTCTTTAAAAGCCTTATGAGAGTTTGTATGAGTATTTTATATGGTGAAACATAAACTCAGTGGGAGTGTGGTCATTTTGTGAACCATACTAGGCAAATGTTATTTGCTAATAGCCGGACTAAGCTCGACGAGCTAAGCCCGTTGAGGTTTGGAAAAACTCAAGATACTTGGGAATAAGGATTTACTGAGAAGGGTTTAGTAAGTTGTCCCTTAATGAGGTTGGAGTATACACAGAAGATAACCAAGGGACTGTGATGAATATCCTTTAGAGACAAGGCTAAAACCTCATCGTTATATCATCACACGACATGTACATAGATAATCATTTTGAGATTCACCAATGAGAGTGATGCGTGTACATGTATGAGATTACCCCTATACACTATAGAGTCATGGTTGCATCATGGTCTGGAAGACTATGACTTTTTTGTCTATAGGGGAGAGCTTGAAATCTATATGCTGGGATTGTGTCATCTACTCTATTGGTTGACTTTGGTGGTCAAATCATGAGCCCCTGCAATAATAGATTGTGGGTCATGGGAACTGCTGGGTCAGTTTGAAAAAGCTCGACCGATCGTGATTCGTAGTTGAAGGTGAAGTGCTCCCATGTATTGATAATTTCCTATATCTAATGGATCTGATTTCCATCAATTAATTCATTTTAATTAATTTTATGTTATGTGATCTTTAGAATGTTTATTTGAATTTTTGTAAATCTTATGATATTTTTATTTTTGTCATTTGGACTTATAAATGAAGAGAAATTATTTTTTCAATGTTTTAAATAAAATATATGATTAAAAAATCCTAAATATGGAATAAAATATTTTCTAAAAATATATGGGACCTCCATAAAATATGGCGGCCCAAAATTTAAATACATGTGAATCAGGTGGGACCCGCAAGTGGCCACCAAAAGGGTGGCACGCCCTACCCATTCACGTATTCTTATTGGGAATAATTTTTATCCCTTGTTGGCTTATCTTTTGGGTATAGTCATGATAAAGTTGAATATTTGAGATATTTATTAAATATTTTTTAATCAAGATTAGTTGATCCAATAATTAAGGGTTAGATATATTAAAATATAAGCTTTATTTATTTAATGGCAATCTTAATTTAATAATTAATAATTTGATATATTAAAGTATAAGCTTTCTTTATTTAATGGGAATAGATTTGAAAAATGGAGGATAAGCTCTAGCTCATCTTTTTTAATCTTGATGGTAAATCAAATATATGGATGACTCAAATCTCACCCAACAAGTCTCCTTAGATCGACTGTTGAGATTTGACCCTACAAATTGAAAAAAAATCTATGGCATAGAAAATCTATAAAATGATGTCTTCACATGAAATATGTATTCTCTTATCTCTCTTTAACAATTCTCTCCTTGCACCCAAAATTAGCTCTCTTCCAAAGAGGAGGCACGCCCAAATTTTATTTTTCTCTCTCCAAGTTGCACCATATTTTGGACACACCACCTCTATTTTCTGTGGGGGGTGGAACTCTTTGCTGGTGGAACTCTTTGCTAGTAGATCTCACCATATCTCTTCATATTCATCTTTCATCTCTCTAAAATCAAGCAAAGAGGCTTGATCAAAATTAAGTCATTGAGTGAATTTTTGCTATAATAGGGAAATCAACATACCGATCATAGATCTTGAGCACCATCGGAAGGAGGAGACTCGGGATGGAGTGTACTAAACCCAATTGAGGTAATCTCCGACAATTTTACATTTTTAAATATTTACTTCTCTTCCTATAAAATAACAAAGTATAGTTTTGTTTCTTTAATAAATAATTGTATTTGAAGATATAGCAATTGAGAACCGATATTATTTTTATTTTATTTATTTCAAGAGTGATTTGATTATAATTGGACATTGTCCGTGATCTTACCAGTTTAGGGGTAAATGTTTTTTAAAATATATATATACATTGTGCTTTATCATAAAGTCATTTCAGGAGAGAGATGTGTTTGGATAAACACCGGAAGAGAGAGATATGTTTGTTGATAAACACGGGAGCAGAGAGATACTTCGTGGTGAAAGGTTACCATAAGGAGAGAGAGATAATGTATAACGTGTAGTAAGAGAGAACAAGAGAAAAGTTTGGGGTATATAAATGATAGGGTTTAGAAAGAGTATGTCTTTCTTACATTTGTTTAGGTTAAAAATAGGTTTAAAGTGGCAAGGGGGTTAGAAGAAATTTTTTGAAACATTGGGTTTACTAGTAAATAAAATCTAAAAATAAGGGATATGAAGATATTTTTCCAAAAGAATTTCCTATTATAAAAATTTTTACTAAAATTTTAGAGAGATAAACTATATCAAATTTTAGATAGAGAAACTACCTAAATTTTTTTAAAGAGAGACATTATCTCAACATTTTTAGAGAAAAAATTATCTTAAACTTTAAATTTGATATAGTCTCTAAATATTTTGAGATAGTTTATCCCTCTAAAAATTTGAAATTTCAGATAGTTGAAAATTTATCTTTCTAAAAATTTCGAGATAATTTATAGGAAAAATTACAAATAAACCCGAAGACCACACTTTCTATGCAACTTATCCCCAACCTAACTTTTTATCTCACTGGTTTTTTCCAAAACAAACTTTCTATGTAAACCTTAGGGAAAAAGTTCATTTTTTTAGACAGAAATACCCTTCTCATAAAAAAAAATCATTTTGGCCAGATTTAACTTTGACTTTTGGACCCCAGTAGCACATAGTCGGAGCGCACCATCATATTGCCGAAGCTCATAAGTGTCGGACCGCCCTAAGACAACTACCGGACCAAAATTTCGTACTGTCGGACCGCCCTTTACATAGTGTCGTAACGTGGAATCCAGTAACATCTATTGCTAGACTGGTCTTTGCAACTTTCAGACCGCACTTTACACAATGCCAAAGCCCATTTTTTGATGGGATAGAGGAGAGAGAGGCGTGGTAAGGTAAAAGTAAGGGAGGGTAAAAAATTAGGTTGGAGCTAAGTGTCATAGAAAGTGTAGTCTCTAGGTTTTTTGTAATTTTCCCTAATTTCTATCTCAAATTTTTTTCAGGTAGTTTCTCTTTTTAAAATTTGATATAGTTTCTCTTACTAAACTTTAAAATGCTTTCCCTCTCTAAAACTTAAAATTTAAGAATTTTTCTCTAAAAATTTTGAGATAGTTTCCCTCTAAATTTTTTAAAGTAATTTCTCTCTCTAAAACTTGATATAGTTTCACTCTCTAAAGTTTTAATATACTTTATCTCTAAAACTTGAAATTTGATATAATTTATCTCTCTAAACTTTTTGGGATAGTTCTCTCTCTAAAAAGTCTCAGGTTGTTTTTCTCTTTATCTAAACCTTAAGGGAAAAAGTTCATTTTTTTAGAAGGAAATACCCTTCTCATACAAAAAAATCATTTTGGCCAGATTTAACGTTGACTTTTAGACCCTAGTAGCACATTGTCGGAGCGCACCATCACATTGCCGAAGCTCATAAGTGCCGGACCGCCCTAAGACAACTACCGGACCAAAACTGAGTATTGTCGGACCGCCCTTTACATAGTATCGGAACGTGGAATCCAGTAACATCTATTGCCAGACTGCTCTTTATAACTGTCGAACCGCACTTTACGCAATGCCAAAGCCCATTTTTTGGTGGGATAGAGGAGAGAGAGGCGTGGTAAAGTAAAAGTAAGGGAGGGTAAAAAATTAGGTTGGAGCTAAGTGTCAGAGAAAGTGTAGTCTTGAGGTTTTTTGTAATTTTCCCTAATTTCTATCTCAAATTTTTTTCAGGTAGTTTCTCTTTTTAAAATGTGATATAGTTTCTCTTACTAAACTTTAAAATACTTTCCCTCTCTAAAACTTAAAATTTAAGAATTTTTCTTTAAAAATTATGAGATAGTTTCCCTCTAAATTTTTTAAAGTAATTTCTCTCTCTAAAACTTGATATAGTTTCACTCTCTAAATTTTTAATATACTTTATCTCTAAAACTTAAAATTTGATATAATTTATCTCTCTAAATTTTTTGGGATAGTTCTCTCTCTAAAAAGTCTCAAGTTGTTTTTCTCTCTAAAACTTAAAATTTGATATAATTTATCTCTCTAAAAGTTTTAATATAGTTTCTCCCTAAAAACAAATTAGGTGATTTCTCTCTCTAAAATTTGATATAGTTTCTATCTCTAAATTTTTGAGATACTCTCTCTCTCTCTCTCTCTCTCTCTCTCTCTTTCTCTCTCTCTCTTTCTAAAGCTTACAGTTTGAGATAAATTTATTGTAAAATTTTTGAGATATTTTATCTCTCTAAAATTAGGTATTTTTTTCTCTAAAATTTTAAGATATTTTCTCTCCTTAGAACTTGAAATTTAAGATAGTTTGTGTCTCTAAAAGTATTGAGATAGTTTCACTCCCTAAAATATTTTATATAGTCTCTCTCTAAAGTTTGATATAGTTTGTCTCTAAAATTTTAAGATACTTTCTCTTTTTAAAACTTAAAATTTTGAGATAGTTTATCTCACTAAAATTTTTGAGATATTTCTCTCTCTAATTTTTTTTAAGAAGTTTCTTTCTCGAAAATTTGATATAGTTTAACTGTCTAAAATTTTACAATACTTTTACTTAAAATTTTGAAATTTGAGACAGTTTCTCTCTCTAAAACTTGAAATTTGAGTTATTTTCTCTCTCTATTTTTTTTATGTAATTTCTCTATCTAAAATATGATATAGTTTCTCTTTCTAAAATATGATATAGTTTCTCTCTCTAAAATTTAAGATCTGTTTTCTCTCTAAAACTTGAAATTTAAAATAGTTTCTCTCTAAAATTTTAATATTTGTTTTCTCTCTAAAACTTGAAATTTAAGATAGCTTCTCTTTAAAATTTAACATAGTCTCTCTCTCTAAAACTTGAAATTTAAGATAGCTTCTCTTTAAAATTTAACATAGTCTCTCTCTCTAAAATTTGATATAGCTTCATTCTCTTAAATTTTGAGATATTTCTCCCTCTAAAATTTTGAGATAATTTTTTTCTCTAAAAATTTTCAAATAATTTCTTTCTCTAGAATTTGATTAATTGCTCTCTTAAGTTTTAAGATACTTTCTCTCTCTAAAAATTCAAATTTGATATGGTTCTGCTTTCTAAAATTCTTGAGATAGTTTATCTCTAAAAAATTCAGGTAGTTTCTCTATCTAGAATTTGATATATTTTGTCTCTCTAAAATTTTAAAATACTTATGCATCTAAAATTTATAATTTGACATAATTTTTCTCTCTAAAATTTATGTGAAAGGTTCTCTCTCTAAATTTTTAAGTAATTTCTCTCTCTAAAATGTGATATGATTTTTTTCTCTAAACTTTTAATGCACTTTCTCTATCTAAAACTGGACATTGGATATATTTTTTCTCTCGAAAACTTGAAATTTGATATAGTTTATCTCTAAAAAATTTGATATAGTTTATCTGTTTAATGATATAATTCTCTTTTAAAATTTTTAAGATACTTTCTCTATCTAAACCTTAAAATTTGAGGTGGTTTCTCTCCCTAATTTGTGTGGATGTTTAGGCATAATTAATTGTATTTAATAGAGTGAGCAGCTCTGGTATGTGAAAATAGTATAATCATGTGCTGTATTCCTTCTTTTATGCTTATACAAAACAATGTTTTGGATAACTCAATTTTTTTCTTGGTTTTGTACACCCATGTTTTGGCCCTCTTTTTTGGTTACATAAAACATAATTATGTATCCAAAAAGTTGCCAAACATATTTTTGTATGGGATAACATGGTTATATAAAACCATGTTTTGTCGACCCTAGGATCCAAACGACCCTTTAATGTGTTTGTGAGTTGGGAAATGTTTATATGTACGAACGATACTGAAGGAGTAAGATGCATCTAAAAAATCCAATAAAAAAAAGGTTGTTCCGATATAAAAAACCCTATAATTGATCATTTCGACATCGAGATGTATGGATGTGAAGGAAAAAATAGATTTAAGTCATAAAAATAGTGCATCTTGTAACATATTGTTTAGACTATCTATTTTCGAGATTTTTCAATACTTATAGATCTGCATGATATGCATATTTTTTGGAGTTTCGAATTTCGTAATTAGAGGTAAATATATATTTTTTAGCCATCATAAGAGTTTTTGGCACCAGAATGACCTTTTTAGGTGAATTTTTTATGCGCATTTTACTTCTGTTTTTTAATAGCTCATTGGAGATAGGGTTCCCTACTAAAACTCAATACATCATGTTGTGACGAACCACCCTGACCAACTAGGCTTGAGCCCATTCCTATATGCAGTACAAGGGTGACCGTACTCATTATAATTTATTTTGAATGCGCATTGACAGTGTACTGAGCCAAAGAAGTTATGGCTATTGACATTCGGTTCATCGAAAATCTCTCTAGAAAGCAATTTATGCCAACCAAACCAATTTCTTACATTTGGTTTGTGGGAAATCTCCCTCCCAGAAATCTCAACAAGGGCACGTCATTAAACAAAAAACGAAAAATTGTTTCTATTTACCACCAAGCTATTTTTTATTAACAAAATGACACTGAGCTCGTATTAAGAAGTGTTTTCCTCGACTTGCTGCATCAAAAACTAAATCGCACGAGGTAGAGGTATAAAGTCGATATCTCTAAAATTTCCTTCCTAATAAAGATTTCCAGTGAACCAAACAACCCCAAAATAATCAATCCACTTTAGCCTTAAGACCATGAAAATGGACACTCAAGAAAAGTGCACGAAATTCAATTTGAGCCAGCGTTTTAAAAAACGTCGAGTCGAACCGGACTCGTCCGGTTCGACTCGGAATTCGCGAAAAGGGACCGAATCGGTTGAAAAATCGGAAATAGTCCGGTTCTAGAGAGAACCGGACGATTCCGCACAGTGACTCGCTGATTCACTGTACGAAATTGGCGAGTCCGGACAGTGAATCGGTGAGTCCGTACGGTTTTTTTTTTTTTTTTTTTTGTTGTAATCCATGATAGATTTTTTTGTAATATTTGATCGATTTTTTTGCAATCCATGATCGAATTGTTTTTGTTTTTTTGTAATCCATGATCGAATTTTTTGGTTTTTTGTAACCCATAATAGAATTTTTTGTAATCCATGATCGAAATGTTTGTTTTCTTTTCTTGTAATCCATGATCGCTTATTTTGTTTTTTTTTTTTTTTTTGTAACCCATGATAGAATTTTTTGTAATCCATGATCGAATGTTTTGTAATACATGATCGAAATGTTTGTTTTTTTTTTGTAATCCATGATCGAAATGTTTTTTTTTTTTTCGTAATCCATGATTGAATTTTTTGTTTTTTGCTTTTTTTGTAACCCATGATAGAGTTTTTTGTAATCCATGATTGAATTTTTTGTAATCCATGATCGAACTGTTTTTTTCTTTTTTTGTAATCCACGATTGAATTTTTTGTTTTTTTTGTAATCCATGATCGAATTTTATATAATCCATGATCGAATTTTATGTAATCCATGATCGAATTTTATGTAATCCATGATTGAATTTTATGTAATCCATGATTGAATTTTTTGAAAATTTGTGATTTTTTTTTTTTAATCCATGATCGAATTTTTTTTTGTAATCCATGATAGAATTTTTTGAAAATTTGTGATTTTTTTTTTAATCCATGATCGATTTTTTTAAAAATTTGTTATTTTTTTTTTTTAATCCATATTATTCAAAGAGAAAATGTGAGAGATGATGATTCTGAGGCCACCCTATCCCAGCCATATTATTCACATATCGAGTCCCAACAGCAACAGTGTAGGGATGACTACGAAATACTGTAAATTAAATGCTGAATGGCGGTTCATGCAGGGAAAGAACATATCAATATTCGCATATTCATTCAAAAACATGAAAATTCTTAATGGAGTACCCTCATTTTTTATTGAATTCCTGAAAAAAAATATTTATAATGAATTTTAATAATTTTTTCGAATTTTTTTTAAGCTTTATTGTGACCGATTCACCCGATTCCCGATCCGAATCGTCGATTCGCCGATCCAGATCGATTTTTTGGAAGCCCGATCCGGATCACCGATCCGTTTTTTAAACCATTGATTTGAGCATATTGAGGCCTTTCAATACCTATATCAAGATATAAGGTACTATATTCCAATAGTTGTACGATGGTATGAACGAGATGGGTTGATAGTACTTGTAGGACTTGTACTGTATACGCTAGTTTGCCTTTTTGTTTGTTGGAGTAAAGACCATGGCTCTTCATCTAAAACCAATGTTTTTGACTGACCAACGAGTTGTTGATATATACGGGAATCGGTGGGACCGAACCGGTTATTCAGATCCCTTTAAAAACCAAGGGTTAAAAATTATTTGGGACTTGTTCGAGTCAATTCAGCTTTGTACCGACACGTCCGAAGCAAACCTTAGGACTTGCCTTGAATCTCATGCGTCTATAAAAAATGAGCCCTCCTGTTGTAAAAAATAATGAGAGCAACTGAACCTGCCCAAATCGGACCGGGTGACTTGGGCTAGGGATCCTGGCTAGTCTAAGTTTCTAAACACAAAACAAACACAAGAAAAGACAAGGAAGAAAAAATGAATAAATACATGGGAAGACCAAAAACTCCTTAAATTTTAGTCAATTCATACAATGAAATAATTTTGTAAGCACTCACATGAAACCATACTTAAATAAGTGACCAATAGCCCTTCTTTATGGAGACAATCGACATATGGGGGTTCCCATCTTCTAGTCCTTGGATAACAAGCAACTGAAATTTTTGTGGTCCAAAATCCAAAATTTGCAAAACTTTCTTCAAATAAGCAATTCTTTACCCATGGTATTGAGAAAATACACACCCATTGCACGATTCACAACACCCCCCTTCTTTCCATGCGACATCTAACTCATACTCTGCGTGTGTTTCATCAAAGTCTTGTTCCCTCAAAAGATGACCAAAAGGAATACGTGACGAAGGCCTTGCACATATACAATATAGGGGCAAAGAGCCTACTTTTACCTTTCATAACATATCCAAAAATTTTATGATCCTGCGTAGGCATATCTCTTAGTTCACTCTTGTGGTCTTACCCAATTGGGCTGGCCCTATAAAACTAAGGCATGGGCCACTAAATATTGCCTGAAGGTCGGGCTAGGGCCAGCCTGGTTTGGCCCGAGAACCAAATAGTATTCGGGTCCAGGTTTTGGACCTAGACCCGACCTTTCGGGTCCAAAATTTGAACCCATATCTGGACTAGAGGTCGGGTACCCATTGGGTCCCGGGTCTGGTCGAGTCTACAACCACCCTATTACTATGAGCTTCTTCTTTTTTTTGCCCCTTTTTTTTACCATTGTAATTCGCATACCCATATTATTGACAACATTTAACATTTACATTATTGCGCAACATTATGAATATGCACATATACCTATACTCATTATTGATTTACATCATAACTGGAAATTCTAAAAAAAACAAATGTATCGGCAACATTTATGAATACCCACATATAATACCTATATTATTCGGGTCGATTGGCTAGACCCGGACCTGGACTTTTGGGTCCAAAATTTGGACCTATACGTGGACTCAAGGTCAGGTCTACCCGTCGAGTCTCAAATCTGATCGGATCCATTGCCACCCATACAATCCTTTCTGGCCCTTTATATTTTTGTTTTGGTTTTTTATTTATATGCCAACTCTCAGGGGTACATGGCTAGATTGGGCAGACCTAGCCCCAGCCAGGCCCATTGCAAGCCCTAACTTTCATAAAATTCAATATCAAATATGAGTGTTTAGAGATTTTAAATTTATTTTCGGGAGAACAGTGGTATGGCGTTTCTGAAATCCTGATACAATTTTTTTTTGGAAAGTCCTCCCTAAAGTTGTTCCTTTGCCCGAGGGACGAAGCGTACAGTATGGTCCTCAGCGCAGTTTTCTTATATTGGAAGCAATCTCGCATAGGTTTTCGGTCCATACTGTATTCGACAAAAATCCCTAGCCTGACACTATGGGCAAAATGGGGGCAGTTTGGGCATTCTATATATTGCATGCTAAACATAGGGATTCGATTTAGATCTCTAATTAGTCAAAGGGACGTACACCATTATCGATAATAAGATGTTATTTATAAGATAAGAATGGAGTTGAAGGTGACTTTAAGCTAGGTGGTCTTTCTTGAAGAGACCATGGGATCTTTGGTCCAAAATCTTTCTTTTTGACCACATCAAACATCCGGCTTTTTCTTAACCCTAGTCAATATTAATTATTGGGTGCGTTTTCGTAGGGCCGCAGCTTTAGATATTTGGCAAATCCCCACCTCTAAGAACTATAGAAGAGTCTATTTCCCTCCTTAGCAAGGTTTAAACAATATATTAGAGACTCAAATCACCAATTCGAAAAATTGGTCTAGATCGACGATTCGGCAGAGTAAATTTACCAATTAAAAATAAAAAATAAAATATAAGGTGGAACGTGGTTGGTGGGTACCGTGATAGACGCCGTTGGCTATGTTTGAGAATCAGTCGGTTCCCAATTATCCTAATATGTGGTGGGAACCAAACTAGTTCCACCAACGCTCGGTCCAAATTGAGTGATTCTAATCCCTATGGACATTTTTTAAAATCCTATTTCTGAGCAAGGAATTTGATGTAAACTTGTGAACACTTGAAATGGATAAATCTATAATGTGTTGCATTTATTAGATTTATGATTGTTGAGGTCCATATCAAATACAAAAACTGATGTTTACATAGAGCTAGGAGGTTCAGCATCATAAAGTCGTGGCCCTACCAAATACTTCCCCTTATTAATGACTTTGTTTATTCACTATAAGGAAAATGGTTTGAAAAGGCTGCATCACTACCAAAATAAATAAAGCCTCATCTCATAACTCATCGAAAATTACAATTCAAGCATTGGAAAACCTTTACATCTATCATCTCAACTTAATCGTTATGGTTGTCAAAACAAATAAAAGTTAAAACTCTAAAAATAATGTCTATTATAACAAATTGTCTACATCGTCTATTTTGCTCCAAAAATAAATGTTCAAAGATCTGCAAGATAACTACATTTTTTTAGTTTCAAATTTCATTGTCGGTGTTGGAAATTGATTTTAGAGCCATCGTGAAAATTTATATTGCCGAAAGTGCTTTCGAGACAAAGATTTGAGGTGAGCTTCATTTTGTTTTCACAAAACCTATGCCTTGTAGAAACCTCATCCAAGTTTAAAATCTTTACTCTAATTTAGTCTTATTGCTTATCATTAATGGTTTTTTATATATTTGTGTAACTTCGAATTGATAAAATATTTTGAGGCTTCTTAGCCTGCACCACCCAAGCAGGCCTTTTTCCCAACCTTCACAAACACGACGCAATAAAAAAACAATATTTCAATATTTTTAATCTCATTAAATAATAAGCCCGTGCTGCTGATTCTCATGCATTGACTGCACGAGTGGGACACACGTGACCTGCTATAGCCGGTCGTTCTGCAACGTAAGACGAATTGCATCTAAATACAAAAACGAATTTGGGCCGTAGGATTACCGAGATAGATCACAGCTGGCTATATGAAAATATAACGGTGTGGGGGCAATAAAACGGTGCTACAAAGAATAACGGGTGTTTCATTAAAAAATGGTATGCACAGAGTGGGCTAACGGCCCTCTTTCCCGGTTCGAATTTTTCAACAATTGCTATGGCCATAACTCTCATAGTACTGAAAAGAATGGACATTCAGAAATGGATATTCTTAGTATAGTAATATATTCTTTAAAAGGATATGGATTCTATGCGCGATCCCGCGGAAAAGTTATGGGCCAAAGGGTGCAGATTGAACTATCGGATGGCTAGGAGTCAATGATAATGGTTGACATGTTTTGTCATTATTTGTGTAGCTATAGTTTGTTATTTTTTAGAATGCCCAAAAAAATTTTAAGCTTATTGGATTTATTAAAAGAAAAAAATACTCAAAATAAAAGCACTATTCGGCCATTATGGTGATCCATATCTACTAGATTTAGTTCGGGTCATCTAAGCCTATTCTCGGGCCAACACACAATCTTGTGTTTCTTGTGTTAAATATTTCTTATGATTGTTATTACTCCAGTATTTTGTACATTTCTACTTCCCCATCTTTACTCTATTGAATCACATTTCATGGTTATGTATTAAAAAAAATTATATAAGGTTCCAACCTTATAATACAGAAGTAAGGTTCAAAAGTTCTCTAGAAGAGAGTTTTACGATGCTAAAATACTATTAAATTT
The DNA here is from genome assembly GCF_054954075.1 of Amborella trichopoda. Lineage (NCBI taxonomy): Eukaryota > Viridiplantae > Streptophyta > Magnoliopsida > Amborellales > Amborellaceae > Amborella > Amborella trichopoda. The sequence continues at coordinate 53,517,007 of NC_142344.1, read as the reverse complement.
GATCATCTTGGGCTCAAGATGTATGAATACGATAAAAATTAATAATTTTAATACTATAAATATATATTTTAATAAATCATTTTCACTGTCTATTTTCAAGTGTTTATAAATATGCTTGGTCTGTACTTTTATTCATTTTTTAAATCTTATAACTTGATATCAAAATATATATGTTTAAGCTATCCTAAGGTTTTCGACACTAAAACCGCATTGTTTTTCTTTACTTGAAACTCAGGACACCAGGTAATTTTATATGGCACCAAATCGTATGAAGAGAGCTCCGGTATGAATTCTACATAACAGCCAATCCAGTTACAGGGAACGCAGCAGTTCACGTTATGTACGTTAAATGAATTTTTCTGAACCTTGTCGTCGGTGAAACGTTAACGCGGTGCCCATCGTACGGTTGCCAGAGTGCCACGTGGTGGTCTAGGGGGTAGAGGGGGCCCTGTGGTTGCCTCACTTAACACATACACCAGACAGGAGCCGGGCGGCGCGGCTCCGCGCCGTTTCCGATACATCGGCTCAGTTTAAAAGTGAGGAGAGAGAGAAAAGCATAGCAAATGTTTCCCTTTTTTTAATTTATTTCTTTATTTTTTCCCTGTAGCGTAAAAATAGAAATAAAAAATTAATAAAATCGTGATACTTAAATAGTGAAAAGGAACAGTGGCTTCTCCCTCTCTCTCACGTTACGGCCCTTTTCAAATCAGCGGCGCGCGGGGCCCGCTCGGCTTGCGTCATCGCGGCGCGTCCGTTACTTCGTGCAGTGGGCCTGCCACGTGGGAAATTTCTACTGGCTACAATGGACACGAATCGGAATTTAGTGGGTCTTGTGAGGTTGGCCCCTCTAAATTTTTTCACTATCACCATTTTCTCCATATTTACAATTTCTAGCTGTCCAACAAAAAGTTTAGAGCGGCCTTTCAAAACTTGGATCCAAACCGGTTAAGAGGTTTTGCTTATATATTGGTGTTAGGTCAGCGATTTGAATTGAGTCTGGATTGGTGTGAATTAAATAAAAATAAAAATAAAAATAAAAAATTATAAAGTAGGATTGGTATAGACCTAAAAAAATAGTAGATAAGTTTTTTTTTTAAAATATACTTAAGATGGTTTTAGAAAAGTTTATTTAGAACCCATAACATCTTAGAACTGATTTGGTGCTAACATATTCTTATTTGCTAAGTTTTAAAATACTGATCCAAAGATTTTTAACTATTGTAATTTTACTAGATAAGAAAAAGCTAGAGAAAAATATTTGCTTTGAGATGTGAATATGTTTTGAGAATAAGGTCTATTTTGCTATTATTTTCATTCAATGTCAATTCCATTGGAGATGAAGCCTAAATTATGTCCAAGGTATTTAAGAAAAAAAAGAAATATATCAAGTAACAATGAAAGTTGACCCATTTAGCATTCTACCCAGTCTACAACTATTCCAAGTCAAATTAAATTAAAAGATATAAGGTGTTAAATTGTTCATCTACCATGGGTAATTTGATAAATTTCTCTTTAAAAAATTGCCAGAGTGACTCAGACTTAAACTAATTTACATGGCTGTCAAATCTAGATCAATAAACCTCACAAAATTGTCTTGAACACCCCATTTTTTAAAAAATTTGGATCTTGTTATTTGGAATTTCCTACCGTTCACTGGAGTTAAGACCCACCTAAGCTGGATCGGGGATATCAAACTCCTACTGATTATGACTATTCAAACACTGGTTTTGATAATGTACCTAATAATAAATCTTTGAATAATAATACAAATGAAGGCGTACGATGTACACTTTAATGTGCATGGATAAAGTTTTCTCCACCGAATAATCTCGCTTATAGATGGTGGAGATGAACTGCTCGGTTGCTTGAGAGGGGTTCATTGTAGAGGAAGGGATACTTTAGGCGCACAAAAATATAATTATCTTTTATTATGGTGTTAAGGAGTATATATTAGTAATTGTATATGATAAGACAATTCACGTTTAATACAAGGGGGCCATGATTAGCTTTAACCATCAAAGGTGAAATCTGTATGCCATACAATTGAAAAAATTATATTTTTGACTTTATCCCGAATCAAAGACACATCCCTACAAGCTTAATTTTACATCCTACGATCTTTCTCATACCAAAAATAAATAGTGATGGTGTATACGTTTCCTATTAATTAGAAAGAAAAGGGCTCCAAAAGACATGTCATGTGATCTTTTGGTTGCAGCCAAGGTTTTAAAAGTCCGCAAAATAGACTGAAACCGGTTTGTTCGGATCGAGAATTGTCTAAATCAGTCTAGTTCTACTTAAATATCGGGAGTCAGCCAGTTCTGCCATAACACATTTGATTCCACTTTATTTTTTAACATTTTTTATGTTTTTTGTTCTCAGATCACTTGGTCAAATTGCCCCATTTTTTGATGGGCCGATCCGGGTCACCGAACCTTTCGAAACCCTGGTTCCTGCGTTTTTGAGAAGTGTGATATCACATCGTAATCAAGATTCCTAGACGTTTTGTTAATACAAATGGTTGACTCAAGGTCAGGCAAAATGGTGGCGCAAGTTACTTTAAATATTTTGAGGATATATGCCAAAATATTGCGCCGAAATTTCGTTATTTCAGCGGAAATTCGTTGAGAAGAGATTAATTACGGTAATTACCACTTTACAGTAAAACAATAGAATCAAAATAGTGAACTCAGTGAAATTTGGCCTAAATCCTCCCTATATTTGGATAATGGAACCCTCGTGTAAGTTGCCCAAGATCAATTTCAATCAACCTCGCCGAAATTTAAAGAGCGAAATTTCGACCGAAATATTTGAATAACTCGATTGGATGTGGGGCCACCCATGAAGATACACGCTCGTGTGTAAGGGCAAGCGTTTGGAGAGGAAGTAGTGGGAGAGGACCACGCGTGAAGGTGCCGCACGTGTGGAGAGGCGGCGGTTGGGATTGGTACCTGGTTAGAGAGAGAGTCTAATTTCTATAGAGAAAGAGAGAGGGGGGGGGGGGGGTTAACTTGTTAGAGAGAGAGAGAGGGGGTTAACTTGTTAGAGAGAGAGAGAGAGGGAGGGAGGGGGTCACATGTTTTGCTTCACGCAAGCTGCTGCGAGGGGTGGTGGTTTGGCGTGGCTTTAAAGATCTCGAAAAGTAGGGCAACCAAAAAAATAAAAGGCCCACACGACCCACACCAGTCTTTTCTCTCTCTAAAACATCTTCACAGAGACGAGAGAGAGAGAGAGAAAGGAGGAGGTTTACATCACCACCCCCGCCGTTTTTAGAGAGAGAAACGGCGGTTTACATCACCACCCCCGCCATTTCTCGAGGTGGGAGAGAGATTTACCATACAACGTCCCCTGCCTCCTACAGAGACGGAAAGAGTGATAAAACACGCCCCCTGCAGTTTAGAGTGAGAGAGAGAGTTTAGAGAGAGAGAGCTTTACGACACGGCTTCGCCGTTTCAATGGGTGGACGTTTGTGGCAGGGGTGAAAAAAAGCTGCAGGGTGAGAGACGACTCAGGAGCAACGAACCCCATGAGAGAAAACATGGCACAATTCCAATCCGCCATGGGCAACAGAAACGCCCAAAACCCAAACCCCATCTCTCCAAACGCCACAACTTTCTCTCTCTAAATTTGAGTCACCAAAAACCACACACCCCAAATCCCATCCTGTAAAAACCAGCAGTCTATCTCTGCAAGCTTCAACTTCAAAAGAGCCGAAAAACCCAAAACGCATCTCTCTAAACACCATTAACACACGGCCCACTAATCCCATGAGAGAGAAAGGACCATAATTCAAGCAAACGCACAAAACCCATTACTTTCTCTCTCCAGACCTCAACTACCAGAAACCCAAGCACCCCAAACTAAACACCACCGATTTCTCTTTCTAGAACCCCTGAAAATGAGCAGCGGAGGGGGAGGAGGAGGAGGAGGGGGCAACGGGCCGTGCGGCGCTTGCAAGTTTTTGAGGCGGAAGTGCGTGAGCGGGTGCGTATTTGCGCCTTACTTTGACTCAGAGCAAGGAGCCGCGCACTTTGCAGCGGTGCACAAAGTGTTTGGTGCCAGCAACGTGTCGAAGCTTTTGCTCCACATCCCTGCGCACAAGCGCCTCGACGCGGTCGTCACCGTGTGCTACGAGGCTCAGGCCAGGCTCAGGGATCCCGTCTATGGTTGCGTCGCCCATATCTTTGCCCTTCAACAACAGGTGTTCTCTCTGTTCCCCTCTCTCTGTCTTACGGTGATCATCAGTCGTTTTCTCTCTCTTACAGTGATCATGGGTGGTTTTCTCTCTCTTCCTCTCTCTCTTCCGGTGATTATTGGAGACTCTGCTTTTATTGACTCTCTCTCGGTTACTGTATCTCTCACCTTCCATAATAGCGACTGGTGATTCTCCATATCTCGTGCAATTCTCTCTCTCCCCCTCTCTCTCTCCTGTTCATTAGTTGACTCTATCTCCAAGCATCCACCATAGCCAGTGTTAGTTCTTATTATCTCAAGCAATTCTCTCTCTCTATTTCTCTTTTTCTCTCTATCTCTCACGCTCTCTCTCTCTTCCTCTTCTTATTACTACTATCTTAAGCAATTCTCTCTCTCTTCCTCTCCTTATTACAACTATGTTAAGCAACTCTCTCTCTCTCTGCCCTTGTTATCTCAAGCAATTCTCTCTCTCTTCCTCTTATTATTATTATTATCTCAGGCATTTCTTAGTCTCTTCTTGTGACTCCAGCAACTCTCTCTTTCTTCTTGTTATCTCAAGCATCTCTTTCTCTTCCTGTTAAGCACTGTGTCTCTTCTTGTTATCACAAGCAATTCTTTCTCTCTTCCAGTTATATTTTGATCTCAAGCATTTCTTACTCTTCTTTCTCAAGTCACGATAGCAACAGTCTTCACAAGAGCAACAGGCGGTCTATTTGTCTCTCTAGAGTATAGACGGTACTGTTGGGGCTTCTTATCTTATGTAATGTTTTCCGAGTCATTTCATTGATATTGAGTTGTTCCTATCAATCATCGTGAATAATTACCACTACTGTTGTTGACCTCCAAAGCTTCCTTTCCGTGATTGTCTACTCCACCCTTTTTTATATTCTCTTCTTCATTAATTACCATCAACTTTTTCACCCTCTCTCATCCACTATCACTCACTTCTCTCTCTAGAAAGCACTTTCTCTCTCTAGAAACCAACAACTATTGTAGTAGAGTCGATGCGTCCTCCCTTTTCTTCTTTCACAGATGGTTCTTTACTTTTTTTTCTTCACTGATTCAGTAGCGTTATGGTCGTTTTCTTGAAATCAGGTCTGGGGTTTTGCTATTTCCCGAAATCTCTCTCTCTGTCCTCTGTCTTTTTTAAATGAAGAATGATTCAGAATAAAAGGAATTACGGTCGTTTTCTGGAATTCTGGTGTCGATTTTTGCTCTCTCCCCATATTCTCTCTCCTCGTACTGTAGTCGTTTTCAGAACTCAGGTGTTGAATTCTGCTCATCTCTCCTCTCCCTCTCTCTAAGTTAGAGAGAGGACTTAGAGAGCGAAAGGAAAGAGAAGAAATGAACCGAGCTGGAAACAGAGAAGAACAAAAAAATGTTTAACTCCTGACTTAGAGAGAGAGAGTCACCATTAACATATTCATACCCACATTCTCGAATTTGTTTGTGATCGGCAGGTGATGAACCTTCAAGCGGAGCTGGCATACATGCAAGCCCACCTCTCCACCATGGAGCTCCCGCCACCCCCTCCGCCACCACCAGCTCCGTCTCAGCCATCCGCCGCCTTCATGTCCACATCGCCCGACCTCATCGCCTCCTCTTCCAACTCCAATTTCGATCTCTCCGCCCTCTTCGACCACCACTCCCACTACGTGATCGACCCCGCCTCCCGCTTTTACCGGAGCCAGCCCGACCCGGCGGTCACAGCCGGCGGTGCCGCCGGTGGCGAGCTCCACGCCCTCGCGAGAGAGCTCCTTACTAGACGACGGTCATCTCCTGGCCCCTCAACTAAGGCTCTCTCCAATTAATTCAGAAAAAAAAAGGGTTTCTCTTATATTAATTAATACATCTTTTAATCTTAAATCTTTCACTACTGAATTATCCCGCTAATCTACTTTTTTTCGTTTTTTTTTTTTTTTTTTGTACTTTTGATTGAGTGAAGTGCAAAATGATGTGTATGAATTGGACGGTCGCGATTTGGCGGTTAGTTCCTGTCCAATGGCACGCAAATCGTGTCTTTCTGTGGGGCCATTTAGGATATAATCTCAGAAAGAAGGGCGAGAAGTATTTTGTAATTCTCGGCTTATATGAAACTTTCTTTTGGACGTTTTAATGTGGTGATTGCAAAATATTTATGATTTCGTGTATGCTTAGCTTTTCATCTCGGCCGTTCCTTCTTGGCTGAGGTTATATGAAAACAAACTAAAGCCTCGCCTGGAATCCTCATCCGGAAAGGTATAAAATGTTTTTATTATGGCTTTAAAATCAATTTTCAACACAAAGCATAAAATTTGAAGTTCAAAAAATATATAGATCCGACCGATTCTGTTAACACTTATTTTTAAGGATAAAAAGATGGGTTTGATAATATGTCACAATATACACTAATTTTTTGATTTGAAAACTTAAATTTTTTCACAATCATAATGGTTACAGTTGAAATGATCACTTTGAATGTTTTATGATGCTAGAAGTACAAATTTTGGTGGTTTTGAGGTGAGGTTTTACATAATAAGGCTGGTGCCCTATGAAAACATTTCCCCTACATGAAACATCTTTTTGACGTTTTAATGCGGTGATACAAATTATGTATGAGATTGTATATACTTAACTTTTCATCTCCACCGTCACACCTAGCATTGTATGGTTAAGATAAGAAGTTTCTCATGTTCTACAGCCAACTTTCGGGAGGGGAAACATTCATCTCCACCGTTAGTTCACTAAGGCATTGATAGAATTATCACACACTACATTACTAATGAAATAAAAAAAATGGAATGGGCCTAATGCTTCGTGGTCAAGGTGGCTGATAGAAATTATCACACACTACATTACTAATGAAATAAAAAAAATGGAATGGGCCTAATGCTTCGTGGTCAAGGTGGCAGAACGTCTCAATGTGACGTCTGAAATTCTTTTTGCACCATGGGTAGGGGATCCGTTCTCTACCAAACTACCCATATTAAGAATGGGCTCAAAGCCAGGTAATCAAGATAGCAGAATAACACTAAATGACATCTTGAGTTCCGTTCTTATTATAGATAGGGCATTTTTTTCTTTTCCACCTGAAATACTAAAAAAAACTCTTTTTAAGAATGGGCTCGAGGCGGATTTGCATTTATATCATAGTTAAGGGATCTCTTTCCCTACGGAACTACTAAAAAGATTATAAACTTCATCACATAACTACCCAAAAAAAAGTTACTAACAAAACGTGTGGTATACTTTCCTTCGAAGAATACCCATTCCATTGTGGCCCTTCTTTTTGACATTTCTATCTATTTATTTATTTTTATCTTTTTCAAACATCCTCCAGTTATACTGTACAGTAGCATATACAACTGCATACCATACTACAGTAAACTTAGTATACTATTCTTGATTGGAAAATGCCAGAGAAATGGTGCATACCTTGGTTAATTGTTCTTATACAACATATCATATGTGCATATGTATGTGTGCATTGAGAGAGAGATATCGTGTTGGGAGAGAGACAATGATGGCTGAGGGTTCGAAGAAGCAAGAACTTGGGAGCATTAAAGTTTTTGAAATTGGAGTCATCATTGTATTATCAAAGCTGTTTTTCAACTAATTGAGGTAAACTACACAATCTTGATCCATCATTCACTCTATTAAAAGCTATACCCTCAATAAGACCATAAGTCCCCATATATTTTGACTAAGTAACAAGTTGATAATTATTTGTCATCGCTAAAAGTACAAAACCTCTCTTATTCCATCTCTTTTTTTCCCAGTTCCATATGGACTAGTTAACCACATTGAACTATAAAAATGTTAACATGATTTTTATGAAAAGAATGACTCTAATGAGAATTACCCTTCATGATAAGAAAGGCAATAGGAAAACACAATGAATAATCTCTCTTTATCTCACTTTGACAATCTCTCTCTCTCCCTCTCTCTCTCTAGAGAGACATCACCTAATACTACTAGTGAGATTACATTAATACAATATTATTTGGTATTATATTGCTTGACCACCATGTAACATGGCCCTTGAAAACAGGAGAACACGTCATGAATAGTCTAGTTTTCACTTTTTGAAAATTGAGGGCCATTGTAGAGTAAGCACAAAAACAGAAAAATAAAGCACTCAAACTGCATAAAATTATTAATAATAAAAATCGATTTAAATGGATTGTCTAATGAATCTAATATCACATAGTGATTGTAATGATGTGATACGGTCCTCAGCAACAGCTTGTTGGATGCAGTTTTTTTTATTAGTATGACTTGGAATCGGCAGAGTTAGTTCAGAATCGGGTGGTTTGTGATTCTGGTACAGTGAATGCAGAATTGACTCGATTCTCCTTTTTGGAGAAAATCTCTCTCTATTGTTTCTTTTTTTTTTTATAGCACCATTCAACTTTAGAATTGCTAGAGTTGGACCAGTTGTATCAGACCCCCGGCAATTCAGGGCCAGGAAAAAACCAAGAGTAAGAAAGAAACCTGCAAAACTTTCTTTCTTTTTATAAGTAAATTCTCAATTTCGAGAGAGCCAAATGGCTCACTCTATTTCTCCCATATTTACTATCAAATTTTAATATAGTAGTGAGACCTAAAGAGCAAATAGGGGTGGCAATTGGGTCCGGTCGATCTGACCCAAACTGGGTATGGGTCCAAATGACTTGAACCTAACCCACGTCTGAATGATTTGGACCTGACCAGGGTCTGAGTCAGGTCATCGAGATGAGTCTCAGTGATACCTAATCAGGTCGGATACAGGTCAAGGTAGACTGAGACTAGAGCTGACCCATTGCCACCCCTAAGAGCAAAGAAACCAACATGCACTGCATTAAAGCATCAAAATGTAGAAAAGAGAATTTTCTTGATATAACACAGGTTTAGTTATTTCTCATAAGCATGTGTTCCATGTGGTGAATCTACTATTTTAAAGATACTTATAAACCAGACGCGTGACGTATCATGTATCACTTTCTCTTGATGCTAAGCAACTCACCTGTGTCACTTTTTTTCTCTCTGGACACATTCAAAGGGGCATTGAATTGCTTTCTTTCATAACTTGCAATGGGAAATTATTTCGGTACACAGGATGGGGACTCTATTCAAAGGAACAGAATTTCGTGAGGCCGCGGCTGTTGTCTTGCAGGTAATTTACGCAACTCCATCATCTCTGCTTTAACAAATATGGATTAAAAGATAATATTTTTAAGATTTTAAAATGGTTTATCTTGCAATACTTTTGTGAACTAACTATTTGGAGTCTCCATATGTCTCTTACATTTGCATCCTTTTTTAGCCCCAAAGTTGGTGAAAGTGGATTTTAAGACCATAACACTATTTTACTAATCTCTGTTTTCCATAGAGGTATTGAGGTGCGGCCTCTTCCCTCCCTCCTCTTTCTTCCTTTCTGTCTTTTTTATTTCTTTCTTGCTTTGTCACTTTCTCTTGTAACACCTTCTTGTACTTCGGATCTCTTGCATTTTTTTTTTTTTTCTAATGATAGTCATTGTTAAAAAAAAAAAAAAAAAAAAAAAGCCTGAGTCATTATAAAAACCTCATTCTTATTCAAAAACTTGTAACTCAAATACTTATGTAACTTATGTCTAATTACTAATCTTTTAAGGGAAATTTATCCAAATACCCATAAGAGATGAGCAATTAAGCAATCTACTCATATATTTTGATTTAATTTTAATATACCTATTAGGAGACACATGGTCATGACTTGGTAGTTGCAAAGCTGTAAAATATTAAATAGTTTGACTCTTATAGGTATTTTTGATAAAATTTTTTTCTTTTTATTTACCTATTGTATTAATAAGAAAAGTATATAAAGCGACTATTTACTTTTAATATAAGGAGATCACAATTACTCTTGTTCATCATATTTCAAACCGTGTGGTTGTGCGTGTGTCAACTCACTAGACTTATAGCTAAAATAAAAAAAAAAAAAAAATCTTGAACTTTATGATGCACCTCAAGCCATCCAATTTGACATCTAATGGGTAGTAGCAATTGTGACTTCCTTGTAACAAAGATAAATGGTTTTATAATATACAATCCCAATTATACAAGCTTGTTTAAGCATTTTTTTTTTTTTTTTTTTCTATTTGTACAACACAATTATATTTCTAACGATAATTTAATTCAATTAATGAAATTTACGTACCCATAAAGAAAAGTATGGGTTCATATACTTGGTAATGAGCCATATTTCTTCCACGCCTTGTGGCGATCAAAGTTTCATTTATACATGGGTGCGTGTAAGACTGAGGCACTAAACAATCAAAGTGCGGCACACCTTCAAATAGTGTTAAAATATATTGTTTCAGTATAAAAAATCTGAAAATTCATTTTCGTCTCTAATTAGACAAATTTAAAGTTAAAAAATAGTGTAGATTGAGCGGATCAATGAACACTTCAAAATCTTGAAAATTGACCGTCTAGATAATACATTACAACATGCACTATTTCCAAGATTCGAAATTTATTTTTGTTCATGTGCATACATCTTGAAGTCGAGAAATCTTGGATCTTTTTGCATTGAGGCAACATTTTTAATGAATTTTTGAGGTGCAACTTAATTTGATTGTTTAGGGCCTCACCCATATAGAAATTTATCCTTTATACATTGCCTTGGACTTAGTTATGGACACGGTTAGGCCAGCATATTGTAGAAATGCAGGCTTGACAATAAATATATTCTTAAAATATAATTTGATCATAATGTTAAGAGAATATATATTCTGGGGAATATGAATATGAAAAAAAAAAAAAAAACTAAAAATAATAATTATATTAAAAAAACATTTGAACCGTTGGTTACAATTATTTTCATATGGATTACCTATTTGCATCCATCTTTAAGATGATGGATGCTTTATAGCTCTGGATCGCATATTGTAAAAATGCGATCCAATCCGCATGAAAAAATTGTTCCTTAGTTATACATCTCAATCTGTTTTTGGCTCTATTGTCCATCCAACTCTATGTTCATGTTGGTATGCCTCAACCTTTTGTGGTACATTGATTTGTGGTCAAACATTTGTAGGTTTATTCTTTTAAAGGGCCCTTTTTGAAACATACAAAAGATTGCTTCTGTACTTGATTGGATAGATATAACCTTTCCATCTATTCCATTGTACTTGATCTGGTTGCTTTAAGCTCTTGCGTTATTGTCCCTCCCATTCCATTTTGTTTTACATGTATCATCAGATTGGATTTGTAATTCGATAAAAAATGGTTTGGTCCAGTCAAAACTGATAAAATCAATCACGTTATTATTATAATTATCCAAACCTTATCAAATCACACTAATTTAATTAAATTTAAAAATTAAAAGGGAGTAATAGTTTAAATTTTATGTTTAAAAAAATGGATCGTATACTATGAGATCATTTATTTTTTATGCAAGGAGGTCATAGTCATTTTATGTTATTAGATGTAAAACCCAATAGATGAAAGTTTCAACATTCGAAATTTTTTATTTTAGACTCTGTGCCCAAATAATGATACATTCTTAACTATCTTACTTCAAATCTATTGGTCGATGATTGTGACCTCTGTATTAAAAGCAACTGGCCTCATTATGTACATTTCTTTTAAAAAAGATTGTTCGATTTTATTTAACCTTTAGAATGGGTCAAAGTCAGACTAACCAGCCAAAATGTCAAACTTTAACTTTTATTTTATGACCAAAACCTAAATTTCGCTTGGATGAGATTGGCCAAGGTACCATGCGATAGTCTGACTTGTCACTCTGGCTATGGGCCTCTCTCTCTCTATCTCTCTCTCTATCTCTTTCTTTCTTTCTCACACACACGCATATATGTATGTGTGTGTGTTCACACATAAAGAGACATTTATCATTTGTACATGGAGGTCACAGTCATTTCCACTCATTAGATATCAAATTGGATGATATAAGGTGAGTTACAGATTCTTATAATTTTTTTTGGAACATTGTGTCCATTCAATGACACTCTTACAACCAACAATTTTGAAATTTAAAGGACAAAAATGATTTTTACCCCCATGTACACCCATATATAAATGGTCTTAAAACTCATATCTCACAATGACAAATTTAATAAAATAAAATGTTAAAATAAGGTCAAGCCAAAAAAGTAAAGCCTCACCTCAAAGCTCACCAAGAGTTACAGTTCTCTTGTCGATAAACCTTCATATTGATCATCTCCACCTTGATCTAATCAAGCCCTAAAATATTGCAACACAATAGATCCTCCATTTTCAATTGTTCATAGATCCAACAAGATCTACACCGTTTTTTGAACTACAAATTTTACAACCAATAGTGAAAAACTAAAATAGATTTTAGACCCAATTTAAGGATTCCCATATGTAAAGTATAAGCCCAAAGGAACATAGTTCGAAGTAGTGAGAAAAGACTTAGGAACTTATAGTTTCACCGAGGGTGGGAATTAAGAGTAAAATAGTAGACCATGATTCATATAGCCAACTCCAATTAATTGAAAAAAAAGCTTCGACAATGACATTTTGATGTGAGATTTGACTTTTTCTTCATAAAACTTAAACCTTATAGCAATTGCATTATTTAATAAAAATCCTAAGGATATGTGAACTTCAAAATGCATGCCCAAAAACTGCATGCGTTATTACATACCCCAAGGATAATTAACTTCAAAATGCACTGCCAAGATTATAAAGTGCCGAACCGCGTTATGTAGACCGGTTCAAATCAAATTATTGCGTTTAGGCTTAATGACTGAACTTTCCAAGGCTTTGCGCTCCCAACGCACTCATTTAATTTCCTAGCATTTATTGGTGCTTTTTTGCATCACTTTTTGGAGTGTAATACTGTATCAAGCCACAACAATAAATGCCTAGAAAATTCATGAACATGGTGCAATAGAAACCTTGTCTATAGCTCCATTAGATGGCCTCAAAATGGCCAAACCGTTGGAGATCATCCAACTCACAGAGTGACGTGACAGGAGTCCCATTAGGTTAGGAGTCCAAGATAGATTAGATGCAGAATTAGGTCTTGATTAGGTTGAGATGATGTAGTGTAGATGAAGACTGTAAAGAGGTCCGCAGGGGTGGCAACATGTCGGATCGGGTCCGGATCCAATTCAGCCAGATCCGAAAAAAATATTAAGGGACCCAGTCTGGAAAATATATTGTGGGATCCGGACTTGAACACGTACTAAAAAATATAGGATGGTACTAGGACCTGGACCCAGGCTTGAACCCGACCGGATATGATCCAAAAATTAAAATATCTATGTATTTAAATATATTTAATTATATTTCATAAATTGGGACAAAAAATACAATGTGGGACCTGGACCCGATCAGACTTAGACTTAGAATTGAATAGTATTCGGGTCCAAGATTTGGACCTAGACCCCGACCTATTAGGTCCAAAATTTTTTTTTGACAAATAGCAAAGGATTTATTGATAAAAGAAGTTACCCAAGAGGGATTATATTAGCAGCTTAAATAGAAAGAGAAGATAAGGAAGTGTCGTTTTTGGCTTGCCTAAGAACGTGTTGAAAAGAAACCATGAAGCCTATCAACAGATCAAGGATCTACATCCATAGGGATTTAAGTTTTCATGGTACCCTTAATTCCTTTTTGCACCATCGGATGGCATTCACCGAGTCTCCTTCGACAATACACACTTGCCTAGATTATACTTGTGAAAAAGCTTTAAACCTTGAAGGATAGCTGCCAATTCTGTAAAATTAGTAGTTGCTTCCCCAATAGGTCATGCGAAAGTGAGAACCGTGGAGCCATTGGAGTATTGAAACACACCCTCAACCCCTGCAATCCCAAGATGACCTTGAGATCTGCCATCAAAATTCAGCTTTAACACACCTTAAAGGGTGGGAAACTAAGGTATGCTTGATTTTAGCAAGGACTCGCTCAAAGGATAAACTCTGTCCTTCCAAGATGCGTCTCTCACGTGAGGTCCAATTTTTTGACCCATACCTAGACAAGGGTCGGGTCTACTCCATATTCGGGTCCATTGCCACCTCTAAAAGAGGGCCTAGTGGTGGCGGAGCTATGTTCCCTTTTACAACGTATTACAATTTTCCAAGACAAGCAGATTAAAAGGGTATGAAGATTCATTTAATGTAATTAAGTGGTGTACAGAGTAAAAGTTACCTTGGGCTGTGAGATCTATTTGGATTAAGATAATGGACAGGCATTGAATATCTCTTTTAATCACGTATACAAAGAGGCAAATGTAGTAGTTGATGTTTTAGCTATAAAGGGTGATGATTCAAAATCGGACTCATTCCCGGTTTCAACGAGGGTGCGGTTTGTATGGAGTCGGGGCTCTAAACAATCAAAGTAACGCATATCTTCAAATTGTGTCAAGAAATATGGTTTTGATATTGGAAATATTTGTGATAGCCTTAAAATATATTTTTATTTTTAATTATAAAATTTTAAGCTTAAAAACTAGTGTAGATCGAGTTGATCCATGAAAACTTGAAAATCTTAAAAATTGACAGTTCAAAAATATATTACAAGATGCACTATTTCTAAAACTTGAAATCCAATTTTTTCTCACGTTCATGCATCTTGATGTCGAGATGATCAATTTGAAGATATTTGGGCAACAAAACAACCTCTTCTAGTGAAATTTTCGAGATGGGCTCTAATTTGATTGTTTAGAGCTTCACACTATACAAACATTTTCCTATCAAATATGTATAATGAATGGAAATTTCAACTTTAAGGGGCCTCGACAGAATTGCGTCATTACGGTGGGTGGTTTGATAGCACCAGTGACGTGCTTCTGTTGGAGCACAACATGCCGGACTTGGACTTAAAAAATGATATGGAATCTGGACCCAGATCTGAATTCACTGGACCTGGACCTGAAAATATAGTGTGAGACCTAGACCCGGACCCGATTGGATCCAATCGAAAAATTTAAAAAAAAAATTAAAATATTTAAATATACTGGGACCTAAAAAATATTGCCCAACCTGGACCCAAATAGTGTTCGGTTCCAAGATTTGGACCTGGACCTGATCCATATCCATATCCATCGGATCCAAATTTTAAACCCATAAATTTTGTGTGTTTATTTGTATTTCATTTCTTAGATATATCACAATCATAAGGAACCCAGGTCAAATGTAAGCATGACTTTCTTTAACCTTGATGGTAGAAAATGGTTGATGGAATGTTTGGATGCAGTTGGGCGTGAAGCTTTCACCTGAAATACTGTCCCACTAAAGTGAAGCTTTCACGTGAAATAACAACCCCAAAAAGAAAGTGATAATGAAGGGCCTAGAAGGCATTATAGTAAAACCAGTGCTCGAAACCACTACTAGTGCCGAGTACTATAGTAGTAAGAAAAATATTAAAAAATAAAAATAAAATACTTTTTTTTAAAAAATACAAAAAATATATTTAAAATAAAATTAAATGAAACTCATCGGCAGAGTAATTGGCCCGAGTATGGCGGCACACTATGGTAGTAAAAAAATGTTAGAAAAATAAAAATAAAATAAAAATTTTAAAAATAGGAAAAATATATTTAAAGTAAAATTAAACAAAACACATCTAAATGTGGTAAAACAAAGTAGCGAAAAAATAGATTTTAA
Organism: Amborella trichopoda; assembly: GCF_054954075.1. Taxonomy (NCBI): domain Eukaryota; kingdom Viridiplantae; phylum Streptophyta; class Magnoliopsida; order Amborellales; family Amborellaceae; genus Amborella; species Amborella trichopoda. The sequence continues at coordinate 53,501,216 of NC_142344.1, read as the reverse complement.
AAAATCAGTTTGTGACTGAGGGTATTTTAAAAATTTTCTAAAAAAAATGAGAAAATATGGTCAACCTTCTTTCCAATCTTTGTCAAAATGATAGAAAATATAAAAGTAAAAATAAAAATAAAATTCTTATTTTTTGGATTTTTGATAATTTTTTATTTTGTTTTTAATATCCTCGAGGTGGACCCCTAACTTGGGAAAACTCGAGCTCGCGCTTGAGTAAGTCGGCCGAGATCGAGCTAACTCGGCTGATTTATCGAACACCGATTAAAACTACCCAACCAGTTTGGCATAGGGATACAATTGGCTGGGCAGCTTTGTCCTAAAAAAATAATGGCTTGGGCTACAAAAGGTGGCCTAAGGGCCGAGCCACCACAGCCTCCGTGCCGGCTAGGCCCACGATGGGGCAGGGCCGTTCTGGCATTTTTTTCCTTTATCCTTTCCTTTCTTTTTTTTCTTTGGTTTTATCAGGCACGGCCAGGCCAAAGCATGGCAAGGGCCAGGTCTTGGTCAGGCCAATCCAAGCTGATGGACCGGGCTAGGGAGAACCCCATAGGGACAGGGCCGGGCTAGGCCAGGTCTCGCCAATCCATGCTGGGAGCATTGCCAACCCTAGTTTGAAAAGCGGTCGAATTATTGAAAAACGATGCATGGCTCCAATGAGATTGGTGAATTTATGAAAAAGTATGACGCTATACACAAGATTTCCATAAATTTGGATTCAATGAAAATTTCTATGCCAAAGGTTTTGCATCTTAGGCCAATTTCGATTTGATTATTTTGTTGCTTTTGTTCTGGTCAAAATTATACAGTACATGACCAATGTCAATAACCAAGTTCAAAATTTGTATAACCAAGGTCAAAATGCGTAACCTAGGTCAAATAACATGATGAATATCAGAAGGAAGAGATTTCTATTATGAAAACAAAATAAAGTCTCACCTCAAATCCTCGGAAAGCACTTTTGACAACGGAAGTCACTATGATGGCTCTAAAATCAATTCCAACACCGACAATGAACTCAAAATATAGTACATATCTTGCGGATCTATGAACACTTATTTTTTAGAGCAAAATAGATGATTTAGATAATTTGTTGCAGTATATACTATTTTTAAAGCTTGAAATCCAATTTTTTTTTCACAATCACAATGTTCAAGCATTTAAAAGTTTTCTAATGTATAAATTGTAATTTTCTATGAGTTATGGGGTGAGGCTTTACTTATTTTGATATGGCCGCAACCCTATCAAACCATTTTCCATATTAAAATTTGCATAATCGAGGTCAAAATAGCAAATTAAGGGGGAAAAAACTACAGAATTGGAGTTAATACCTCACTTTAAAATCATCATAAAGCAAAAGTGAAAATTTAAATTCGCACAGGAACCTAATCCTCTAATTTTCGAACTAGAAATAGAGTTTCAAAGAAAGAAACTAGGACTATTCCAAAACTCATCCGACCCTTTGCCTCAACTGTCTCCCAGAGACACAAATATAATTTCCTTAACTTCTATATATTTTAATACTCAGAACTTGGAGAGTCTAAGATGTAATCAGGTTGTAAATTTGTAATGAGATTATCCTCGCTATACAACCAAGCCCTGTGTAGCACTGCGTAGACTTTTTCAAGTTGCACACTCAAGAATTCATATTCTTTGTTGATTTGTGATGAGAATGAAAAGCATTGGTGAGTGAGTACCTACTAAATGAATTTTAGTTGGAAAAATTTCAATTTATAGGGGGGCTTTTTAAGTTAACTGCAGGTAATGTCAACATGTCGAAGTTAACTGAGGCCAAAGTGAAAACATGGGAAAGAAGAAGAGATTTCCGATCTCAAATGAGGTATATAAATAACAAGGTACCCGAAAACCAGAGTCAGAATATACTGGATATTGAAGTGGTGGATGCGTGGCAATCATGTGTTAACACGTGTCTTGAGAGAGTGGCACGTGTGTAGCATGCGAAGAATCTTTTGGGTGGTGGGGAGAAATATCAACCATGGCAAAATGCATGTAGAATAGGCGGCAGAACTCCAGATCGCCAAATGTAGAATTCTTAGGGCATATTTGATTTCAGGGATTTTTTGGAAGTAGAGTTGAATATTTGATTTCCATGTTTGATTTCACCATGCGAAAGTGGATCATTTTTCTAGCATCAAAAGTGGAACACCGCCCTTCCATCTAAAATGATGAAAGGGCAGTCTTCCATAATTTATGGGGGACTCCCTCCCACTCCCAAAATCTATGGGTGTCAGATATGCCCTTAAGGAAACTTTTAGGTTGGTTTAGAGAAACCTAAAATAAATTCAATTTTTAATGAATTAATTAATAAAAAGGAAGGTCAAATTTAGTTTCAATTCTGTAATAATAATCAAGTAACTCTTCTTAGGGTTTAAAGCCAAAGTTAGTTATAAAATTAGATGGTAGGTTTTTGTGAGGGAGTCGATGCTTAGGAAATTACCTATAACTTGTATTTTCTACTTTTATTTCTTCTGTAGTTGCATGTTTTCCCCTCAAGTGCGGACTCGGCCTCACCAGGAGGCAGATTGTTGTGTGTCCTCAACCGGAATGGAATCCATCGTCGCAATCGTCTCAGGGACCATTGTCGAGAAAAAGATGTCCTACATTAATGGCCATTAATTTTCACTCACATAAGATAAATTTATCAAAACGTACTTACAATATGGACTACATACCATTTTACTCATTTATTTTGATTTAATTTAAAAAATCCATGAATATAAATATGACCATGAATTGAAATAGTTGAAAATCAATAAAACGACAAATGGTTGATAAGTAGGGTTTTTTTTTTCCTTACAAAAACTTTCCCTTATAAATATTGGTGCCTCAAGATAACATCCTAGGCTCAATTCCCACGGTTAACCCTTCAAAAGAAAAAAAAAAGAAGAAAAGTAGCCTCTTAACCGAAGCCTTGGAAAGGACGATGGTTGTGTTAGGTTGGCAGCCAGCGTAAATCTTTTGCCACATCTATTTCATGAATCTTGATCCAATCCGAATGGCGAATCGTAATTTATGTAGCCGACCTCAAGTATTTTGGATAAGACTTGGATGATATAGCCGCTTAGCCAATGTCGAGCTATGTAAAAAAGTTTAGAGATGCGGATGCAATGTAGAATAATGATGAGGTGTTTTCTGTGGTAAGATACCATAAAATAGGAAAATTGGGATATGAGTGTTGAGATAACTGAAAAATGAGGCCACAGGATCAGAGTTGGTTATATTTAACAAATAATACTTTAGAAAAAAACCATAAAACTAGAAGGGTCGAGCAATTCGATCCAGTCCAACTTGGGCGAGTCTCATATAAAAGTTTAGGGGTGGGACTTATGTTGTAAAGAGAGGTTATTAAATTTATGAATTTTTTGAAGTAATAAATCTAAAGGAGAAATGGTCATAAGGAGGGAGAGGGAGTGATAGAGAAACCCGGAGTGGGGGATGGAGAGGTGGAGAGGGAGTGCTAGAGACACCTGAGAGTGGGGGATGTTTTACAAGGGAGAGAGAAACCAAAATTTTAAGTGTTGTTTACTTGATGATATTTTGTTTACTTGATATGGTTTTGGGCAAGCAAATAAGAGAAAAAGGGTACAATTCAGTTCATAATATTCTATGAAGAGTTAATTTTCAATAGGATAAAGATGATTGTTTCAAAAGAAACCCTCGAGGAAAAGAATGGGAATTGTGAAAGGTGTTCAGAATTTGAAAAAGTTTAATTGCTTAGGAATATCTCAAATATATCATTGATGAAGCTATGTCATAGAGACGCTACATTGAGTTTCTAAAATAATGGAAAATATTTCATGCTCCCATGGGAGTAAAATTGTACAATCACTCCCTCAGGAAAATATCTAGCTAGAAGTATATTTGGCACCCCAAATTTAGGGATTTCTTTTGAGAAAAGTTTGAGAACAAGTTTTTGGGGATTGAACCTACACCTAGCGATCAACTTCAAGAAAATAAAAAAAGAGTAATGATCCTATGAGACCTTCCCACACCCATGTGTGTAGGACTCCAAAGGATCACAATTAAATTTAACACAGATCTCTAAAAAAGTTATCACATGGGTATGAGATTTGACTTTTCTCGATATATGTGTTAAATTTAATGATGCTCATTTGGAGTCCTACACACATGGGTATGGGAGGGTCTCATATCATTACTCATAAAAAACATAAAAATCTCTAGAATTTCATGAAAGAAATCACTCCTTATAATTGACCTTCCACCGTATAATTTTTGCAGGCCAAGTCTTAAGTACTAAAACTCATCATCTTATTTTTTGAAATTATTTGTACAGTAAATCTAAAGTGATTCCCAAAATTGAAATCAAGGAAATCTACTTAAGTAGGTATTTTGGCCGATGATTCAAGTGTACAATTTGCTCTTGCAGGAGAATAGTACACGCACTACAAAAATTTCCTAAAATCTATATTCGAGGAATTGCAATGAAAGTTGAAGCACTAAAAGGAAATCATACTAACTAAAAGAGATTTAACCAATCGAATGAGACAAAAGTAGAGCGAGAGAATGGGAGTGTACATCAAATACATTTGCATTTTCTATTTTATTGTATGCATATGTTGATCTTCGATTTTAATATAGGATGTGGTTTCTATGAGGCCTAGGCTTTATGAAAACAAAGAAAAGCCTCATCTTGAAATCTCCACAATACTTTAAAATCAATTTCCATCAACAACTATGAAATTAGTAGCTCAAAAAATGATACAGATCTTGTGGATCCATGAACACTTATTTTTAGGTCAAAATAGATGGTCTGGATAATTTATTATAATACATACTATTTTTAGAGCTTGACAACTTAATTTTTTTCAAAACCATAATGCTCAATGGATTTGAAGGTTTTTTGATGTAGAATTGCAATACTTGGTGAATTTTCAAGTAAGGCTTTACTTATTTTGATAGGACTACAACCCTATCAAACCATTTTCCTTTATTATTTTGTCCGTTTCTTTTCTTTTTTAGCTTTGATTTTCTTGTATTGTTTTTCTGGCTACAAATGGGACTTGAAAATTTGAGGAGAGAATGATGCAAGGAAATGGATGGTGATAAAAGGGACAATACAAGCTGAATGAATCTACCAACACATGCGTGTTGGTGAGAGATAGATTGAGACTCCATCTGTGTAGATGTAGATTGATAAGTAGACTTCGGATTGAACAAGCTGCCCAAGTTCAGTCGACTTCATAGTTCCACTGTTCATAGAGTAGAGTGGGCACGTGCTCCTAGACTGAAGACTGAATGAGCCTAAAGTTCAATCGATTTCACAGCTTAACTTGTCTCCACTGCTCGTTCAGTCGAAGTAGAGTATAGAAATAGAGAGAGATGCAACGGACATTTATTTGAATGATTCAATTTCAATTAACATAATCCAGTGTTTTAAGACATTGATCGGGCGGGTGAACTGGCTATTTGAGAAACCAGACTGGATCGAAAAATCTGTCTCTCGGGTCAGATTAGACTCAATCATCAAGAAAATGAAAAAATTGACAATACTATAAAAGAAAAAATAACAACAAATGGAATATGTGGCCAACGGGGTATCTGGCCCTTCTGGATTGCCCGACTCCCCTTCAAAACAAGTCAGTTCTTGAGAACTAGACCTATTCCTTGTTCTGACCGGGAACTAGGTCAGTCACCATTGATTCTTGATCTAAATCAAGTGATTCCTATTTGGATTTTAAATCCCTCACACAACCAATAAAAATTTAACTTATAGCTCGGAGAATTTCATTGAAAGTCATAAGAAGGAGAAAGAGCTCCCGAGGAAGGGGTGGTTACAAAAAGGAGAATCCTCCGAAAGAACTCTGTATTTGATATAGGAATGGGTGGTTGGTATCAAAACATAACATCTTGAGTTTCATTCCTACTAAGGTGATGAAACCCCTTCTCCATTCTCTATCGATCTACTAAACAAAGAAAAAAAAGAAGCTTTGTACATCTTGTACCCCTTGTATCCTTGTTTGTCCTTTTAAATGCAAGGCATTATGCCTAAAAAAGAGACTAATAGGTCAAAGTGCCAAACAATTTAAAATTGTTTACCAAGGTGGTCGAATGAATTTGTTTTTAAAAGCAGATATGTATCTTTCAATTTGTAATTTCGCCCATATTAAGTTGTGCTAGATTACTAAAAAGCCCCATTTCTTTTAGATTCCAAACTTAAAACAAGTGATTTTAATGAGGAATACATTTGAAACCCAAACAAGTGGTGATAGGTTTTTTCTTTTGGCTTGGCCCTAATCGGTACTAGATTACTAAACCTCCCATATTTTTTAGAAATCCAAACAAGTGGTGATGCTTTTATCATTTGGCTTGGCCCATTTTAGTAGGGCCAAATGTAAATACAATAGTTTTATTTTAGGTTCCAAAACCATAACAAGAGATCTACCGAGTAAATATTTTTAAATTTGGAATCCACAACAAGCATGTGCATGATAGGATTGGGCCACTCAACGGAGGTGCTTTGGCAATATTTGTCAAGATCGGATAAGCCGGGTGAGTCGATTGCCAACTTTTACTTTAGTCCATATGGTTCAAAGTAAAAATCAAGTTTGTCTAAAAGCCAATCGAAACTAATAGTTGAATGATTTAGTCACTCAAGTTGTTCGGTTTTGACCAATTAAACCGATGAAACAAATATGGATTAAATTTTTAACATAATTCATGTTTTTAAATTATTATTATTTATTCATTAGATATCTAATCCAACTGATTTGATTGAAGATCAGACCAATGTTATCAAGATAGGATCACCCAATGGTTTAAAAACCGGATCGGTGACCCGGATCGGGCTTTTCAAAAACCGATCCGGATCGGCGAATCGGCGATCCGGATCGGCGAATCGGCGGTCCGGATCGGAATCGGGTGAATCGGTCAGAATAAAGCTTCAAAAAAATCCGAAAAAATTATTAAAATTCATTATAAATATTGTTTTTTAGGAATTCAATAAAAAATGAGGGTACTCCATTAAGAATTTTCATGTTTTTGGATGAATATGCGAATATTGATATGTCCTATGTTTGGCAATTTTTTTACCTTTGCTAGCATTAAGAATTGCCACCATCTGTTTTTTTACATTACTAGGGACACTAGTGCATGCAGAAACTTCTCCCTTAACCCCTGCCAAGTGTTGCTTGAACCTATGTACCCCACTACTTATCACTCTTTGACAGTAATTACAAATAATTTTGTCTTTCTTGTTGAGATCAAGTCTGACCCCATGTTGCCATGCAGGGTCTTCTATAGATCTTGACATGATTCAACTGTTTTAAGATGTAAAAAGTTTAAATTAACCTGACAGTTCAAAAAGAAAAATAATCACAATATGTAGTGATAATATGTTGCGGTAGTTCATGTAGTCATATTCGTTGTTATTTGTTATTGCAAAATACCTTTTTTGACAATAATATTTCGTACATATCAATTACAAACATTTAGAATAATACAAAATGCAAGCTCCAAACATGGCTACAACTCAATTATCAAGAACATACATTTTTTGCATTAAAAAATTAATAATAAAAACAATTCTTCAAAGAGCCGGCTAACATCAGTCATTCCAACTTAAAAATCCATGAACAACAAATAAAAAAAATACAGTTTTGTATTGAAAATATAATAACATGCATTTTTTTGCATAAATAATCCATCAACATACAATTTTTTCAACAAAAACTTTAACAATAAAAATTTAAAATATGGTTTAATACCTCATGATAATTAAAACCTTGTCACGATTTTCACATTTTTTCGGAAAATCATCAATTTTCAAAAAATTCGATCATGAAAAAAAAAAAAAAAAAAATTACAGCAAACTCAAACAATAAAAATTAAAAATTAGGTTTAAATGTTTAATACATCATGATAATCAAAACTTTATCACGATTTTCACATCTTTTCGAAAAATCATCATTTTTCAAAAAATTCGATCATGGATAAAAAGAAATAAAAAAAAAAAGTACAGCAAATTTTCAAAAAATTCGATCATGGATTAAAAAAAAAATTAACAAATTTTCAAAAAGTTCGATCATGGATTACAAAAAATTCGATCATGGATTACATAAAATTCGATCATGGATTACATAAAATTCGATCATGGATTACAAAAAAAAAAAAAAACATAAAAAAACAAAAAATTCGATCGTGGATTACAAGAACAAAAAAAAACAATTCCATCATGGATTACAAAAAATTCAATCATGGGTTACAAAAAAAAAAAAAACACAAAAAATTCGATCAAGGATTACAAGTAAAAAAAACAAACATTTTGATCATGGATTACAAAAAAGTTGATCATGGATTACAGAAAATTCGATCATGGATTACAAAAAATTCGATCATGGATTACATAAAATTCGATCATGGATTACAAAAAAGTCGATCATGGATTACAGAAAATTCTATCATGGATTACAAGAAATTCGTTCATGGATTACATAAAATTCGATCATGCATTACAAAAAAAAAAAACAAAAAAAAACAAAAAATTCGATCGTGGATTACTAAAAAAGAAAAAAACAATTACATCATGGATAACAAAAAATTCAATCATAGATTACAAAAAACTCTATCATGGGTTACATAAAAAACAAAAAACAAAAAATTCGATCATGGATTACAAAAAAAAACAAACATTTCGATCATGGATTACAAAACATTCGATCATGGATTACAAAAAATTCTATCATGGGTTACAAAAATAAAAAATAAAAAATAAAATTCGATCATGGATTACAAGAAAAAAAAACAAACATTTTGATCATGGATTACAAAAAATTCGATCATAGATTACAAAAAATTCTATCATGGGCTACAAAAAAAAAAAAAAAAAAAAAAAAAAAAAAAAAAAAAAAAAAAAAAAATTTGTTCTTCACAGAGTCGTTTTACATAAGCGATTTTAACTCAAAAATTCACCTCCAAGTGAATAAATTACATCCAATTGACTATATTTTCTGATAAACAACAATATAAGGAATCAAAAACCTAAATTTTTAACACATTATTTCTAATATATCATGAAAACAAAATCAAAAGGCGGAAAAAAAAAAAAAAAACAGCGGAATTTTTTTCCCTTGACATCTCACTGTTCATATCAAATTTCTTGCTGTAATTGACCAGATTACGTAAAATTAAAAATTTTAAATCATACTAGACACAATAAAGATTAAAAACCCTAATTATTGAACTCATTTTGTTCAAAATATGCCATGAAATAAATCAAATGGCGGAAAAACAAAAAAACCCAAAGTTCTTACCTGTTTTTGTGAACCGAAGCCTTCAATCTCCAAAAAAGTCTGTTTTTCTCAACGATTTTCACAAATTAGTAACAAAATCTTTTGATTCACAGCTTTAAGATCAATATGCCAACAAATTTTGAAAGATTCATGCCCTATTTGGCATGAAATTTCAAAAATGGCGGAAACCCTAAACCCCGAATTTTTCTTGATCCAAAAACAACCAATTTTTCCACCATTAAATCGTTAAAAAAGCTGAATAAAGCTGTTTACAGCCTGAAAAACAGATCACGTGCCGAAAAAAACAAAAAAAATGATCAAAAAATGACAAATTTGAAAAAAATCCGTGAAGAACACTGTGCAACCCGTGTTCTTCACAGACTCGCCGATTCCGCACAGTGAATCGGCGAGTCACTGTGCGGAATCGTCCGGTTCTCTCTAGAACCGGACGATTCCCGGTTTTTGAACCGATCCGGTCCCTTTTTCGTGAATTCCGAGTCGAACCGGGCGAGTCCGGTTCGACTCGGCGATTTTTAAAACGCTGGGATCACCTATTGAACCAGTAGAGGATTTGGTCTCGTTAAAACCGGTCTAACCATTTGTCAAACAAGTTAAACAGATTTTTAGGGGAAGAAAAAAAAGAAACAAGAATGGATATAATAGATTATAAATACCGAATGTTTTAAATTTTTTTTTGCTAAGTTTATTTAGTTTGAACTAGTTAAATCGGTTGGTCCAACCGGCCAAATCGTCCAAACAATGGTTTTAACTAGTTTTATTTTTTACCAAATTTAGTTTTTACTTTAGTTCAGACTGATAAAGACACCAGTCGATCCGACTGATCAGAACAATGGTTCAATGTGGTCTTGATAAATATGGATCAGACTGGTCTTGACCAGACCAAACCCTATGCCGGTACACTCGTCGGTCTAATGATATTAGTTTACCCCATTCTAGGGGCCAAATTTTATAATTTTGCTTGAATTAAATTTTAATACACATGGAAATACTCGAATGAAATGGTATTTTAAAATCAATCATGTATTAGTAAATGAGATTATATATTACGAGACAATTTAGTTTTGTTATAAGGAGGTCACTATCACTTATATAAAATCTAATAGATGAAAATGTGACACAACATTTAAAAAATTTTGTTTCGAAGTTTGTACCTAAATTATGACACATCTTCAACCACCTAATTTCAAATCTATAGAGATTAACTATATACCTAAACTATGACATATCTTCGACCACCAATTTCAAATATATAGAGATCAATTATGGTCGTGACATCCTTGTACAAAAATTAAATGATCGTAACGTCCTTAAAAAATTAAATGATTGTAACGTCTTTATACCAAAAGGAAAAAATTTCCTTCCTAAGGGATTTTGTTAACGGCCCCATTTGTTTAGGCGTAGCATCACTATCTTAATGGTGATTATCCAAAAAAGGAAAGAACCAAATCAGAAAAACCTACATATCCGTGCAACGGGATATGAGCTTGCGTCTGAAACCTAAAACACCAACCCCTCTCTCTCTTCGCTCTCATCTCACTCTTCAATGCAATCTTTACAGTACACCTCTGAATCCTTTCAGTTTCAAAATCCATGGAGGCCCACTAACCACTGCCCTTGCTCTAAATCTCATCCGTTCCATTTGAATCAATGGAAGCCAAAAAACCGAAAGCCCATGGTTTCTCTCTCTAAAAATCCTGGATTTTTACATGGGTTTTTATCAGACGGTCACGAGAGAGAAGAACAGCAGGATTTGGTTCAGAAGCCATGGGTACATACTAGCAACCACCTTCTCCCAAAACCCCATCAATTAAAACTGAATCAATGGAAGCTAAGAATCAGAAAACCCATGGTTTCTCTCTCAAAAGACCCTGGTCTTTCATCTGGGTTTTGGTCTGAAAGCTATGAGAGAGAGGAGGAACATGAGTTCATTCACCTTCCTGTAGTATTTCACCAGGGGAGTCGAGTTTCTCAGTATACATGGGATGGTAAGCATATCAAGTTGGTGGGTTTCCATGAGGAAGGTTTAAATTGCATTGGTTCTCTGTGTCTTGGTAGGGTTTTCGGGAATTGGGTGGAGATGATGAATTGCAGTGCGAGAAAGTTGTTTGTTCCACAAAAAGTTCAGGAAAATTACATGGGTTATTTAAAGTGGAAGCTTTTACATCGTGTTTTTAGCTCAGCTCTCAAGGTTGTTGCTACTCAGGTAAAATGGGTTCATTTCTTTTTTCCCAGTGCTACTTTTCATTACTCTTTGCTAATGAGGTTTGCTTCCATCTGAGTAAGACTCCTAAATTTGGCCTTGTCTTTTTTATTTTTTGATAAAAAATTGTGCTTTTTAATTATAGAATTTTCATGAGAACGAAGCTTTAAAGTCTAAAGTTTCAGTATCGGTCACGTGAATTGATATTTGTTTCAATTGGTAACTTAATTCTTGTTTAATGAATATTCGAACTGGAAAATTTTGAAGTTCCTTTGGGGATGTTTTTACTGCAAATCTTGTAAGTTATAGCATAAACCAGGTAGCGAAAATGGGGAAATGACAACTGATGTTCAGAGATATTTATGTAGATACAATCTGTGAATGGAATGAAAATAATGGGTATGTCTAGCCAATAGGAGAATAACGGATAAGCATTTTTTTCACTACACAGGCATGACCTTCCTATTATTTATATTTTTATTTCTCCATTTTCTTTGTATGTCTCATGGTTTGAATTTCATTTGTAATATTCAAATTTATCCAAAGCCCACAATCCTTTCTGGAAATGGACCTGAAATCTGAATTTTATACCACTGGTATGTGTAGAAGTTTTGACAAAGTTGACTGACACCTAATATTCAGAAAAATTATGAAGTTTAATCAGTCAAATAACAAAAAAAAAAGAAGAGAGAAGCTATGAAATTTATTCAAACTTGTCAAATATTGGGGTTTATTAATTTTTTGGACAAACTTTTCATTTTCTCTTATCTCAATTGCACCTCCCAATGGAGAGAAATTTGGCTGCAATTGTGAAGTTTCTAAACTCCATGGTTTTTGATATGCTGGGCTCTTACTGCCTACATGCATCAAGTCTTGTGTAATAAAAAACCCAAAACTATTTCTCAAAAAGAAAAATAAAAATAAAAAAAGAAAATGCGAATCTGATGTGGAAAATGGATTAGTAGTGAATGTTTGTTATAGGCTTCAAATTTTTATTGTTTCTCCTCAGTTCATCAATATATCATTGTGTGGTATTGGAGATGAGGTGGTAACTATAAAAAATAAAGGAAAGGAACTGGATAATTGATTAGGTTGTGTAAAGCCTGTTGAATGTTTGTTTTATAAATTCAATACCAGGCCATGTTTCGAGCTATTGGAATTGGAAATTGTCGATCTCTTGCATCTGCAGCTGCCCTGAATTGGGTTCTTAAAGATGGACTTGGACGACTTAGCCGCTGCATATATACTGCTAGCCTTGGATCAGCTTTTGATACTAACTTAAAGGTTTGAATTGGATCTTATTATCTTTGAAGTTGGCTCTTTGACTTATTTAACATGTATGTTGCGTTTCCAATATTTTATCATGTAATTTTCTTGCATTTGGGCAGAGAGTGCGGTTTTCAACATCTCTCCTGTTCAGCTTGAGTATTGGAGTTGAGATGCTGACTCCATATTTCCCCAACTACTTCTTGCTTCTTGCAACAATTGCCAATGTGGGAAAATCCATAAGTTTGGCTGCCTACTTAGCAACAGGGGTAATAACTTGACCTATAGTTTAAGTTCCATTTTATTTTTTAACTAAAAAAGCTTCACTATTTGGTCTCTTATACTATGTATCTTGTTGCGCTTGGTCTCTTTAAAGACCTGTACAGTCTCAGCTGGTCTTGGATAGATTTATTTAAGACTTGGGACTTGCCTGTTCCGAGCGACTCGGAGAGTCTGACTTGGCTCACCACATTTTAAACATTGCTTTCCATATTATGGAGTTATTGACAAATGATAAGTGTCCTCTCATCAAGATTTATGTAACCATGTGTACAAAAAGTTGAAAACCACACTCTGTATAGGCTGCATAATTGGGACTCCCATCAATGTTTTAATTCGTGTGATTATTATTTACTATGGTAGTTTATATCATAATTTGTTGGAGTGTTATATGGGACTCCAGAGGAACATTTTAACATGAGTTACAGATGATGGATAATGAAGATAAACTGAGGGGCCCACCAGGTGCAGTTAATCTCTACTGTCTGCAATTTGGAAGGATGGTGGATGGCCCTATGGGAACACCATATATTATACTTCATTTGATTATGGAACGCTATTCCATTTAACTTTCTCATGCTACCAAAAAAAATCTCTTATTTTTCTTCTTCATGAGGATAATCTTAATATCATCTCTGTCTATGTAACAATGGAAGGCATGTCTGAGACATTTCAGAGTGTGAGACACGGATACAGTGTCAGACATGTGAGACACAGTATGTGACCCGTTGTTATGCGTTTTGGGGCTGTTTCAGGATTCTTACGCATGCCCCAATACTCTGACATGACGTGTCCGTGTAAGGTCTGTGTGTCTTAGATGTCAGAAATGGGCGTGCCATGTCATTTTTAGGGCTCAGTATTAAGACACGTATGTTTAAGTTGTGGGACACACATCTCAGCTGTAAGACACACCTGTATTGATTTTTAAGATGTAGTTTTTTATATTGTGATTCCAAGTTTTACTTCTTTGCATACTCTTCCTAATGGCTAATTCTTATTAGCAATATATATCAGTGATAATAAATTTTTATTTTCCAATATGTGTATAAGAGAATGATTTTTAAGGAGTGTCTACCATAAGACATGCATGTCTCAATTAAGATGCATATGTCAAAAAGTGTCTTACTATGTTAGAACTCTGAAACGGCACCTCTGTACAGTACGAAACTCTATGAAAGTGTCATGTCTGACAGTCCCATCTTTTAAGGGAGCATCTGACATTTCATTTCCATGTTCAATTCAACAACTGTGTCAGTTTCCTTGTAACATAGATCTCTGTCCTTTCAGTCTGCAATACATAGGAGCTTTGCAATTGCGGATAATCTTGGGGAAGTTTCAGCCAAGGCTCAGGTAAGCTATAAACTTCAATTGGTTATTTCAGATTCTGAAGTGGATGTCTCTTCCTCATTGTAATCTAATTGCAGTATTTGTGGTTTTCAGATTCAAACAGTCTGTTTTGATAACCTGGGTCTTATGCTTGCAGCTGTATTGAATATTGTATGCAAGAATAACCAAAGGTTGTTCTTTCTAAACCTAGAATTTGGTTCAGTCCTTCCATAAAAAAGTACAGTTTTGTATGTTTTGATCTTTTGTTTTTTGGGGTCATCTGAGTCTTTGAATCTGGATTCTTCTTTGTGCGAGATATATCTGCAACTTGTCATGGAAAGCTCCTTTTAATCATAGCTTCTGATACTTTTTTCTTAAGGTCATTTTCCATATTATTTTGCTACACATAACACATCAAGTAACCATCTCATCATTGTTTGTAATCACCATTAAAGGTGTGTTGTTCGAGATAGATTATCCCCTTCTATGGTTACATTTATCCCTTGATATCTTCAACTGATGATTTTGATATATAATGTGAACGTCAGATTACTTATTTGATGCTATTTCTGTTTATGCTAGAAGATTACAAGCAACCCTCCCATTGGTTGTATACCCACTTTTCTCTGCGGTTGACTTGATGGCTATTTATCAAGCCCTCAAACACGTGCATCTGCAAACCTTAACTAAGGTTTGGGGACTGCTTCGTCTTCTATACTTTTGAATATTGTTGCTAACTGTATTTTGGGGGAAATCTTGATAGTAACAATGACTTGTGCCTAACGTAGGGGGTTGAAAAAGGAAAAAAAGAGAACAGAAAGAATGTATCTATGGAATTGTTAACAATGATTGCTGGATTAAGCTTGAAATAGCCTTTAGAAGTGGCAAAAACTTCAAGCATGCTTCAAAATTTTAAAGGATGCACAGCTTCATGTTTTTTCACGAAAGGTTTTCCATACATCATTATTGTATTTGTCTGTATACCTAATCCGGTTATTCTACATTGAATTTGTTATTATCCCGATGCTCTCTTATGTTACTTTTGTTATATTTGTAAGTACAAAAATACTTTCGATTTTCTCATCACCAAAATTCACAACTACCCAAATTCCCAAATTTCAAAGTGCCCTTGGTTCTTTTGGCAAAAATTATGGCTTTCTAAAGGTTTGAAGAAATATCCACATATAAGTTGCAAATATCTCAAATAGGAGTTATTTGTTGCTTGATGTTATCGGTCTGAGTTTTATATTATTAAACTGCAGGATAGACTAGAAATCATCATAAGAAAATGGATTTATTCGGGATATGTCCCTTCAGCCGCAGAAGTGAGCGATACAGAAGGAATTAGTTTTCTTAGGTTAGCAGGTAACATTCATGATTGTGGTTCTGTACTTGATAACAACTTTTTTTCTTTCCTTTAAAGGGAAGTGTACCTTACACTACTTGTGTATTGGTATATGACACAAAATGTAGACATTCACCATCCATTGGCAATGTTGGATGGTGGAGATTAACTTTTGTTCAACTTGAGTTTCATTGAATAAAACAGAATACACAAATATTGTAACTGCTTTTCAAGCAAATAATTACCAAAACTTGATGATGAAGCTTACAGATGATTAGTGAGGTTTAAATTAGGCAGTGAGCCATGGCCCATCAGAATCGGATGTGTTGATTCGAAGGATCCTTCGCCCCAGTGCTCAGTGCTGACAATGCAATCTCTAGGAGGCGATGATCTCTATTTCATATGCATGGAAACATCTTGTAAGGGTTTTAGAAGAAAGCGACAAGTTAGTATCATCAACATCCACAAATATATATTTGTTTGTGTATATATTCATCCATCCATCTATCTATTGTCCACTTTCTTTTAAAAACAATTTTTTTATCCGTCTTCTAGACACATTCATGTGCATTTGCTTGCATATGTATGTGTAATTGCTAATGTTTTTGGATGATTCTTTTACTTTTTCTTTTTGTGTACGAGTCTTTACTTGGTTTTAATCTGTTTGTCGATGTGTTGACTTGAGCATGCCATGATAATGTAGAATCCCCTTAACTTTTAAAGGAGAAAAAAAAGAGAGCATACCCTTACCTTTCATATATTTGATTATTTGCAAAAATATATAGTAAAAAATCTGAACATGAAAAATTTGAAGAGAATTGAAACCTCAACTTGGACCACTTTTTTTTTTTTGCCTTGTGTAAGTTAGTTGGGGTGCATGAAACCGTGAGGGATGCCTTATACAAGTAATTGAAGGACGAGAATCTTTAGTGAATTTTATTCTCAAAGGATGTCAACTTTTTGCAATTATTCAAACCTTAAAAATAATGTGAAGATATATGAGGCCTAATCTTGTGCTTAATTATAAAAAACATATAGTATTTATCTTTTCTTATCAGTGAGTGGATCTTTACCTGTCAAAGGAAAAAAAAAGAGAGTGGAATATTCCCCTTAGTGGATGTCTTATTTTCAAACTGCATAAACATAATGAAATGGACCATAGTTATCGAACTTCTTTCATCTTTTCTGGCATTCAAGCAATCTCTTCTGCTTCAATTTCATGAAAGTTTGCATGCGTGAATTTCAGAGAGGGATGGTACTTTGTCTTCACGAAGGGGCAGGCAACAAAGAAATTATTTTGGGAATGCTGCAGGTAATGTGGGCAAGGACAGCTTCTCATGAGAAAGAAGGGCAATAATAGCCATATATTCTCTCTCATTCTAATGCACTTATTAAAACTTTCTGTCAGCTTCCTCTGAGCTTCTCATGTTAATTTTCAGGCTTGCTACATGAGAAGGGCCCTTGTTTCAGACCGATGTAGCTTGGCATTGGGGAATGGTTCACCATGCTCTGGTTACTGGTCCCCTGTTTACATGAGAGAGTGGTTTGAAATGGTGGAGGAGAGTAAGCAATATGCTAGGGCAGAGGTATCGGAACTTATTGAAGAAATGAGGAAGTTGGGTTGGGCTGTGAAGAATGTTTTGTTGAATACCCAAGAACAGATCAGATACAGTTTCAATGGAGCTTGAGAAGATGAGGTTTTCAGATAATTGAAAACCTTTATAAACCACAGAGAGAGCTGGGTCTTCCTGGAAGAGGGAATCGTCATCCCCCATCAGAGTGAGAGAGATGATAATGGCTTTGAAATTATTCAGAGAGAGAGAGAGAGAGAGAGAGAGAGAGAGAGAGAGAGAGAGAGAGTTTAAAATACTGAAAAAGAGAGAAGATGACAAAGGCTTTAAAATGCTCGACAAGGTTCTGTTCTAAGGGATTCCTTTAGGTTCATAGAGAGAGAGAGAGAGAGAGAGAGAGAGAGGTACTGGAAAATAGAGATGACAATGGCTTTAAAATACTGGAGAAGGGTCTGTTCAAAGGGATTCCTTTAGGTTCATAGAGAGAGAGAGAGAGAGTTTTGAAATTGTCTTTTAGGCTTGAAAGTTATGTCACATGCAGGGAAGGAAGCGTATGATTCTTTGAAGTTATACAAGTTCCACACAAAATAAAAATGAGCAAGTTAATTTTGGTAATTTACATAGTAGAGCAGAGTTTTGTTGAAAATGTATGGAGGTGTCAAGCCTATGATTCTTTCCTTTTGGCTTTTCATGACAAGCATGCAAGCTTGCTCACATGTTTTACCCGTGTGGGTTGTATTTGATGAGAGAAATGCTTGTCAAAAATAACTTTACCTTCTTTGGCCTTAATGCTTGTTTTTGGGTGTGGTTTGCATAAGGTTGTAACCTTAAATAATCAAAGTAAGGTGTATCTCTAAACTTTATTAAGAGATGCAATTTTGATGTTGAAATTCTTACGATGGTGCGAGAATCCATTTTCATCTGTAAGTATAAAATTTTAAACTCTAAAAGTAGTTCAAGTCAAGTAGATCTAAAAATGCATGAAAATCTTGAAAATGGATGGTCTAAGATAATGTGTTGTAAAAATGTCATTTTTAGGATTTGAAATATTTTGTTTTCTCCATATTTATACATCTTAATGTGGAGATGATTAGGTAGATGTTTTTCAAACATTAAGACAACCTTTTGTTTTGTTGGGGTGAGGTTTTTATAAGGTGCTATCCATTTACTTTAGAAGTAAGGCCCACCTCTTAATTTTGTCTAGAGATGTAGTTCAGTGTTTTAAACCTGGGTGGATTTGTTTAACTTCAAAGTTTGTAGATCTTCTCATCATCACAATTAAAAAATAAAAAATAAATAAATAAAAAAAAGGAAGAAGAGAGAAGACATTTGAGTTTTTAGATTGACAAATCTAGACACCTATAAAATGGATGGTCACCTACATCAAGATCAGAAAAGGTATGTCAAGTTATTTTTTTTCTGGTGCTTCTTTTTTCGGCTTCTTCTTTGGGGCCTAGAGGATCTGGAATAAAATTGGGGAAAGCAGCCCAATTTATCTCAAATGATATTTTTTTCTCATTGGTAAAAGTGATAAATGATTATTCTTTGTGGTCAGCATTGAGCACGTCGTATCTGTCATGACTACTTACAATTGGGAAGCGTTAGCATGAGGGTCCTGTGATGGCCCCCATTGAAGGCCATATTTTTTATGGATTGAGGATCTGAAAATTATTTAATTTTGTATGATTATTTTTGCCGTATCAGGATGGCTGATCAAGATATATGTAGTTGATCTCAAATAGTTGGAAAAAAGTTATGATGATGATGATATCCATTTTGTTATAGAAACAATGAAGTTGGAGCTCTTAAGGTGGTGCAAAACTAGGAGATTTAGGGTCCAAGGGACAACATAAATCACAATTCGAGATGACATCCAAGATAGAGCATTTAATTTTTTAGAGTATGGGCTTCAACATTGATCGTTACTTATTTATTTATTAATGTTAAATCATTTATTTATTAATGTTAAATCAAGGAGGGCAACTATGCAATGGGGTAGTCAACTGGGTCTGTCGTGGTTGGTTCGACAGGTCCTCTCCAAGATGGGAGTTGGCGGAGCTCACTTGACCGAAGGGACAGGTGGGCTCGGACCTAAAGCGGAAGGCAATGCGTGAGCTGGCTTCACCATTGACTTTTTTTATTTGTAATTTCACAATAATATTTGGGATCTTTATAATGTCCATATGAGCATAATAAGAACATGAAGTTATCACCTCCCAATCATTGGTTTGGTGATGGAGAAAGCAGACCCACCAAACAGGTCCCTATATTGAGTAGTAGATCCCATATCCCTCCATCGTTCAAACTATAAATTTACCGGTGATCGACTGCACTGAATTTGTGATTTGTCATTATCACCAAAGATCATACTATAAAGAGAAAATTATCGAAATATACCGAACTTTTCAATAATTTAACAGTTGACCCTTTTCAAATACTCCAACTCATGCGTATTTTGACGGGTATCTTAAAATTAAATCAAACAGATAAAGGATAAAAATGTTAAATAGTTGAACTCTCTCATTCGGTGAATTTTCCTATTAATAATTTCTAAAAATACTTTTTACTCTACTTAAAGCAAAGGACAATGTGCATTTGCTCTCTACGATACCTTGAAACAAGAGTGTATTTAGGACCCAATTGTCTTATAACCATTCAATTTTTGGGCTGAGTTTCTAGAATTCAAAATCATTTCCACCTTATATATAAGTAAGGTGCACCTTTAAATTCTATCGAAAGATTCGAAGATGTAGTACTGCATCAAACACCTTGCAATAGCTTGAAAATCCATGATCACCTTTAATTATGAAATTTAAAATATTAAAAATAGTACAGATCGAGCATATCTGTAAATACTTAAAGTCTTGAACATAAACCGTCCAGATAATTTGTTAAAGATTCACTACTGAATTTCTTTATTTTTTTTATGTCTATATATTTTAAGGTCACAATTGGAACGTTTATAAATTTCGTGACAGTCTTTTTTACTGGATTTTTGAGGTGAACTTT
The DNA here is from genome assembly GCF_054954075.1 of Amborella trichopoda. Taxonomy (NCBI): domain Eukaryota; kingdom Viridiplantae; phylum Streptophyta; class Magnoliopsida; order Amborellales; family Amborellaceae; genus Amborella; species Amborella trichopoda. Next base: position 53,480,930 of record NC_142344.1, on the reverse strand, counting down.
ATTTATTTCTATTACATTATTAAACAATAGTTAATGGGTGGACACGTATCGCAAAAATAAGGGGTTTATCTGTAGGGTGCATAACTTCTAAATTTTAAAAAACTTAGGTACTTAACCCTATCTTTAAAGGAGAGAGATGTGTGTGTGAGAGAGAGTACTTAGGAAGAGATAAAGGAAAAATAACCAATTTTGTTTTGAACTATCATCTCTATACATAATAATTATGGACCATTATGCATGTAAACTATATCTATGGGATTTTATTCTCTCTCCTCTCATTTATTCTTTTTCTCTCCCCCTACATAGTATCTCTCTCCTCTCATTTATTTTGTTTCTCTCCCTGAACGTAGTATCTCTTTTAATGATCTATCTCTTATGTTTTTAGCTCTCTTATTTATTAATTAATTAGATATGAATGAAAATTATATTTATGGAGATTTTATTGTCTCTCTTCTTAGATAAGTGTGTGTATATTTTACGGAAAGAGCGAGCAATTTATATCACATCTATATCTTAAAATCTATCCTTACTATTTCCTCACTTAAAATATCTCTCTCTAAGAGAGAGATTTTATATCTTAATTAGGTTTAGAAGTCTTATAAATATGTTAAGAAAATTTCATGTGCCCCACTCTCTCTCACAATGTGATTTCTCTCTGCATCTTCTATATATAATTGCTTTCTCCCTTTTTCTCTCTTCTTTTTATGTGATCTCTCTCCCTCAACGTGGTTTCTTTCTTTCAACGTGGTCTGTCTTTTACCTAATTTTGGACGTTTCTGTTAACACGTATGGCCATGAGGCCTCACGTGATTTAGCCTACAATTGTGGGCTTCGATGATTCAAATATTCTGATTTGTTGTGGCATATAAGGCATAGTGGTATGTCTTTTAATACCATATTATTGACAATAAGTATTGAAAGTAGAGATGCCGAGTTCTTAGAAGATTTTATTGAAAAAACCTACATGTAGTGGCTAATGATAATCCACTTAATAGCATACATGACTTAGAACCACTACTTATAGTGAATATAGATAGCCATGATCAACATGATGATGTTGAAGTATTCACACATCCAATGTTAAGCGGTCAAAAGAGGTTTAGAGTTTATCTATCATATCTTGATGATTTCTATGCCTATATGAATGAGGAGATGGACAACCTTGATGATTTCTATGTCTATATGAATAAGGAGATAGACAACTTTGATGATTTCTATGTCTATGTGAATGAGGAGATAGACATATTTATTGACCCAGATGAAATCCATGACCCGTTTGACTTCAATGATGTTACGAAGTCGCAAGAATATAAAGAATGACTTAATGCCATGAGAGAAGAATTAGATTCTATTGAAAAAAATAAGGTTTGTGATCTATGTGATTTGCCATAAATAGGAAACCTATAAGTTCTAAATGGGTATTTAAAAAGAAATTGAAATATGATGGATCAATTAATAAATTTAAACCTAGGTTAGTAGCAAAGGGTTTTACCCAAAGAAAGGGAGTCGACTATGTCGACACTTATTCCCTTACAACGTTTATTTCCATTAGAATAATTTTGACAATTGTTGCATATTATCACCTAGAACTTACCAAATAGATTTAAAGACTATATTCTTGAATGATGAACTAAAGGAAACCATTTATATGAAACAACCTGAGGGCTTTATAATTAAAGGCCAAGAAAATAAAGTATACAAAATTAAATAAGTCTTTATATGGTTTAAAATAATCTTCAAGACAATGGTACTTAACATTTCTTGATGTCATCCTATAGATGGGACATGAAGTAAATATATTGGACAATTGTGTATATGTCTTGAAGAGTGGGAGTAAATTCACAATACTCTTATTATATGTAGATGATATCCTAATAGCTGAAAATGAATTAGAAATGATTGATAAAACTAAGTCATGACTTTCTTTTCGGTTTGAGATGAAAGATACGGGAGAAGCATCTTATTTCCTATGCATAAAAATAACTAGAGATAGAAAATAAAAAATGTTGTGCTTGAGCCAAAAGAGATATCTTGACTCTGTTATTAAAAGTTTTCAAATGGAAAATAGGAAACCATTGTCTACTCTTGTTGAAAAGGGAGTAAAGTTGTCTAGGAAGGATTGTCCAGTAGAAGGACAATAAAATCCTAACGTTCCCTATGCACAAGTTATTGATAGTTTGGTATATGTAGTAAGCTATATAATACCATATTTGAGTTATACCTTAGGACTTGTTAGTAGATATCAAAGTAATCTAGGCATAGCTAATTGAAAAGTAGTAAAAAGAATTCTAAGGTACATTAAGGGAACAAAGCATCTAAAATTGTGTTTTCAAGCATATAAGCTTGAAGTTATAGGATATTTAGATGCATATTTTGCTGGGGATAAAGATGATAGTGAGTTCACCTCAGGACATGTTTTTCTCTTTGGAGGGGCAGTTGTTTCTTGGTCTAGCAAAAAACAAGGGTGTGTAGCTAGATACACACAGGAAGCAGAGTACATTGCATGTAGAACTACTTGTACTTTCGTTGTTTGGATGAAGCGCTTCATAGATGACTTGAAGCTGCAAATAATCGACGGACCGATCCAAAGCTTTTGTGATTATCAAGCTACAATTAAATTAATTCAAAGTGGAGTAAATAACTTCAAAGGAAGACATATAGATGTCCAATATCACTACATTCAGCATGTAGTTGAGAAATGTGAAGTAACTGTTAGGTACTTGCCCTCATCAGATATGATTGCTGATCCATTAACAAATGCTCTAAGTATTGAACTACTGTCTAAACACACCAGCTTAATGAGACTTAAAAATGTTTAAGTCAATTAGTTTTCATGAGTGTCAAATTCACATTAGCGTGAAAATCCACTCGATGGACATTTGCTATGAGAGCATATACGCGAAAGCGTAAGAAAAACCTTATGATAATATATATATTTTTAAATGTCATACTCAAAAGTGGGAGTATACATGTGACTTATTATTATGCTCAGTCATTATAGCCAAGTGGGAGATGTTGACACGTATGGCCATGACGCCCCATGTGATTTAGCCTACAATTGTGGGCTTGGTAGAATCTCATTATCCATAATTATCTCCAACGTTCATATGGCTCAATGTTCATACGAATGTGTTTCATGAATATCCTTGAGATTAATGAAGACTTTTTTTTAGAGACCCGTTAGATAAATAAAACCGTTAGCCCTTATTCTCCCTATAAACATGGGAAGTCAGAGAGAGGAAGACACAACAGGAAAAAGGTGTACAGTTCTTCTTTCTCTCTCTAAAAGTGAAGGAATCTAAAATCCGTCTGTGATCACCAGCCTCATGACATCCCTCCTCTCTGATTTCGGGTTAGGTCTCCTCCGCAACATCACTTTTTTTACTAACAGTTTCTCTCTCTAAGTTTTGTAAAATCAAGCTATCAAAGGTTCATAGTTAACATGTACATTTTTTCCCCTTATTTTGCTTTTTTTTTTTTTTTTTAATTATTCATGCAATTAGATGAAATAAGATCGTATAAGTTATGTTATTGCAGTAGTTGTGATGGCCATAAAATGACCACAAAACATTGTGTTTTGGTATTAAAATTACTCACATATCGTTTGTTATCTTTCTATCTCTGCTGCATACGTCTTCCTTACTTTCAATGAGGTACTTGTCTTTTTTTTTTTCCTTTATATTAATTTTTGTGACAATTTAGTTATCTTTGGTATCAATATTTGTGGTAATGTGGGCAAGGTTTGTATACTTCCCCTACAGCATCGAAGATCTATGCTTCCCCTACCATTCAGCCGTCCAATTTTGTTCAGGAGAGCCATTCATCGTTTGTTCAGGAGAGCCATTCACTGTTTGGTACGTGCTATCTTCTCATTGGGGCGCACTTATAAAAAATATTAAAAATATTTTTTCGATAAAATATAATGACCAAAATACCCCATGAAACTTTGATGGGTATTTTGGTCGTTTTATTTATTGAAAATATTTTTTTAATAATTTTCTCTAGTGAGAGTTTAATAGAGGATTGGAGTCCGAAATTTGGTGTTAAAATAGTTTATAGAAAAAAATAAAAAATAAAATAGTGTAGAGAAGTGACATTGTGATTGGGGCAATCTTAACCCTCCATTTAGAATGAAAGTTTTGATAAGGGGATGTATATAAGTTTTATGATATAGGGGAAGCAGAGAAAACTTGCCTTTTAGTTATTAGTGCTTTCTCCATGTAGCAAGATTCATTAGTTTCAATGTGATTCTCTACTGAAGAAAGGTTAGTACCTATTGTTCTACATAGAAATTTTCAATTGCAATATTTTTCAGGTATTATTTACCATTGGATGAAGCTTAACAAAGTCCATATTGAAGTCATAGTGATTCCTTTTATTTAGTTTTTTCCATCGTCTCTGTTCATCCTATTGAAGGTAAGTTGTAGTATTTTTTTTTGTTTGTATTAACTATGTTTGTATTTTTTTTACATGTTCTTCGCGTACATGATCTTACTTTGCAGATGTTTTGTTTGAAGTAAAAAATAATAAACAAAAATTACATTAAAATAATTTCAAATTTTTACTTTACTTCACAACTTTAATGAGTTTTTTCTCTCTCTCTCTCTCTCTCTCTCTATATATATATATATATATATATATATTATTATTATTATTATTATTTGTTTGCAATGAGAAACACATTAATCTTTAAAGTAAGTGAAATCTTGCTTTTTCCAATGTATGTAATTAGTTTTTAAAATATCATAAGCACATACTTTGAATTAATTTGTACATGATCTTATTTTTCGGATGTTCTGATCCCATAGTCTCAAAATCTAGTTCTACAAATCTCATTGGAATGAGAACAAAGGTTAGTACCTATTTTTCTACGTATAAATTTTCAATTACAATGTTTTCAGGTAGTATTTACCATTGGATGAGGCTTGACAAAGTCTATATTGAAGGTAAGTCATAGTGATTGTTTTTATTTAATTTTTTTTATTGTCTCTTCGTATTTTCTAGATGTGCATATTGAAGGTAAATCAATATTTCATTTTTTAAAATTTTTTTTTTAGTTACCTATGTTTGTATTTTTTTAGGTGTTCTTCCCATTTTGTCAAGATTGAGAAACACATTCATCTTTAAAAGTAAGAGAAACCTTGCTTTTTCCAAGGTACGTAATTATTTTTTTAAAATATCACAGACATCTGTTCTGAATTAATTTGTACACGATCCTTTTTTGATATTATTTTTCAGATGTTTAATTTTAATTTGTGTTTTCACTAGATAGTCGATGCTTTTCAATCACATACAAAGCAGTTGCTTCATATATATATATAATAGAAGCTAATCAAACTATAATTTAAAAATTAAAACATGACATTTAAAATATAGAGAGTTAAAATAAATGAAAAAATACAAGTAATATTAAAGGTAATAAAAATCTGAAGATTGGATATAATTTTTTTTTCAAGGCATTAGAAATAATTAAAAGTTGTATTGGAAAGCATAAAGAAATCTTGAGAATTAATTCACAAAAAAACAATCCTAAGATAGTTTAATCTTATTATTGATTTTTGTCATCTATATCTTGAGCAGCTTTAATCTCATTTCCTCTCCTATTTTAATGGATTCAAGAGCACCACTACCATGATACCTAAAACGTGTTGTTCTATATTTTAAAGATTTATGTCAGGTTATATAATCCAAAACGTACAACAAATCTAACCTTCTATTATTTGAACATAGAATTAGGAAATATAGTTAGAACTTAACACACTTTAGATGAGGGCAGAATGTCAGTCTCTCTTTTGGTTATTTGGATTTCTATAAAGCTTAAAGTCTATGGTTTATAAACATGATTAAGGGCCTACATAGATTGTTTAGTTTCATTTTTCTTATATGTTGTTTACCATGGTTTAATATTAGCAGATCCCTTCCATATAAAAATATTTAAAATTAAGAGTAGAGAAAAAGAGAATCTCTTAAAACCAAGATTTTAGGAAACCAAAGTTTTAGTAGGATTTGTTTTATGAAAAATGTTTATATAAAGATGCAACCTTATAAGGTAGAACTATGGATACCCCTCAAAAATCCATTGGAAAAGGTAGTTTTAATGTTGAAAAGCCGTATGATTGATCATATTGACATAGAGATGTATGACTATGAAAGATAAAAAGATTTTAAGTATAAAAAATAATGCATTTTACAACATGTTATCTACACCATCCATTTTCATGATTTTCATATGTTTATAGATCTATTTGATTTTAACTATTTTAAAATTAAAAATTTTATAATTAGATATAAAAATAAATTTTGAGATAATCCTAATAATATAAAATTTGAAGGTCCATCCTACCTCTACACCTACGGATGCATCTTTATGCCAACTGCCCGCTTGTTTTATAGAGATGATAAGTAGTTAAAAATTATATTTTTGTTCGGCAAGGAAGGACCCAAAATTCCACTTGGCAAGAACTGTTACTCTAAAACCTCTTTCACCGGATAGAAAGTACTCTTACTTCCTGCTCCTTCAGCGAGGAGTAAACTTACAAAGTGATCTGGCCCGACCACTCTGTGGTCCAATGTACGAAATGATATCGCCGGAGCACTCTGCGGTCCAATGTACAAAGTGATCTCGCCGGATCACTCTGTGGTCCAATGACCTACCATACGATTTGAGAAGCAAACTCAGAGCCCTCTCTCTGTTGTCTCTCATCAGCAACAAACTCAGAAACAGAGGAGCCCGAGGACCCAGAATGCACCCATTGCTAGACCAGGGAACGATGGCGTGAAAGAGCTTGATAAAACACCATCTCCCTCATGAATTACCGGAAAAACCCTAACCCTGAATCAGAGATCACTAGCATGAGAACGAAAATGGCTCATGCTTGAGAAAGTTCTAATCTTTGCCCTAGATGTCAATAGCGCAGCAGCTTGGACAAGTGGGAGCCGACTTATGAACCAGAAATAATCCTAATCCTCGACCAGAGCTAGAAATTCTTATCCCCTGGGCTGAGAATCATTGGCGAGAGAGCCTGAGAAAACCCTAACCCTAGTCAAGAGAGCCAGAGCTCCCTAAAGCAGCATCACTGAATAGTGGTGATAAGACCTCAAAAGCGGGGAGCTGTTTCATGAACCAGCAAGTAAAAACCCTAATCCTGGACCAGAGAGCAAGAAAGCCCAAACCAGTGAATAATTGCTAAGAGCCAAATAGGTCCCAATTGCTCTCTAGAAAATAGCACCAGGACTCTTAATCCCTACCATAGAACAATGGCTAAAGACCCTGAAAAACCAGCACCGTCTCCATGAACCAGCGCAAAGACCTAACCCTAAACCCTAAACCCTAAACCATCAACCACCATGGAAGGTGAAGAGGAGTCCTTTGCCATGCCCCCTACTCTCCTGAATTCAACCCCCTCCATTGCTGAAATTGTAGTTTTCAGAGATGAGGAAGACTCAGATGAAAAAGCTGACTGCCGAAGTGCAAGCTCAGGTGACTCAGATGCTGATCCCACTGACCATCGAGGACCTCGGCCCCTCTTCATAGACCCTGATCCCCATATCTCAACCCAATTTTACACCTTCAACAAAGAGTCCCATAACCTCATGGTTCACTGCATATTGGAGCAACGACTAGCGACACCAGAGGAGATCAAGAGAGCTACACCAAATTCGATACTCCTGTCATGGCGAGGAGTATGGAAAGATAGGAACGTAGACACCGCATATCTCACTGGTTGGAAGCGAATTCAAGAGAAGCTCAACGCACATATTGATGAAAATGGCAATGAGGTTTTGTATTTCAAGAATAATTCGCACCAATTTGTGTCTCATGTAGACCAGTGGCAAGACATAGTGATGGGTTTTCATGGAGACGCTGACCTTAAACACTTAGGGCTCAAGGAATCGGTGGAGCGTATAAAGCAGGTATGGACAGTGGGTGCAAAATTTTATGGAATTCCTGAGTCCTTTATTAGGGTTTGTGTTGCTTCTTGCCCTGTTTGCTCTGATGTGGGTTCTAGTGCTCCAAGAAATAAGAGGAGGAGGTTTGAGTATACAGAGTCTTTTGAGGTTCCTGCTAAAGAAGTGCCTGAAAGGCTTCAACAATTGGCAGCTAAGCACAAGGTGGTGCTTTGTATAAGGCAAAAGTATATAAGATATAAGCCTTTCATGGCTGAGGTTAAGGATTACGCTTGCCATAGGGCTGGAGAGCCCACTTCGAAGAGGTCGAGGATTGTGAAGCGTGAGCCATACGTTTCGAAGAGGTGTGGATGTGCGTTTCGAATACGAGCAATTGTACCCATTGCAAATTACAATGAGAAAGACAAGACCTTTGTGTACCAAGAAGAGGGAATGGCAATTTTCAAGCTCTATGCTGTGCATTCAGGGCATGAACCCGGTGCGCTTGATGGGAATGCGAGGATAATTCACAGGTTAGTTGGAGCGAAGGAGGGTGGGTTCACCATCATGGAACATGAGCCACCTATATATGGGGATTCAGACACTTTTGGGCTCATGGGTAAGGAGGAATCAGACTCCCAGCTTGCAATGTTGCAACAGGTTCAGGAGCTCAGGACTGAAATTGGGCTTTTGGAATCAAAGATCACGAAAATTCCCCATGAGCTATTGGCCTCTCTTTCTCAAGAGATTTCTTCTGTTATGAGTAGGCTTCGGAGTATGAGAGAGGTTTCTAGATCAGAGGGGTTATTGATTGGGAGACAGCATTCAGATGAGGTTCTTATTGGGGACCCAGGTCTTGGGCACTGGGGTGAACAACATATCCGCAGCGATGGAAAAGATGGTGAATTGATTGAGGAAGAAGATGATGCCTTTGAGCATAGCCTTGATGAGGTTGCTTCTTGGGATAGGCTGAAGGATGAATGCCGAGAGAGAAAGGATATAATCAGGGGGAATACTAAGACTGAGAAGTGGTTGGATTCGGTTAAGGAGGCTTGTGGAGAGTTTGATGAGAAGACCATATTGGATTGTGAGGATTCGAAGCTTATAAAGCCCATTAGGCATGATGGGACAATTGTAACAGATGCTAACCTTGTTGGTTTACCTGTAGTGGGGTTCTATGCTGATAATACCAAATGGTATGATTCACCATGTGGCCTGGATACGGGTACGGATTGTGGGGATGGGGGCTTCAGGCATGGCAGCATTGTGTAGTAGTAAGTGTCTTCTCTATTGCCCAAAGTGTTTTCGGGGTACCATTGAGGCACCTTGGCTTGTTTTGGGCGATTGGATGGTATGTTGTAAATTATGTACACATAGCAATTGCATAGTTGCTTGAGATTCTCTTGTACGTACTTCCTCAACAGTTCTTTGTTGGGCTATTTATACATGTGCTTTTCATTCTCTCGTAGCTACTTCCTCAACAGATAATACTGCAATTCTCATTAACGCATGTTTTTATTATCTTTGGAATTCAATATTTGTATATGTGGATGTGTATATTTGTATATTTATCTATGTGCGTGCGCCCATATGTACGTGTACACTGTTCAGCAGATGATGACATAAGTACGTGCATGTGCGTGCATTCTCATCTTGTGTAACATTTCCTTTTCTTCTCTTTCTTTTGCAGTTCTCATTTGCTTGTCATTTATCTCCATCTTTCTTTGATGATTAAATCATGCTTTTATTATCTTTGGAATGCAATATATGTATGCATGGATGTGTTTATTTGTGTAGGTAAGGTAACTATGTGCATGGATGCATATGTATTTTTACACTGTACACTAACACAATGACACAAGTACATGTGTGCTTGTATTCTCATCTTGTATAACATTTGTTTTCTTTTCTATCTTCCTTTTGCAATTCTCATGTCCCCATTATAGGGAACATTCTGATTTTTGACCATTTTGAATTTTTTGATGGCCCTTTGGTTGTGCATATGTTTAATTGGCTGCTAATATTTGCAAAAGACCTTTTTGATGTATGATTTGAGGTGTATGGTGTTTGAATGGAAAGACCTTTAGTTCCTCTACTCTAATAGTCATCCATATTGTGCTTTTTATGAATAAAGTTTGTTCTTAGCTTCCAAAAAGTGTGCATTAAGTTGTAATTTTGTAACCTTCAATATGTAGGCTCTCTACTCGCATACCAAATTCTTTCCATAATTCTCTTTGACATCATTTTGGTGCCTTTTTCAGTATAATGTCATATTCTTTGGGTTGTGTGAAGATTTTCAACTTTCCTCATGCTACCCCATTGGACTTCCTTGAACAAATGCCCTTGTGTTGGTGAACAAATTAAGCTTATTAGTATTGAATTGGTTATTTCTAGTTGTTGGAGATTTTAGTTTATGACATCACTGGAGCAAAGGATTTTGGAGTTCGCCATACTTTTGCGGTTTTTGTATCCTTGTGTGGGTCACAACCATAGAGAGCTAAGAAGTGGTGGAACAACAAATGTGGGTTTATTGGGGTTTCAAGTCCATTTATGAATTGTAAGGCTCTTGTTGCAACTTGAAGGCTTTTGTACTAATAACAGTTCAAGTGCGCAACATGTTAGACCATTGTTGTTGGAAACGCCTGAGATCCGAATCATTTTAGGAATCAGAATCGCGGAGTCATGGCTGGCTAGAAGATTCCTATTTTTGGAATCGACGTTCGTACAAAGGAATTGTAGGAAATGAGATTCTTGCTTTATAGGAAACAAGATTTGACGTAAATGGAATTGAGATCCCTACATATATGGAATCAAGATTCCCATCTCTTTGGACGGTAAAAACACAACATACCCATAGAATGAGTGTAGTTGAGATGAGGATGTTGAGATGGATGAGTGGCAAGGCAAGAAGGGATGAAATTCGAAATGAATACATTGAGAAGAATTTAGTTATGGCACTAATAGGCGATAAGATGAGAGAGTAGACTTAGGTGGGCTGGCAATGTGTGGTGCAGGCCCAGTACAACACCAATTAGGAGTACAACACCTATTAGGAGGTGCGAGTTAGTTCGAGTGGAACGCTAAGAAAGGGCAAGGGGTAGGCCTAAAGGGACATGTTTGAAAACAATGAGAACATATATGGGGATTTATGGCCTCACCGAGGGTATGGCTCTTAATAGAGCAGAATGACGGTTCAATTAGTTGGGAAAAAGCTTTGATGATGATGATGATAATTTTGTCAGTGCCATGGTGTTGTTTGTGTTGTATTATGTGCCTCTGATACCAAGGGTGAAGATGTGGAGTATACAATTTTTAATGTTGCAATGCCCAAGTTCTCTTAATGTTAATGCTCCAATGCCCAAGTTATACTTACCTTTAATACCTACAAAAGAAGTTATACTTGCCTTTATTACCTGCAAAAGACATCATAATGATACTTGTTAAGATCTTAACTATAAATGTTTGCATTTGAACGTTGATTCATGGGACCAATAATTCGACAATGCGTTCGTTGGATTCTTTTTTTTTTTTTGACATGATGTTCGTTGTGGGGTCCACCATAGTTGTGGGGTCTTGGTCAAGGGGTCGCGATTCCGTCTTGGAATCTCGATCCAGCGATCATGGAGTCAGAGCCCAAATATGCGCTTCCTTCCATTAGGGATCTCGATCTGTACCTATTGGGATCTTGGTTCCCAACTTAAAGGGATCGCAATCATTTGCTGCAAAGGATTTTGATCCACTCCTCCAAATTGTCTACTTAATTGATGATTTTTATTATTTTTTGTTATTCCAAAGAGTATTATTTGATGGAATTATTTCATATATTTGCTTTTTTCTCTTCATATTTGTTTAAAATCTGTAATTTATAATAAACATCTTTCCTTGAATTTTGTAATACCCTTTGTGTCATTTCATGCATTTGTGGTGTCTATTTAAGTGATTAACCTTTTTTTTATTTATCTTATTTGAAAGAGTATGAAAATGATTTCTTTTATTGATTTATTTATTCTCTTAATTTTCATTTAAAATTTTTGTTCATAGTAGAAAATCTTTTCTTGGAATTTGTAATGCACTCTTTGTCTTTCATTTCTTGAATAATTAGTTTAATTTTATTTCATGTATTTATTTTATCTCACTTCAAATCTTCCTAAAATATTTTCCTTGATTTTTGATTATTACGATTTTCATACATTAAATTTTTAACACAAAATGCCTTGTATAAATTCTTTTATGTATAATAGGAAATTTATTTTGGATTTTGCAATTTTCTTTTTTTTGTAGACTCTAAGTGTACTCTTATGCGTATGTTGATAATGCTAAAAGATTGTTTGTTCATTCTTTTATTTTTGAAATATCACTTCTGAAAAAATCGATAGGACACATTTGTAAGTATACACGCACACCTACATTTATGATTTATCATTCAGGCAATTCATCATCATTCAGGCAATTGCAATAATATATATGGTAAGAATTGAGAGTACTACATATATATATAGACAGATGTATGCATATACATATACATGTATTGGGCGCCCCCCTTGCTCTCCCATATATATATAGTGCATATATAGGTGATCGCTCCCTGAGCAGCGCTCCCAGTCCCTCTAAGGGTAGGGAGGTTCAGCCAAGGGTCGATCCCAGGCTCCCACTCCCAACAATTATGATCTCCACCCCACAGTTTCTCATGCTCACATGGGACCCTTGAGCAGCAATCCTATTGTGTTTCTTTTTTTGCTTTTTTTGAAACTAGTAGCATTTGTATTGAAAAAGAGTAAACCAAGTACGAAGGTATTTTGGCATCCCACAGACTGAGTGCTCTACTCCAAAAAGCCCACAACAACCAAAAATGGAGGGTGCCCCAAAATATTCTATACAACATGGTTATAAACAAAGAACTAAATGCAGCAAAGGAGGAAGAAAAGGGAGACCAGGGGACAAAAAGGTACCATGAAGGTCCCTTGCATGCCATCCCATGTAGCTCCTTCCTTAGCGAGGGTGTCGGCTTCTTAATTGGCCTTGCATTAGGTATATCTCCATAAGATGTGCATAGCCCTGCAAATATGGAATACCTTGTCAAATATGGAATACCTTGTCAATATATATTCGAGTCTCCAAGGGAAAAGGGCAAGTTGAGGATCTTGAGGCCCGGACTATAACGTTTTTGGAGTCCCCTCAATAATCAGAACTGTGCTCCAATTCGTGTTGAACTTCCTGAGACCTTCCAGGAGGGCGAGAGCTTATGCCAAAGTTGAATCAGCATGCCCAATGGATTAAGAGAAGGAAAAAGGGTGTGGCCAGCTGAGTCTCTAAAAATGCCCCTTATTCCTCCTGGGCCCAGATTTCCCAATGAACAACCATCGTAGTTGAGCTTGGATTGGCCAGGCTCAGGTGGTCTCCTAAGGGAGGCACAGGGAATTTTGGTGGGCCTCAAGTTCAGCATGGCTTGCCAGCCGTGATGAAAATCTGCGTGGGGAAAGTGCTTAAAAGAGTTGTGGTTACTAGCCCAGAAGATTAACCAATGTTTTAACCCTGTCTTGCAAGGCATTGGTGGTGGTCTTGACATCGCATCGGTGGTGGCCTTGACTCCAGTTGGGCTATGATTGTGCTTACCAAAGGAACATAAGACTAGGGTTGACAAACAAGCATCCACCAAACTTCAGTTCATAATGAGTACGAGTATCCTTTGTTTGATGGATGCTTGTAACAAGTAGGGATATTTTATACTCATGTTTGGGAGTAGACATGCCGCTAAGTGATATCAAGGCCAAGTAGGACTTAAAGGAGAAGATCCTATGTTTAGACCGGTGTATCCATAGTTTCCCTCAAACAAAGGCGTCATCTAGGCTTAGCCAACTTTGACTAAATTTCTTGGTCTTCTCATATTACCCATACTAAAGGATGGACCCTGCTCCACTTTGCCCCTCAATGTCTTAAAGGAGACATGCAATTGAATCTTGGCCATCCACTGATGGGAGACACTAGTGTGTCAGAGACTCCTCGCACCAAATATCTCTTTAATAACTTTTCCTCTTGCCAGTTCTCATCTTGCATCTGAATCTCTTTTATCTCACTGTGTCTTCTTTTGCTCCATCAGACACCTAGCACTTTATTGTACCTCCCTAACTCATTGGCTCTCTAGCCGCTCTGGTCAAGAGCTTAAGACTGCATTAGTATTATCCTGTGAAACTTATTTAACAGGGGCATCTTACATTACTTCATTTTTCTAATGCCTGAACTACCCACCTTCTTTGACGACCAGAGGAGAACCTAGAGAAATTGAAATTTGCACCCTTAGCTAGTCTCTTTGTGTGTAATCCTTGGGAATCTTTCCAGTTTCATACTAGCATAAGGAATGAAATAGGCATGAAGATTGGAGACTGTATGCATCCTTCAGGAGTATGATATTTTCGTTCATAATCATCGTCATTATCATCCAATCCTTATCCCAACTATTCGGAGTCAGCTTAGTGTGATCTCTCTCTCTCTCTCTCTCTCTCTCTCTCTCTCTCTTTAATCTCCAAATGGGATTGGAATGGCAAAACTTGTTTTCCTAGGGTTATTTTTTCGGGAAAATGGGCTGGAGCCTTGGTAGTAGTATCAACGAGCCCTATGATGAAGTTTCTGACTCCATTCTCACCGAAGGGTAGAGGCTCAAATCCCCACTGACTTTACCCTTTTTTTTTAGTGTCATTTTTCCGGTCCTGTGGGTTTTGATCAGACATTCGGTGATATTAGCATGGACATGCATGTTGACGAGGAACTTCCGAACGGCCATATATTCTGTGGTGTGCCCATATAGCAAGGATATTTACATATGTGATATATTTTTCCAAATAAAGTCAATCTGTGAGTTTAACACTTAGGTATTATTGTGCTTAATGCTTTCTGCCTACCTCTTTGTCTGTATTAGTCTTTGATTTATATTTTCTTGTTATGATTGTTTTTCTTTTGTCGAATGGTTATTATTCAACAGACAGACTCAAATGTATCGCCCTTATTGTGGATTCTATATGTGATTAGCCTTTTAAGATAGTTGTCTGGTTAATGCAGCTCTAGTTTTCACATAGAGTTTACTAATAGACTGATAAGGCTTCACGTCGACACTGGCTTACTTGTCATGGGAGACCAAGAAAAGGAAAAAGGGACTGTAAATTGGGGGGGTGGTTGGTTGGGTTTGGGGGCAGTTTCTTGAGCTTATTCTTATTTTAGAGTTCTCTCTCCTAACTCTTAGGTGTGAGTTCTATTTTAAAAAGGTCAACGTCAGGATGTTCTTCACACCCTTAGGAAGGACAATGCTTGTTCATTCTCTGGAGTTTTGTTATAAATTGGTGTAGGATATTTTGGGATCCTGTTGCTTGTTGGCGCATCCCTTCAAGGCTGATGGAAGGAAAGTATCCAGGCTCTTATTGACTATGGAGGCTCACTACCTTTTTCTTCCCCATGATAATTTGGACTTCCACAACTACTAAACCGTATCTTGCTTGCCGCAAAATAATCAGAGGCATGCGATTGGTAAGATATTAGTTCTGCTTTGATTGGCTAGATTAGGATTCTTAACCAATTAGGTCTGGCAACTGATGGGTGTTCTTTGGCCAAGTTTGCGTGGAACTACAGATCATTTATGCCAGATGCATTCATAATGTGGCTTGGTTCTCAGATTTTGTTAAATACGTTCGTAATCTTGTATAAAACCAGTTGTATTCAACAATAAAAGCATCCGTGCAGGTTTCTGTGAGAGGCCGAGCTCATTCTTAGATGTCTTTTAATTCTTACTCCACTGAGCCAGGAGTCCCATTTTAGTAAACAACAATATTGACTGAGAGGGCACGATCCGGATCAAACTGGTGACTTCTCGATCTGCAGTTTAAATGGGATTCTTAATTTAGTTTGTGTTTAACTGTGAAACATATGCTACCCAGGCAACCAACCATATCCTGAAATACATGCATTTCGTTTGTTCTTAATGTGAAATTTCATTATCTTCAATTTAAGAGCGCAGTTTATACAATGCTTCTACCTTAAGCAATCAAAGTAGGGTGTACCTTTGAACTTTGTTAGAAAATGTAGTTTTGGTGCCAAAAACTATATCAATTGCTTGGAAACTTGTTTTGATCCGGTATTATGAAATTTAAAGTTCCAAAATAATGCGACACTTGAAAATCTTGAAAATGGACTGTTCATATGACTTATTACAATATACACTATTATTATTTGGAATCCCTTTTTGTCATATCCATGCATCTTGAGGTAAAGATGATCAATTGCAGAGTTTTTTTTGATGGATTTTCAAGGTGCAGCTTTCTTCTACACTATAACGCTAACACTTTATATAAACTTTTTCTTTAATTTAATTTGTTAAATAGAATTAATTTTTACGATGAATTGTTAAATTAGTAACCGTTTCCCTGTAAGATTAGAATCATTGTTGTTGTAAATGATTTGGGCAGTTCACCCATCTGAAAAAGGTCGACAGCTTTTCTTATGGGCTTCTTGGGATGATTTGGGCAGTTCACCCATCTAAAGAGGTGGACACCTTTTCTTATGGGCGGTAAATTGGCATTATCATCACCAATGCAACGTCGCCATCATCAATGCTATGGTTAAGGGATTGCTTGCGGGACTTCTTTTTTATTTTATTTTGGAAAAAAAAAGTATACCCCCTTCTTTGAATTTTTCGTCCCATGTACACCTTCGGGCCCATTGGAAGCCCATGGACTCTCTTAAGTAGGGGTGGCAATGGACTCGGACCCGACTGACGGGTAGACCCGACCGTGGTTCGGGATGGGTCCAAATCATTGTTTAAAAAAGCAGATTGGAAACCCATGGACTCTTCCAAGTAGGGGTGGCAATGGACCCAGACCTAACCGACGGATACACTTGACCCGGGTTCGGGATGGTTCCAAATCATTGTTTTAAAAAGTAGATCGCCTAGCGCCTAGGCAGCCACTTATGCGGTCTAGAAAGCCTCCTCAAGCCTAACTAGGCGGACTGTTCTTGGGCCAAACACGTTGAGGGTGTTTTTTTATTTTTTATTTAATATAAAAGGGGCAAAAACTTGAGTTTTAGGTTTATTTGAAACTTAAACCATTTTAGAGAGAGAAAAACTTAAAAAACTTAGCTTTTTATGATTTCCGTAAGATCGAAGTGTTTTTTAAAATTATGAGAAATTGATCTAAGCATCACCCATTGATATTAGATTTAGTTTTGGATGTTTTATACATCTTTGAGAGGGTTTTTTAGAAGATATTGAGTTCTTAGAAACATCTTAGAGGTGAAGTTTGGAGATGGAGATATTTTGGGTTTTTTAAAAGATTTATTTATATTGTTAGACTATACAAACTTTTTTTTTTCTAGTGGTTGCCCAGGTTTTGGACACTCGCCTAGGCACCAGGCAGCCTGGACCCCCGATTGCCTAGCATTTTCTGAAACACTAGTCCAAATCTTGAATCTGAACCCTGTTTGGGTCGAGGCCCCAAGGGCATGTTTCTTTGTGGAACACCACAAAGTATATGGAAGTTGCCTAAAAATGGTGTTGAAAGGTGTTGTCTCTTGGATGCGTGGAAGCTGTGAGTTGCAACAAAAGCGGGAGTCCATTAGGGCACTTGGGGCATAATCGGTCTGAAGCACCCACATGGCTGCTTCCTGAAATTTCAAAAGCAATGGACCTAATAGATCCGTAAAACCCTGTTATGTAGGGTCTAAAGCACGCAATTGGGTACTAGATCCATAAAGGGCCTTTATGGACTTATTGGAACTGTAAAGAGGTTTTACAGGTAAAAAAAGAGAAAAAAATAGGTATGGGCATAAATTTGAAAAAAATAAGATATAAATTCAAAAAATAAAGAGATTTTTGGTAATTTCTAAAGCATGTGGGTAATAAAGTGGGGGTAATAGAGAGATTCTTGTACCATTTGAAACTGAAAGAGAGAGTAAAGATCGATGAGGTCACGTTTTGTAAAGTGAGAGAGAAGCATGAATGATGCAATGGAAATAAATGGAAGTAAGAGAGAAGCATGAATGATACAATGGAAATGGTAGAAGAGACTTTTGGGTGTTGCTATAGCAGAAAATGACTATTTTTTAATGCCCTTAAAATTTTAAATGGTTGTATTAAACCACGCTTGCGACTGTTTTGACTTTGCATCCAACCGAAAGACCATTTGAAAGGTCCTTCCAATTTTGAAGTGGAAAGGATCAACCATACAAAGGTTATAAAATGGTGCAGTTTTCTTGAGGACTACGATTTTATAATGTCTCAAAACTCCACGAAAATGCACTGTTGTAAAGTCTGATGATCTAAAAATAGGGATTGTCTACAAAGAGAGGTGCGGTTTGTGTAGAGCCAAGGCTCTAAACAATCAAAGTAAAGCACACCTTCAAATAGTGTCGAGAAATGTGCTTTCAATACTGGAAATATTCACCTTCAAATAGTATCAAGAAATGTGTTTTCAATACTGGAAATATTTGTGATAGCTTTAAAATATATTTTCTTCTTTAATTATAAAATTAAAAGGTTAAAAAATAGTGTAGTTGAAAATCTTGAAAATTAACGGCGTAAAAATGCATTATAAGATGCACTATTTCTATAACTTGAAATCCATTTTTTTCTAATATCCATGCATCTTGACATCGAGATGGAGAGAAATTTTTGAGGTGGGCTTTAAATTGATTGTTTTGTTTAGAGCCGCGATTTTATATAAACTTTTTCCCTAAAATCAATGGCCTGGCCACCAGTGATTGTCACGCTAAACGTTTTATTCTGTACTTTTCCTTATAAAATACCTCTAACAATATATTATTATAAGTTTCATTATCAGTATTATGGTATAGCTTGTCAAACAAGCATTCGACCAAGAGTAAAAACACCTGGTTTGCATATATATATAGAGAGAGGTCTCGGGTCTACAAACCAGCTTACCTAGCCCAACAGAGAAAAAAAAAAAAAAAAAAAAGGTCAATGTCAAAACCTACTTTATACTAAGAACTGATAGAAGCGTGAAGAACTTTCTAAAGAAAATTGTGACTTATTTTAAGTACCATGACTTGTTATGTTGCCTCCTTAATTGGTGTGGAAGTATGTAGGCTTCTTTGACTCTCTTAAAAGACAGAAGGAATCTATCTCATTGCTTAGCTCATGAAATAGGTGCATGCTTCCCCCCTGTGTGCTGGGTTGGCATCATGTTGCATTGCAAGAGACCCACTCCCAACTTATTATTCATTCATTGCTGATATTATATAAATGAGAGAGAGAGAGATCAACATTGGTTGAGGATTATGAGAGCTTAGTCATTGGCCACTCACTATATGCCATTGACAAAAAGAGTTAGAGCATTTTGTCGCATTATATAAACATTGTAGAAGTTCTTAATTATTTTCTTGCAAACTTATTTTGTCTTTTGGCTCGGTGGTTGGGTTAGAAGGCCTGCCTCACTGTGGAATTAAAAATAGAGAAATTATATATATTTTTTTGATAAAAGGTGCGTGGTGGACCAGTATTCTTGTAGCCAACCTCAAATAGTTAAAAAAAAGTCCTAATGATAATAATGATGATCTTTTTTTCACTAAAAATTATAAAAATATTATTAATCAAAGTAAATCATTACATGGACAAGAAAGAAATTAATATAGAGGGAGACAGCACTAGCGAGTTCCCCCTTTCAACCCTTTGTTTTCCCAAATCGTCTGTCGGCCTATTCAACTTCCGAAAACCACTTGCAAAAAAATATTTATCCTCTCGTAACAATTCATAACCTGGTAGTAAGTAGTCCTCTACGACTAAGAAACTTTTAGCTTTACACCAATTAATGACATTCATAGAGTTGCCTTCAAACTCTATGATATTATCCAAGCCATTATTGATGATAACCTTAAGACCTATCAATAGAGATTGTTGCTCAGCCTCCACATAGTATTTATTGATCTAGAAAAAGCTTATGATAAAGTATTTTGAGATTTGATTTGATGGGTGTTGAAAAAAAAAAGGAGTTTCTAAACACTACATAGATGTGGTGAGAGATATGTACGATAGAGCACTTACTAGTGTACAAAAAATTCAATATAATTAGAAAGTCAAGAAAATCTAAGTGACAAGAGAGTATGAAGTGAAAAATTTTGATAACAGTTCCATAAGTTACCAAGGTCTAGCTAGAACTGGGGGCATTTTAAGAGACCATGAAGGGCCGGTCATCTTCTCTTATCCTAGGCCTTGTGGTAACACCTCGGCTAATCAGCCGGAAATCTGTTCTCGCTCTTGCGAGGGTTGGAAGTTATTATTAGCAAAGGTATAATGGGAGTTGTATTGATTGAAGGCATGTTATATAACGGTGTAAGCAGGAGCAAAGGATCCCATGGTCTCTTCATGTTTTTCGGTAGAAAATCTATGATATTTGCACCTGATCACCTAGCCAAATTCAGAATTTCCTTATTTTCTTTATCTATATCATATGCTTCGATTCCAAATGTGTAATCTGATGCCTTTTCAGCATTCTTTCGATTAAAGTTCTGAACATTATCCCAAAAAAAAAACTGTTAGAGAGAGAGTATTTATCGTTGGGTTGGCAAAGAGTGTGAAACTTAAATAGTGATGCGCTGAAGATGACAAAAATAATGGATCAGAATGGGATCTAAAATGAGCTCACTGACATGCATCCACCCCCCTTGACAAAAAGGTAAAGCCTACATATTCATATGTATTAATAAATCCCCATGTGTTGATGTGGTCAAGGAGCCAAGGGGACCTTAAATATGGCTAAGGAATTCGTGGGCAACAAAAGACAATTCATCATTATCTTTTAAGTCTTATTCCAATTATTTGATGTCAGCTATATGAATCATATTTTTTTATTCTACTCTATAAAGGCCATGTACCCTCGGGTCAAACCATAAGTCACCATTTCTCTTTTCACTACTTCAATCTATATCCTTTTGGGTTTTTTTTTTACCCTTTTAGAACTTTTTACTAGAATTAAGTTGCCCTTTTTAATTAGTATTTATTGGTTCTATGTTGCACATGCCTAACCCACCTAAGTCAACTTTATCTCATCTTATTACCTATCGGACCCACCCCTAGGTTCCCTTGGATATATTCATTTAGAATCTACACTTTCTTGTCTTGCAACAAAAAGTAGTTACAGTTACAAAAAGCAGTTACGAGTACAAATTTTCAAGTCGTCTGTTAAGCTCTGTTTTAATACTCATTTTTAGAAGAAAATTACATCTGGCTTGGAAGCAAGATACGGTATTACCATGTGGTCTATATTTTGGACCATCATACATTGAAGTCATTTTCTCTTTTGAGTTTTTTTTGTTCTACTTTTGATATGAAATTTTAACTTTCGAACTACACAGTACAAAAAAAAAAAAATTGATATATTTGGGTAGCTCTTTCAAACAACTTGAAACATGTGATTTGATAGTTCAAATAAAATACAAATAAAACTAATATGTTTGGCCAATTCTAAAAGTCCAGTGATCAAGGTATTTAAAACACAAAGAAAGATAAAAACTAATTGCAGGGTATTTTAAAAGTCCAATTTTCGAACCACCTAGATACATCTTGTTTTTTATGCTTTGGGATGTTCAAAAGTCCAATTCGGACCACCTAAATGCATTTTCTTTTTTTTTGTATTTTGGAGGGTTCGAAAAATCAAATTTTGGTTCAAATTTTGAACTATACTGATACTATTTGCATTGTTCAAAACTTGGACTTCTGAACCACCCAATTATATCATTTTTTTTGTGTTCTCAATGGTTCTAAAGTTAGATTTTCAAACCAATAGTAAAGTGAGAATAGAGAAAAATTTGGGATTGTATACTATGAGAATATTTATTTTTGGTACAAAGAACTCATGATCACTTTTAGCCATTGAATGTGAAATCTAATAGATGAAAGCGTGTCCTAGCATTCGAAAAATTTATTTTGGATTTTGTGCCCAAATAATGACATATCTTCAACCCCTCGATATTCAAATCTAACATTAAATGATGGTTGTGACTTCCCTGTATCAAAAGTAAATGTCTTATTTTATACAGTTTCTTAAAAAATAGGACCTCAATGTAGTATGACTTAAAATTCATGTAGTAATAAAGCACCATTTCCCAGGGTCCACATCTAAAGCTCTCCTTCTTTAATTACAAAATAAAATTGCGAGAGATAAGCTAGAACTAATCAATACCACGTTATGGCTATCTTAAAAGCAGCATAAGATGTAGGGTTGATATTTATTTTGAATTCTTGAATCCCTAATTTTAAGGAATTGGTTTCCTTTAATTTAGATTTCCTATTTATTTGAGTAGAGCATATTATTTAGGATCTAAGTTTATGGATAAGTCCTACTTGGATTAAGATGAAGCCTTAAGTCCACCAGTAGATAGAGAAAAAGTTAAGTTTCCTAACTTTAGGGGAAAAGATAGAGCCCCACGTAGCACCACTTGGATTTGTTTTTTCTATATAATGGGTTATTTAGATAGAGAAAAAGATCCAGAAAAATAGAGAGAAACTTTTGGGGGTTTTTTCAAAGAGAAAATTATAGAAAAGAAGGCTTTGTGGGAGATTGAGTCTCTAGTTCTCTCAAGTAAGTTGCCTTGTAATTTTCTTTCTTGATTTAGTGAAAAGCAACGATCGCCTTTACTCGTGGATGTAGTCACAGCTGTGATGAACCATGTAAATCTTGGTGTTCTTTTTTTTTGTTATTTCTTTCATGCTTTACTTTTCTTGCTTTTTTGTTATTTCTTTCCTGGTTTATTTTTGTTGCTTTATAGTCGAGTGCCTTTTGACTATATTCATTCAGATGTATGGGACCCTGTATCGGTTGTCTCAAAAGGTGGATCTCTATACTTTGTTTCCTTCATAGATAATTTCTCAAATACGGAGTGGATTTACACATTGAAGAAAAATGTAGATATATTTAACACATTCAAACATTGGAAAGCTATAGTCGAAAGACAGAATGGAAAGAAGGTCAAGTGCTTGAGGACTGATAATGGTGAAGAGTACACTTTAGCGAAGTTTGTAAATTTTTGAAAGAGCGAAGGAATTGTTCATCACTTCACCACTCCGAAGATGGCACAACAGAATGGAGTTGTTGAGCGCATGAACATGACACTTCTAAAGAATGCCATATTGAATAATGTTGGTTTGTCAAAGGACTTTTAGGCTGAGGCAGTCTATACGGCATGTTACCTCATCAACATGCCACCATCTACAACAATCGAATACAAAATACCACAAGAGGTATGGTCCGGTAAACCTGTCGCTTATTCTCATTTAAGAATTTTTTGCTGTCTTGCATATGTTCATGTAAAAGATGATAAGTTGAGTCCAAGATCAAATAAGTGTATTTTTTTTAGTTATGCGTATGGGGTAAAGGGGTACAGAATGTGGTGCCCAAATCCTAAATCGCCTAAGTTTATTGTCAATTGTGATGTTAAATTTGATGAGTCTGCTGTTAAAGCACATTCAAAAGGATGCAAAAATAAAAAATTGCAACAGTAGTGATATAGTTGAGGTGGAGTTGACAATTCTAGAAAATACTCAAAATTATTGTCAGAAATTCCTTGTGAGAGAATGGAGGAAGATGTTGACCATGAGAAGGTCGTTGAGTCTACTCCACTTGAGGAATAACCTTAGTTTGGAAAAGGAAAGAGAATAAAAAAGTCAGTCGTCCGGTACGATTTTGAGGACATGATGGATTATGTATTGGCTGCAACAAGCCTAGAGCCATCCACTTTTGAGAAAGTTATACATGATAGTGACAATAGTAGGTGGAGTGAAGTCATGGATGAAGAAATAAAATCTCTTTAGAAGAATCGTACTTGGGATATCGTAAAGTTGCTTAAAGGCAATAGAGACATTGGTTGTAAATGGGTTTATAAGAAGAAAGATGAGTCACCTAAGATTGGTGGTGATCGATTTAAGGCAGGTTTGGTTCCAAAAGGCTATGCACAGAAAAAATGTGCTGGCTATAATGAGATTTTCTCTCCTGTTGCGAAACACAATTCAATCCGGGTTTTACTAGCCATGCGTGCATTGTTTGATTTAGGGTTAGAGCAGCTTGATGTCAAGATTGCATTCCTTCATGAAGAGTTAGAAGAATATATTTATATGACTCAGCTAGAAGGGTTTGTTGTTAAAAGAAGTGATGACTATATTTGTAAGTTAAATAAGTCATTGTATAAAGGCAAGAGAGACATTGATTGTAAATGAGTTTAAAAGAAGAAAGATGAGTCACCTAAGACTGGTGGTGATCGATTTAAAGCATGTTTGGTTGCAAAAGATTATGTACAGAAAGAAGGTGTTGACTATAATGAGATTTTCTCTCCTGTTGTGAAACGCACTTTTATTCGGGTTTTACTAACCATGGTTGCATTGTTTGATTTGGAGTTAGAGCAGCTTGATGTCAAGACTACATTCCTTCCTGGAGACTTAGAAAAACATATTTATATGACTCAGCTAGAAGGGTTTGTTGTCAAAAAAAATGAGGACCATGTTTGCAAGTTGAAGAAGTGATTATACGGACTAAAGCTGTCTCCTAGGCAGTGGTACAAACGCTTTGATACATTCATGATTGGACACATGTATGTCAGATGTAAGTATGTCAATTGTGTCTATTTTAAGAGATTTATTATTGCTCTATGTAGATGATATGCTTATTGCTGTGAAGTCAGTAAATTGAAAACTCAGGTTGCCAGAGAATTTGAAATGAAAGATTTAGGTTCAGCAAAGAAAATTTTGGGTATGAAGATTCGTAGAGATTGAATGTTTGGTAAATTGTGGCTATCTCAAAAGGAGTACATTGAGAAGGTCATCGCTAAATTTGGAATAGAAAATTCAATGTCCGTGGGTACTCTTCTTAATGCATATTTCAGATAGTCAGCGACATTATCTCCAAGTTCAGATGTTGAATAAGAATGCATGTTACGTGTTCCCTATGCTAGTGCACTTGGAAGCCTCATGTATGCAATGGTTTGTACTCAACCAGATATTTCTCATACCATTAGTATTGTTACCAAGTATATAGCTAATCTAGGAAAGGAGCATTGACATGCGGTAAAATAGATTATACTTAAAGGTTACATCATATGTCGGTTCGGTGTTTGATAGCGATAACAAACGTGGTAACAAGGTTGTTGGTTATGTTGATGTTGACTTTGCAAGTGATTTAGACTGTAGGAGATCTACTACAGGTTATGTGTTTACACTTGCAGGAGCTCCAATCAATTGGAGGTCGATGTTACAAATTGTAGTTACCTTGTCTACGATTGAAGCAGAATACATAGTTGTTACCGAGGCAGTGAAAGAAATTATTTAACTTAAAGGGTTTGTAAACGATTTGGGCTTATGACAAGATGAGTCTATTATTTATTGTGATATTTAGAGTACAATACATTTGACGTATAACCAGGTATATTATGTAAGGACGAAGCATATTGATGTCAGATACTATTTTATATGGGAGATCATAGATGAAGGTAATATCTTATTACAGAAGATTGACATTAAGAAGAATGTTGCAAATATGTTGACAAAGCCGGTTCCATTATAGAAGTTCAAGCTATGCTTGAACTTGACTAATGTGTTGCCAAGGTAAGTGCTTACGGGGGCGCATGTGGAGAAAGTCGATTGAAATTTCTTTTGGAATTCAAGCTAAGGTGGAGATTTGTTGATATTTATCTTGAAGTCCTGAATCCCTAATTTTAAGGAATTGGTTTCTTTTAATTTAGGTTTCTTATTTGTTTGGATAGAAACTATTATTTAGTATTTAAGTTTAAGAATAAGTCCTATATAGATTAGGATGGAGCCTTGGGCCTACAAGTAGATAGAGATAAAGTTAAGTTTCCTAACTTTATGGGAAAAGATAAAGCCCCACGAACCACCTATTTGGGGTTAACTTTTTCTATATAATAGGTGATATATAGAGAGAAAAAGATCCAGAACAATAAAGAAAAACTTTTGGGATTTTTGTAGAGAGAAAAAATTGTAAAGAAGAAGGCTTTGTGGGAGATTAAGTCTCTGATTCTCTTAAAGCTTCGGCATACAACATGTAGATCATCTTCCTATGGTACAAGGTGACAATCACCCTTAATCAGTAAATGTGACATCTGAATGTTTGGGATGTATTATAAAGCTCAAAAAAAATTTTGTTGAACTTTAAGCTCGATAAATGATGCCACTCATAATTTTACGTCGAACAAACAAAGTTATTGTGACTACGTATAATGAAGATAAATAGTCCTATTGCATACTTTATGATGGATGTCCCTCATAGAGAATCAAACATGATCTTGTTGCCTATTTTTCCATATCTTTGGGACTATCATCCTAAACAATGAAATGCAACTACCCATTATCTCCTCCATTCGGTATTCTATATACTATCTCAGTCCATCTAACATTATTTGTCTACATAAATGCATGTGTATAGCATGATCTCGCAGACCGGTACTATACGTTAACTCTCTCAGGCTAATAATGAATTCTAGAAGGTTGGTTTACAAACCCTAATTAACATTTTTAAGAAAAGAGGTTGCGCTTAATTGGTTAGTGCTTGACAATTTGCAACACTACATCCTAGGCTTAATTCCTACCGAGGTAAGGGGCCCTCACCCCCTTGACTCACCCAAGAAAAAGTTGACACTCTTACATAAATTTTTTGGAAAAGTGCCCGAGCTTAACTGGATAGCACTTGACAATTTGCAGTGCTATATCCTAGGCTCAATTCCTACCAAGGGTAGGTGCCCTCTCCCCACTGACTCACACAAAAAAATGTGGACATTCTTATATAAATTTGAGAATGGCATGGGGTCATGGTGGTAGTATTGTTGAGCCCCATGATGAGGTCTCTGACTCGATTCTCACTAAAGTGTAGGGGCCCAAATTCCCACTGACTTACCACTTTTTTGAGAATGACATGACATCTTAGCGGTAGTATTGCTGAGCCCCATAATGAGATATCTGATTCCATTCTTACTAAAAGGTAGGGGCCCAAATCCCCATTGACTTACTACTTTTTGGGAATTGGGCTGGGATCGTAGTGGTAGCACCCCACGTCGTAGTCACCACATTGTGGTTTTCATTTCCGCCACTAACACCACCCCATTAACACCTTCAAAAAGCTAACTCCTGATCTACTTGAAAAAACGGGTAGGGGCTTATCCTCTCCACTGAATTACCAAAAAAAAAAAAGTGGTACTTGGGGGATTTCTTTTCAATTTAATGTTTTGCAATCCAACTAACAATTACTAGTTAATTATTTTCAAACAAAAATTAAATTTTGAGTTCCTCAAAAATTAGATCTTGCGATGTGGAAATTTGATGTTCTGTGTTCAATCTTGAAAAATAATTTTTCTCAGAAACCTAAAATACACAATTTGAAATTTTGAGGTGAGTCACTACAGCTACATCCCCAAAATTTTAGCCTAAAAATATTATTAGCTAGAGATTTACCTAGGGGATCAAATGGAGAGTACCCTAGTACCCTCCGGTAGGTGTAAGATATTTTTGGCTAAATACAATTCAAGCCCAGTATAAATATATCAATCTATATATATATATATATATATATATATATATATATATATATATATATCTCTCTCTCTCTCTCTCTCTCTCTCTCTCTCTCTTGTTCAATTTAAGACCCTAGTTATGTAGTAGTGACTAGAATGATTTTGGAGTTTTGCTATCTTGCATACTAATCAAGGTTTGAAAAATCATTTATTCGGATCGGAATCGTTTAATCCTAGACAGTTCCTAATAAAATCAAATTTTTTCAATAAAAAATATTGTAGCGGCCCTACCTTATTGTGCATGTTTTGTCTGTCAGCACATTATCACTCGTGAGGCCCACCAACTTCACTTACATACGCACCTATCATCATGCTTACCTCATGAGCAAGAGGCGTGTACACCATCACGCTTACCTCATGAGCAATAGGCTTTTACCAGTGATGTGGGGGATTCACAACATTTATGGTGCTATTTTCTCCCATAATCTTCCGATTTAGGATATTGTTTGCTAGCCTTTTCTGTCCTGCTTTTACTTTAAAGTTAAACATTTTCCATTACATCTCTCTCTCTCTCTCTCTCTCTCTCTTTATATATATATATATATATATATATATATATATATATATATATATATATATATATATATATATATATATATATATATATATATATTTGTCTCTCTCTCTCTCTCTCTTTCTTGCCTCTATGGTTGCATTAACATCTCTCTCTATTGTTATACAATGAAATTGCCTACAAAATAAAATTATTATTTTTATATTAATAATATTTATTTATTTTTTTTATAATTCACACAAAAATATAAGTACATATAGTTAAGTTTTAATTACTTATAATTAAAAAAATAAATTCTATATAATTAATTTATAAAAAATAGTATAATTATATTGAAATTATTATGTTATTAATCTTAATAACTATGTTAAACCTATGTCAGTTTAATTATGTGAATATGATTACATTAAAATTAAGTTAATACTATTATATTGAATGAATATAATTATGCAAAAATTATTAATTATTAAAGATAATTATGTTAAAACTATTATTTTTATATCAAAATTTTATTGTTACAAATCCATTAAAATATCACGTAATATAATATCTTAAATTGATACGTTATTACTAAATTGTTATCATTACATGGATTATGTTATTTTCATATTTAATATAGATTGTAATTTTAAATTAATATAGTTATAACTTACAATCTAAATTAATATAGTTATAACTTAAATAATATTAACAAATAACTTATTGTTAATTTGCTATTATTATAATAATTTATTTTATAAAGCATTAAAAATTTAATATAATTTTAAGTTGTATTAAGTTGTTATTATTATATAGAATATATAACAATTTGTTATCATAATTTTGAGGCATGCATGGAACGACTTGATGAATTGTCAAGGCAATTCAATGAGTGGCATCAACTCAATGAAGAGGCAAAACAACGTGTTTCATGTTTTATATCAGGTTGTATTGTAATTCATTTTTTATATCAGGTTGTATTGTAATTATTGTATGTTCTATTTGAGACCATGTATTTATATTTATATTGAATGTAAGCTCTTAATGGTCAATGAACCTTTAGGCAATAAAACATTGTCTCAATATTTATGAATTTTTATAAAATAATGAAAGTACATAATGCACCGCCTCTACTTGTTTGAAAACGAAAAGAAACACTATATTTGTGGATTTTTTGAAAAACTTTTGAGACAAAAAACAACCAATTTGGCTGATTCTCCGATCTAGAACGCCAATCCACCAATCCAAACCACTTTTGGGGTGGTTGATCAGGGTCACCGATATGTTTTTTTAAAACCTTGATACTAACTACTAAATGAACACAACAGAGAATAAGAAGTTAACAATAACCTATCATATTTATGTTTACTCTGTTAAAAAATAGAAAAATTATGTCTCTATGGAAAAAAAAAATTCTATATTATGTAATGGTACAACTTTTCTCTATTGGTAAAATTTTTTCCAAATAGAGTCCTATTTTTAGCAATTTTTATTTTTCTAGTTTTTCTCATCGGTCCCATGCCACTAATGTCGGACTAGTTTTGTTTTATTTTTCTTTAATTAGCTCGAATTATAGAGATGCTTGAGAGTTTAGTAGCCAATAATTAAGACTACCCATATAGGGGCGAGAAGAGGGGGAGGGGGTGGGCTTAGGGGGTCGGGGTGGGGGGTGGGGGGTGGGGGAAGGGGGAAGGGGAAGGGGTGGTGGGGGAGGGGTAGTTTAAAACTAAAGATAATAAAACGAAGCAAGATAACTCTCTCTCTTAATTGGAAGGCTTACAGACCACTACAGAATCCAGGAAGGGAAAAAAAGGCATGGTTGGTCATTGATTCAAATTGTCAAAGAAAAATATGGATTTCACCCTGAGCCGGATGGTTTTGATGGATTTCAAGTTGAAGGCGAAAAAGATGAGAGAGAGGGGGAGGGGGAGGGAAGTGTTCATCCCATAAATCTTTTGATTTTAAGAGTTTGTTGTGGATCAGATTGTTGGGGGTTCCTTTTCATGCATGGAATATTAAGGTTTTTCAAAGATTGGGTAATCTTTGTGGTCCGTATGTGACAGTGGATATGGAAGCTCTAAAATGTATAGACTTATCTTATGTTACTATTAAGATTCGTAGTAAGGAAGTTTTGTCTATTCCTAACAAGGTTCGTCTTGATATCAATTAGGAGTTTTTTATCATTGAGGTTATGGTTGAAGGTGTTAAGAATTTTAAGCCTCATGAGGATGAAATTAAGATATGTTCTGATAGTGACTCTGTACGGCATACTGCTCAGGATAATTGAGTGAAAGTGGAGTCTAAAAGGTACAAAAACAATGTTCAACTAACTCAGAGGAATAATCATAGTGAGTAGAAGCACCTGAGGCCAACCATGGTGAAGCCTAGAAATGCCGTTACGGGAGAAAGTTTACGGGAGGAAGAGTGGGTTCACGTGCTGATTTTGGAAAGGTCAGATCTTTTAATAAGGATTCAGTCGTTTTAGTTTAAAATATGAAGAAGATGTAGGTCCCAAAAAAGAATGTGACAAAGCCTAACTCAACAGTTTCTATTTCTCATCAAGATTTTTTAGGATCAACAACGATTACCTTTGGAAGTATTGATGACGGAGTGGACTTTCCTATTAAGAATGAAGTAAAGGAAATGGCTGATGACTACTGTGGTAATATTGAAATTGGAAAGGTTGACAAGAATGATAAGAATATTCTACATGAGATATGCATTGGGAAAGAAGAATCAATGACGACTTGGAAATGACAAGATGGTGGTTACGTAGCGGGAAAGGAAAAAGACATCAATGGGTTGAGAGAGACGGTGGCCTTGATATTAAAATGGGGAGAGATCATATGTTGGGAAGATAGAGAAAGTAACCTCTGTAAAAACTTTTATTTCTGATTGTGGTGTTTCTGGTTTGAAAAAAGTAGTGTTGCAAGAAACAGAGGTGTGGTATCTAACTCGTCTTCTGCTTAGTGTGGACAAGCATCTTCTCCAGTGTTTGCTTCAGGATTTTTAGTCTAGAATGCAGGAACGATACCAGCCCTTTGAGAAGTAGGACACTGAAGGCCAAGTGCAATAGAGCCTAGAATACCCCCTGAGGAACAAGGTGTACCCTTAGTGGTTTTAAATGATGATGGTTATGAAAATCATATTATCTTTCTAAACTCAGGATCTGTTACGTCTTTTGGGGATAATCTGGATTCTTGGTCGGAAGAAGAAGCAGAGTTCGTGCCGCCTATGGATGTGATTCAACCACCTCCTGTTGATCAGCTGCCTTTAATTATAGCCATGGTTAATGGCAATCTTGGTATTGATAAGCAGTTTGAGGATACTGATGATGAGTATGTAGAGATGGTGGCGGTGATGGGTGTGTCTTTTAACGCTACAAATGGTGAAGTTTTAGCAATGATAAAAGGCAATGTGGAGGCTCCTGCAAATAATGTGGCTGATGGGAAGGAGCTATTTAATGATGCTAGGGTAACAGAAAATATCCAAGAAGCATTTTTCCAAATATTTTGTTGCCTGATGGTATTAAGCAGTCAATAGGGGGTGGAAAAGAGAAAAGAAACAACCAACCTACTCGCTCATCTCTCATAATTACGGCTAAACATTATATGGAATCTCGTGGGAGAATCATTTCTTTTAGTGAACCGGATGACATTATCCATGTTGAAGGTAGCACAAGCTTGGACCCTGCCAACGTGGCTTTCATTGCCAAGGTCGAAGAAACATCATTTGTCAATGAAAGTTCTTAGCTCGAATGTAAGGGGGTCTGGGGCGAGCATCGCAAACAATAACTGAGTGCGGTGGTTCGTCGTCACAGACCATAGATTTTGATGATTCAAGAAACTAAATTCCCCAGTCTATCTCACATGTATGTTTCTGATTTTTTGGGTCATGGGCCTGTTAGTTTTGTGGGGGTGGATGCAATTGGTTCTTCTGGGGGCTTATGGATGATATGGAATGCATCAATTTTTGTATGTAATGCTATTTTTTTGTGTAACAACGCGATGGTTGTTATCTTGGAAGATTCATTTCTCCTTTTAGATGGATGATTATCAATGTTTATGGTCCAACAGTTTAAAATTTGAAATCTATGTTTTTGTAAGAATTATCCGATTTTATTCATATGGTTAACTTGCCATTATGTGTGGGTGGGTATTTTAACTTTGTGAGATGGCCAGATGAGATATCTTCAAGTAACTCTTTGAACTCTAATATGAGAATGGTTAATGATTTTATCAACTCTCATGCATTGATTGAATTGCCTTTGAATGGGGCGACATACATTTGGTCGAATAACTGTTTTCAAAATTCAATTATTAGGAAACTAGATCAGTTCTTCATATCCAATGACTGAGAATGTCGTTTTCCTCTAGTTAAGGTCAATGCTATTGGAAAGTTTACTTCAGATCATACGACGTTGATTTTGCAAACTGATGTTATTTATAGTGGTTTTAGGCCTTTTCGATTAGAGGCTGCTTGGTTGGAGGAGGGTGAGTTTGTCGAATTAATAAAGGAAGTGTGGGGTCACAGAATGGTATTGGGATGAGCAGGCTACATATTGTTTAAAAAACTTATGATCTTAAAACAGAGCTTACTCCTATAGAGAAGAGATCAGAATTTCAACATCAAATCTCATATTGAAGATACAATGGGACGAATCAAAGATATTTGATGATTACATCGATAACTATGGACAGTTGTCGGGGGAATTAGTTGGGAAAAAGAGAGTTCTTGCAAATACTCTCCATGATTTATTAAGAATGGAGGAGGTGTATTAGAAGCAATGTTCTAGGGTGAAGTGGTTGAAAGAAAATGATATGAACACAAAATATTTTCTTGTTATAGCCAATGCCAGGAGGAGACAGAATGATGTTTCGAGTATTAGATTTCAAGGGGTAGAGGAGGAGAATTCAAAAGAATGGGAAATAAAATTCGTTAATCGCTTCAAAAAATATTCTCTTTGGAACTGCCTTTTGTGGTGAAGCTAGATGGAGTTCCTTTTAAGTTGTTGCCTTTGGAATTGGAAAAGAATGTAAAAGTAAATGAGTTGAAGAATGTTGTTTTGCGCTACTTGGTGATAAGGCCCTTGGGCCGGATGGTTATCCCCTAATTTTTTTCCATAAATTCTGGCCTATGCTAAAAGACGAGCTTTTATGAATGGTTAATGAATTTCTGAATAGGAAAATTTTGAATGGGAGCATAAATTCAACTTATATTGCATTAATCCCCAAAAAGAGTTCTAGTTCGGGGATTAGTAAAACACATGTTTATATAAGATTATTTCGAACGTGTTAGCTGAAAGACTAAAAAGAATATTGTATTTGTTAATCTCTGGGACACAATCAATATTTATTAAAGGAAGAATAATCATAGATGGGGTTCTTATTGCTCAAGAGTGCATTTACTCTAGAATTCATAGTGGGGAGCCGGGGATTTTGTTAAAACTTGATATAGAGAAAACATACAATAGGGTGGAGTGGAAGGTGTTGGATGAAATTTTCAGGAGCATGGGTTTTGAGGTAAGGTGGAGACAGTGGATTACTGGGTGTTTGTCATTAGCACACTTTTTTGTTTCGATAAATGGATGCCCGAAAGGTTGTTTTAGTGCATCTAGAGGACTAAAGCAAGGTGACCCACTATCTCCTTTTTTATACACTCTTGTGGGTGAAGCTTTTAGCTGATGTTAAATAATGTGGTTAGAAGGCAATGGTTTAGTGGTTTCAAAGTTTCAGATGAATCTCCAGTAATCTCGCATTTACAATATGGAGATGACAATTTTTGTGGTGCTCAAGCTAATCAAATGTTGAGATGTTGTTTAGTAACACTTGGTATAAAAGTGAATTTTATGAAGACCTCAGTGATTGGGGTAAGATGTGATGAAGCAATTATTGATCAAATGGCTAGTATTATGGGTTGCAAAGACGAGCATTTCCCTGTCAATTATTTGGGAACGCTTATGTCGTATTCTAGGTTACCTACGGAGGTTTGGGATCCGATTATTAAGAGAGCAAATATTAAATTGGATTATAGAAGGTTAAAAATCTTTCTTTAGGTGGAAAACTGACATTAATTAAATCCTCCATTTCTAACTTACCCATATACCAAATGTCCCTTTTGGTTATGGCTTCTTCGGTTAGCAAAAAAATTGAGCAGATGATGATGCACTTTTTGTGGGGCTCGAATAGAGACCAAAAGAATTATCCCTTAGTAAGGTGGGAAAGGGTATGCACACCAAAAGGGGAGGGTCATAGAATCATGCTTATGAACCAAGCTCTAATTTCTAAGTGGTGGTAGAGATCTTTAGATAAGGAGGATCAATTGTAGAAGCATGTTCTCATTGCAAAATATGGGGTAGATCCTTTAAACAAATTTATTGCATGAGGAAACTCTGGTGGTATGAGGCAGTCCCATATGTGGAAGTCAATAAATTCCATGAGAACTTTTATGCTCAACCAAATTAGGTGGACTATGGGAAGAGGCGACAATGTGTTATTTTGGCATCAGAGATGGGCAACATCGGAGGATCTTAAGTTCGAATTTCCAAATATGTTTCACATATGTTCAAATAAGATGGCTAAGGTGACTGACATTGGATTGATAAATAGTCATGCTGCTATATGGAATATTAATTGTCACTATAATCGTATCCCCAATGTGGTTTTTAACCAATGAACTGAGTTGTTGTAATGTTTGGCTAACATTCATATTTTTTTTGGAGGCTAATGATGAAGCAGTATGGGTACTTGAAAAGAATGAGATTTTTTCAATAAGATCTGCTTATTCCATCCTTTTCCATGATCATATTAGATGGACTCAGCCGGACCTTAGAGATATTTGGAAATGGAGGACCTCACTTAAAGTTAAAGTTTTTATTTGGGTTATGACGCAATGAAAGGCTTTGACTGTGGACAACCTAAGGAAGAGGGGAAAGATCATAGTAAATGTATGCTTACTTTGTAAAGGTGATGAAGAAAGTTGCTTCTATCTTTTCTTTTTATATCCTTTCTCTTACTACATTTGGAAATGGGCTATGTACCATATTGGGGTAAATATGATCATGTCGGGATCATTGGTACAATAGATGCAGCAGCTTAAATCGATTGGTCTTCCAAATACTGGTGGAATGATTTGGGATATTTTTAGAGGTGCAATCATTTGGGAGTTGTGGCTAGAGAGAAACAGAAGAACATTTGATGGCATATCTTTAGGCACTTAGGAGCTACAATATACAATTTTGATTCTGTTTCGAGTTAGCTTAGAGTTATCAAGGAAGGCTTTGGGATTTCTAAAGTTGATGTGTTTTCAAATAAAGGTAATCTCATTGCCTATCATTTTTTAAAAGTTAGACCATAATTAAGATGGGTACTACTGGCAGTTGGAGTTCTGAAGATTAATTTTGATGGTTCTTCCCTTGGAAACCCGGGGGTAGCAGGTTTTGGTGGATTATGAAGAGATCATCGGAATATTTTTTTTGTTATGCTAGATCGTGTGGTGTGGCTACTGCAAATCATGCAGAGTTAAGAGCCCTTTTACAAGGACTCTTGATTTGGAGAGAGAAGGGGTTTGGAAATGCAGTGATATTAGAAGGCGATTATTTGAATGTCATAAATTGGTGCAATTGCATTGCTAAACCCCCATGGTATATGAGATCTTTGTGGCTTCAAGTAATGGGCGCAGTTTTTTCATTGATTAATTCTTCTCAACATGTCTTCGGGGGGGGGGGGCAAATGAGGTTGCGGATGAGTTGGCGAAAAAAAGGGAGAAATCTCGACCAGATAGTTTTTTCAGATTATTTATTTTGACCAATGTATCTTTTCCTTTTTTAGTATCAATAAAAGCTAAGTAATCTTGTCAAAAAGAAAAAAAAAAAAAAAAAAAAAAAAGAAACTAAGAGAGTAGGACCTCTCCATAGATTTGGTGAAAATATGGTACATTATGTAATATCGCAAATATTTTCAAAATTTTCCTTTATGTAAGAAATTGACTCTATTGCCTTAGGGGTCCTTTTCCCTGTAGATGTTTTTATGGGCTCTTAGTAATATAAATAGGTACAATTTTTAAAAAATTTCTTATAAATTGTACAATGTTTAAATATTTTTCTGCAAGTCATGCTTAGGTTATGGCTATACACTGTGGACGCCCCTAGTGATGGATGAAACATGCCTCGCTTTTTCATGTATGCACGTACGCATGTCCTTTACCAGTTATATATAATAAACGACCAAGACTTTTCATGGGATCGTGCTTGTTAGTGCTAGACCATTGATACTAATCTTGTTACCAAAACATTGCATGCCTAACTTTTAAAAGTAAGGGACACCTCTAAGACATGATAAAAATGCAGTTTCGGTGCTGAAAACCCGCCCAATAAATCTACTCGTACTCTTAATTATGAAATTTAAAGCTCGACTAACATTAATTATAAATAAATAAATAACATCGTGTGCCCTTGTGGTATTTCGTCCATGCACT
Organism: Amborella trichopoda; assembly: GCF_054954075.1. NCBI lineage: Eukaryota > Viridiplantae > Streptophyta > Magnoliopsida > Amborellales > Amborellaceae > Amborella > Amborella trichopoda. The sequence continues at coordinate 53,444,509 of NC_142344.1, read as the reverse complement.
CCTTTGGTTAAAACCGAATATTTTGGAGATATAATCTCCTCAACCTAGTTAGTAGCTTAAAAAATAAATAAATAAATAAGAGAAAGTTGCACTCCATATGTGCCTACACGCTTGAATCTTGAAATTTAAAAGAGAATAGCTAAATTTTGATTTAAGTGTTTACAAACTCAAAAGTTAAAATAAAAATTAAAAAATACCCCTCTAGTGATTTTAATTTTGATCTCAAAACTTAAAAAAAAAAAAAATCCTTCTATATAGCTCTTTTGCTCGAGAGATTGTGTACAGTATGCTCCCCAAGGAGTAAGCTATAAACGCTCAAAATACTTAACTAAGAAGGGCGTTCTTATTTTTTTTTATTATGGGATATATATTTTATAATAGGAGAGGAAGTGGAGAATGGATGGTGCGTTTATTTTATGAAAATAAGAGGGGGGCTTAGTTAGGTTAAGGTTGTTGCCGGCATGTCCCTTGTCTTGTGTAGCTTGTTGGGCCCCTTGTAATGTTGTGACTTGTACTTTTCATTATTTTTTTCATACTACACCTTCATTCACTCTTTCTCTCTCTACCGCTCTCTCTCTACTGAGTTTCTCTTAATTTTTTTATACAAAACTTCATCCGTTCAATCTCTCTCTCTAAAAAAATGTTTTTGGTGTTTGGTAGTGTAGTAGTTTTCCAAGACAATTAGAGTCAGAGATTCTGAAGCCGTTGTAGTTGTACACCACTTTGTATTACAGAGTTTACAAAATTTGTTTGTATTACGGAGTTTACAAAAATTTGTCCCTTATTTCAACTTTCTTGTAACTCGTTTGCTGTTGTCATTACTCCAAGGCCAACTCCATTATCCCTGGCTGGATGTTGCGTTAGGTGGAAGAGAGAGAGTAAAAAAGAGAGGGTCCAAGAGCAATTCGGTGAGAGAGCGATTAGAGATAGAGAGCACAAATAGTATTTCAATTTTTTGAACCGAATGTACTGATTTTTTTTTTTTTTTTTTGGTATTTTAATGGGGATTATGTGCCCTCTCGGTTTTACAAATTGTTAGGTTGGTTTTCGAATCTATCAATGAGATTGAAAAGTACTACATGTAACTGACGTATGGGGGTGCTCATCGAGATAATGGCTGGATGTACGATTAAGAGAGAAAAGTGGGATGTATAATTTCTAGAGAGGTGAGAGAGAAAAGTGGGATGTATAATTTTTAGAGAGAGAGTACTGCGCTGCGTTCAAAATCACATCCTTGGAGCAACGTACTAGTTTGGCTTATACGATGAGTGGTTGACTCCTTAAGAGCATTACCAAATCGAGAGAGAAAGCCCACGAGGACAGTCATCGAGAGAGAGAGCACACTAGGAGAATTTCAATTTCGTAGCTTCACGCGCGATTAGGGATAGCAATGGGCTGGTTGGCCTGTCTTGGCCCTAACAAATTAGGGCATGGGATTTAAAATGTGCTTGAGGTCGGTCGGGGCCACCATCGCCCAAGAGCCGGGTCGGGCTTGGGCTTGGACTAGCTTGTATTAGCCTGGCTTGGCCTTTTTATTTTAAATATTTTTCTTGAATTACATACAGACATAAAAAACATATATATTAAAATACTAAAAATATGAAATGAGTCAATTTTGAGTTAAAATTACGCATAAAGTCAATCAATCTAAGTTTTTTTTTATTTTTATTTTTTCAATTGCTCTTCGGTCCGAGGATACCATCCGATATCCTCGGACCGCATTTTAAATGAATCTTGTTTTAGTTTTTTCAATTGTAGGGATGTGCCCTAATGCTTTGGGCGGTGCCCAATCAGTCCAATGTTTAGCATCATCGGACCGCCTTCTATGGTGCTCTTCAAAGCGGTCCGAGATTGGCATCCTTGGACTGTAGAGATCGATTTTATTAAGCATTCATAGGTGGTCCGAGTTACCCATTATCGAACCGCCATCTTTGACTTTATTAAGCATTCAGAGGCGGTTCAAGCTGCCCATTCTCATACCGCCTTCTCTGGTGCTCTTCGAGGCAATCCAAAGTTGGCATCCTTGAACCGCATTAGTTCTTTTGTTTGCTAAGAAATAAGGCGTTCCGAGGATGCCTGCCTCGAACTACCTTCTAAATTGGGTACTGCCCTACTAGAGAAAAAGCTAAAATAAAATAAAAAATAAAAAATAAAAAATCAGTCTCATGTTAACATTCTTGGATTGAGGGACAATTTTGAAAAAAAAAAAAAAAGTATAGCATGGATTGATCAACTTTTAGGGTAATTTTCATCTAAATTGGCCCATTTCGTATTTTCCTATTTCTCGTGTCCATACATAAATTACTCCTTATTTTTTCATTTGCCTCAGCCCTAACCCAACCAAGAATTGATAGGACCAAGCACGGCCTAGGCTTGGGTTTCCTTGTTCTTATTAGGGCCGGGTGGGGTCTGCGCTAGCCATATGGGGATCAAGACCGGGTTAGGACGAGGGCGGGCCAGGCCCGTTGCCAGTCCTTAGTACTCCGCATGGAAGACACAGTGAGAGAGAGGTAGCGGTTGTTTCGGGGGCACATTCATTTGTAAAAGGTCGGATGCAAGTGAGGTTCATAGAGTTGGAAATTAATGCACTTCGCGACAACAATAAAAGTAGTGCGGGGCGGTCCTCCTAACGCATCCCTTCCCTTGCTTTCGCTCTGCATTCAATTCCGGTTTGGTCAAACCCGTGCCTCTTTTCCCCGATTTCTCCGCCATCATAAATAAAACTAACGGAATTAGAATTCAGAGAGAGAATGTGGAATTTAGATAGAATCTAGAGAGAGACGCATGGTGATAGTGTGAACGCCTTGACTATAAAACCCTACACTTTACGGCATCAAATCTAGTTGTGGGACCACCCTCAACGATCCTCCCTCTTTTTCAGCCTCTATTTTGAGAGAGAGGGGAAAAGTTGGACCGAGAGGTGAGTATGTGTATATGGAAAAGTGAGTATATAGAAACCCTGTCCAAATTTAGAAAATTAGAGATGAGAGAGAGAGAGAAAGCTCGGAGTACTCAAAAAGTAAATAATATAAGAAGCGTAATTTTAGGAATATGATGCGAGTGTTCTCGTCAACCGATTGAAGGAAAAATTAGGAGATCTAACTGGTAATTACATGGGAACCATGGACTGATTGTATATATATATAAAGGATTATATTTGTAATGCATTTTGTAATGCAAAGATTGGAAATTGTTTCGGTTTTTAATAATCTTTTTCGTCTTTTTTTAAAAGAATTAAAAAATATCTTTGGCATATATCGATTCTTTAAAATTCATTTTTTCATTAATTTTCAATTTTATTTGGATGTGTTTTGTGCAATCATGCTTTAAATATACTTTTTTTATTTTATTAGATTTTTTTTGAAATTTTTTATTTTTTAACATTTTTTTTACTGCTCAAAGACTTGTCTAGTTAAGCCAGTGGAACCAATTGATTTGCCGATTCTAGTCTCAGTTAACCATATTGGTTCGTTTTTACGATGTGAAGACGACTGAGTGGATCGAAGAGATGCAGATTGTAGAGAGAGAAAAAGAAGATAGGAGAGAGAAATAGGGCCGTACACTCCTAGCTGTAATCCGCGTGTTCCACCCGCCTTCCAAGCCTTCTCGAGAACTTGGGGCCCCAAAAGCGGCCTCGAACCCTACGCCGTCCACGTCATCATCCACGCCCGCTCTCGACCTTTTTCTTTTTTAATAATATCCTACGTGGATACTCCCGCCTCAAACGGCTACTTTTGGCGGGAGTCGGTGCCCTCTCCCGCCAAAACGATTCAGTGCAAAAGCGGAACGCCGCTTTAACCGACACCGCTCCTCCTGTCGTTTTCTTAAACCGTTATGAAACCCGCGTCTTCCGTTCGATATTTAATAACAACGCCGCTTTCCATCGTTTATTACTCACAAGGCCCCCGTTTCCCTTTGATGGGTTACGCCAGTGGTCTCGTATTGTTGTCTCTTCTCTTCAGCTTAATGTCCCTCGTGATTTCAAATAGTAAAATGGTTTCGTAGGGCTGCAGCCTCGTAAAAATATGTACATGATCATTTCATAATTCATTGAAAATTATAATTCAAGCATTGAAAAAACTTTACATCGATCGTATCAGCTTGAGCTTGAACATATTAATTATGAAAAAAATTAGGATTTTAAAGACTAAATATTGTGTATATTGCAACAAATTATCTAAACCGTGCATTTCACCCTATCAAACTACTTTCTTATAGTGATCCTACACTATTTTTTGAGTTAAATTAGTTAGACTAAAATAATAGTACAAATCTCTAAAATCATTAAACCATAGTAATTTTGTACTATTTTTTTAGTTTCAAATTTTATTGTCGGTATTGAAAATTGATTTAGATCCATCGTCGAGATTTCCATTACCAAAAATACTTTGTAGACGAGGATTTGAGGTGAGGCTTTATTTTGTTTTCATAAAGCCTAAGCTTTATAGAAGCTTCGACCTTCTAAATAAGCACTAAAATGAAATCAATCAATGAAATATTCCTAAGCCAAATACACATAAGAACTATCATAAAGCATGCAAGATTTCAAAAAAATAACTCATACTACTCATAATTTATATGATTTTTCATTTTTAAAAATATTGCAGACCTCATATCCTCAGTTCTTTACCTGTAAAGTCTTTCATTTTCTCAATAAAATCTTGTTGAAGTTCAAAAAAAAAAAAAGTTTACCTCGTTTCTCTGTGATATTTTCCTCTTGAATCCCGTTATTTTATATGAAATTTAATGCACCACCCCAGTTTTCTTTTAAAAATAACCGCCACTAGGTGACAGTAACTAGACGTGAAAGCCGCACATGCCGGTTATGAAACGCGCTGCCGCCATCCCACGTGGGAGCATGTTATGCCACGTGGTAATCCGTGTCCTTCCACTATTCGAAAGGGCAGTCTACTAAGCGAATATTCTAGTTTACACGTCAGCGACAAGAGGGCACGTGAACCCACGTGGAAATCATCGCGTGCCCCATGCTGGTCGGATTCAACGCTTTAGCGGTTCCTAACACTAACCGGTGTCATTAAGTGCCACCACGATGTGAATTGAGTGGGCCTGTTTTAGACGCTCTTACTCCCCACTCATAATGGGCAAAATCATGAAGATTTAATTCAATCAAAACTGATTTAATTATTAATTAAATTAGTTAGATTTGATTTTAAATAAATTTTTAAAAACTTAATAATTATTAAAACATATTAAAAAGTAAGATTGTGTATTATGAAATCATTTAATTTTTTTTTTAGAAGGTCACAATTACTCATAGCTATTATATGTCATATTAGATGGATTGGATTGTATGAGAAAGTTCAATAAATTTTTCTTTGGACTTTGATTCACGTCAAATACATACATAACCACTTTATTTGACATATGATAGGTAAGATTTATTATGGCCTCCTTTATATTAAAAGTAAATAGTTTTTTTAAAAAAAATTCTTAAGAAATTTGTCTAATTTTATTTTGCTGGTCGAATTAGTTGAAACTAGCTAGTCTGACCGACACAAATCGGGCAAACATTGATTTTAACTTTTTTTTTTTTTTTTTACCAAAATCTGGTTTTTTAACTTTTTTTTTTTATAATATGTGAACCACTTTGATACTTTCCAACGCGCAAAGGCTCCCCTACATTTGTTTACAACCTTGTTTTTTAAATTATGCATTAAAAGTCAAAGGCAAGAATCCTCGACGGTGCTCATCTTTGTTCATATTTGTAGAACAAGCCAACATGAAATATCGGTCACACGGATTAAGCTTGGACATGGATCCGGGATTGAGGCCGAAATTTCGGCGAAATACGTACTCATTTATCTTTTCGGTGGGTGAAAGGTCACTTCTTTAATATTGATTTGAATGTCGGGCTTCTTTCAAAATTTTTTCCAATGCTTGCCCCAAAGTGGCTAAGTTTTCACTAATTTGAATTGGGGCTTCCTCCAAAATCTTCCAAAGTTTGATGTTTTAATTAGGGGTGGCAATGGGCCGTTATGTCCGGGTCAGCCTGGCCTTCAAAATTAGGGCAAGGGCAAGGCCAAGGATAGGCAGTTGCAGCCCGAAGCACCCTTGGGTTGGGCATCGTTCATTGTTGGTCTAGCCCTTTGTTTTTATTATTTTTCTTTTTATTTTTTATTTTATTTGGCCCGGCCTTGGGTCAAGGGCTCTTTGACCTGGTCAAGGCTAGGTTGGGCTTGGCCTAGCCTTATGGAGACTACAGGCAACCCGTTGCCAGCCCTAATTCATGGATAATATACTATGAGACCATTTATATAAAACAAGAAGATCACATGCACTCCAAATGATTGGAAGCGGAATCCGACAGCTTCTAAATATATAATAAAACTCGATAAATTTTTTTTTGAACTTTGAGGTTAGTTAATAATACACATTCTCAACCACTCGATCTTGCATCTAATAGCTAGGGGTGGTCTTATCGTATACTTTCCACTCAAATAGTTTGCTCGCATCCCCTCAACCACCTAATGTCAATAGAGGAGGTTGAGGGGCGTCACTCTGTTCAAACTCTGTCCGATTTGTTTCGCTGATTTTAAGGGAAATCTCCCTCAATTTCAGCCCGATATCCAAATATGAAGTAAATTATGTCGACAATATCAGAACTTCTGATGCAGTGACCAAAAAAACAAGCATAAGGCATTTTGGTAATTTCTCATAAGGAATCGGATCGGTTTGATTGGAGACTTTGATCTCAAGGGATCTATCATTCCAAATGTTGTTTTGGGAGAATGAGTATATTTTTGCCACTTTTTGAGTCTATATTCTTCTATATAGTTGCGTTGGTGGAGGCAAATGAGGGGCACTTTTTTTTATGCCTTGGCAAAAGGAGTTGCCAAGGGGGAGCGAATGCATGCATCTTGTATTCTCCAATAAGTCCTATGTATATTCCCTGGTGTATTTTGCCCCCCCTTTTCAAGGGCAATACCATATATGTGAGTATGGATAAATAGGGCAATGAATTTTCTTGCAATTTTTTCGAATTTTACGACTTTTCTAAGAAAATGAAATTTAGTTTTGAAGTGTGAATCATGCATGTGGGCTATATAACTGGTGTGGTGCAGTCGGTGAAGGTTGGTTTTTTAAAATAATAAATGTTCAAGCCACTAAGGGGAGTTTTCCTTCATATTATTCCCTTGGAATCTAATATATTTGAAATAGAGGTAAAAGATAACATATTCTTTAATAGAAAACTATTTGAAAAAGCAAGAAGATCTGGTTATAAGAGTCAATGACAAAGATGAAAACTTTGGGAAATCAGAAATAAAATTTGAACTTTGGATAAAAGAGAAAGACAAGGGAGAGATTCATTAGCTTTTTTTATTGAGATGCACTGAAAATTTTCTCTTATGGTTTTTCTCATTTTATTAAGAACATTTATGTCGGCGATTGAGCGTCACAGGTATAACATGGGATGAGACATAGATGGCACTATCATCGCCCCCTTGGCAATTTATTCCCAACAGAACAAACGAATGGCCCGACATAACGGTCGACTTCGACTTGCCGGATTGTCGTTTTCAAGGATTAATGGTCTGTTTGTCCATGAAAGAAAATATCTACTTGGCTTTGAAGTTTGAACAATTTCTCACCATGACAAGTTGATTTTAACATAACACCTGATTGCTCTTGTTGTTTTTCCATTGCAAATACTTAATGCAATATTTCATTAGCTTACAAATCAAACAATTCAATAGAACAAAATAAACACATAAAACAATTGATTTAAGTGGTCAATTCATGATAGTAAAAGGAAAGCATTGATTTAATGATTTCAATATCAGTTGGTCAATGCAAGAGAACAAAGAAAAATATTGATTTAATAAAAATCCAATAAACAAAGGCATTTAACTTTTCTTGCAAAATGTGATACAACCAAGTTCATGCAAAAACTCTTGTGATAAAGCTTATGATTTCAGAAATCTAATACAGGCAACTATGCTGAAAATGGAAGCAAATTACAGAACAAATTCTAATCTTAGGAGAAAACAACAAATAAAAGCAAGCTCAATGAAAGGCATTTTTTTTTTTTTGGTAATTCAATGGGAGAAGACAGGTGCTACCCATTTTTTCAAACAGTTTAGGAGTTGGTTTTCTGAAAGTGTTAGTGGGGTGGTGTCAGTGGGAATCGAAACT